>NC_137053.1:33312194-33532194 GCF_032717465.1 Coenobita brevimanus | reverse complement strand
CCAACACAACCACCCAGCCAACACCACCACCCAGCCAACACCACACAGTCAGTACCACCACCCAACCAACACCACCCAGCCAACACCATCCAGCCAACACCACCACCAAGCCAACACCACACAGTCAGAACCACCCAGCCAACACCACACAGTCAACACCATCCAGCCAACACCACCCAGCCAACACCACCAGCCTACACCACCACCCAGCCAACACCACACAGCCAACACCACCACCCAGCCAACACCACCCAGCCAACACCACCAGCCTACACCACCACCCAGCCAACACCACACAGCCAACACCACCCAGCAAACACAACCACCCAGCCAACACCACCCAGCAAACACCACCACCCAGCCAACACCACAGAGTCAACACCACCACCGAGCCAACACCACCCAGCCAACACCACCCAGCCAACACCACCCAGCCAACACCACCCAGCCAACACCACCCAGCCAACACCACCACCCAGCCAACACCACCACCCAGCCAACACCACCACCCAGCCAACACCACCACCCAGCCAACACCACCACCCAGCCAACACCACCCAGCCAACACCACCACCGAGCCAACACCACCCAGCCAACACCACCCAGCCAACACCACCCAGCCAACACCACCACCCAGCCAACACCACCCAGCCAACACCACCACCCAGCCAACACCACCCAGCCAACACCACCCAGCCAACACCACCCAGCCAACACCACCCAGCCAACACCACCCAGCCAACACCACACAGTCAACACCACCACCCAGCCAACACCGCACAGTCAACACCACCACCCAGCCAACACCACCCAGCCAACACCGCACAGTCAACACCACCACCCAGCCAACACCACCCAGCCAACACCGCACAGTCAACACCACCACCCAGCCAACACCGCACAGTCAACACCACCACCCAGCCAACACCGCACAGTCAACACCTCCATTCAGTCTACGTCACCACCCAGCCAACACCACAACTCAGCCAACACCATCACTCAACCAACACCACCACCCAGCCAACACCACCACCCAGCCAACACCACAACTCAGCCAACACCATCACTCAACCAACACCACCACCCAGCCAACACCACCACCCAGCCAACACCACCACCCAGCCAACACCACCACCCAGCCAACACCACCACCCAGCCAACACCACCATCCAGCCAAAACCACCACCCAGCCAACACCACAACTCAGCCAACACCACCACCCAGCCAACACCACCACCCAGCCAACACCACAACTCAGCCAACACCATCACTCAACCAACACCACCACCCAGCCAACACCACCACCCAGCCAACACCACCACCCAGCCAACACCACCACCCAGCCAACACCACCACCCAGCCAACACCACCACCCAGCCAACACCACCACTCAACCAACACCACCACCCAGCCAACACCACCACCCAGCCAACACCACCATCCAGCCAACACCACCATCCAGCCAACACCACCACCCAGCCAACACCACCACCCAGCCAACACCACACAGTCAACACCACCATCCACCCAACACCACCACCCAGCCTACACCACCCAGCCAACACCACCACCCAGCCAACACCACCATCCATTCAACACCAGCACCCAGCCAACACCACCATCCATTCAACACCAGCACCCAGCCAACACCACCACCCAGCCAACACTGCACAGCGAACACCACCACCCAGCCAACACCACAACTCAGCCAACACCACAACCCAGCCAACACAACCACCCAGCCAACACCACCACCCAGCCAACACCACCACCCAGCCAACACCACCACCCAGCCAACACCACCACTCAACCAACACCACCACCCAGCCAACACCACCACCCAGCCAACACCACCACCCAGCCAACACCACCACCCAGCCAACACCACCACCCAGCCAACACCACCATCCAGCCAACACCACCATCCAGCCAACACCACCACCCAGCCAACACCACCACCCAGCCAACACCACACAGTCAACACCACCATCCACCCAACACCACCACCCAGCCTACACCACCCAGCCAACACCACCACCCAGCCAACACCACCATCCATTCAACACCAGCACCCAGCCAACACCACCACCCAGCCAACACCACCACCCAGCCAACACCACCATCCACCCAACACCACCACCCAGCCTACACCACACGGTCAACACCACCATCCACCCAACACCACCACCCAGCCTACACCACCCAGCCAACACCACCACCCAGCCAACACCACCACGCAGCCAACACCACCACTCAACGAACACCATCACCCAGCCAACACCACCACCCAGCCAACACCACCACCCAGCCAACACCACCACCCAGCCTACACCACCACCCAGCCAACACCACCACCCAGCCTACACCACCACCCAGCCAACACCACCACCCAGCCAACACCACCACCCAGCCTACACCACCACCCAGCCAACACCACCACCCAGCCTACACCACCACCCAGCCAACACCACCACCCAGCCTACACCACCACCCAGCCAACACCGCACAGTCAACATCACCACCCAAGCAACACCACACCCAGTCAACACTGCAAAGTCGCGTTACTGATTCCGGTGAGAGGGTTAACAGTTAGGTATAGGATGCTTGTAACTGCAAGCGCAGCGAGCGAAGCGATGGTTACTCATCATGCAGCTGAGAAACGAGCAGCCTGACATGACAGGGCTCGACCGCGATGTTTTTCAGAGGCTCATAACTTTTTTGCTATGTGAGATAGAGAAGAGATTCTTCCAGTAGGCAGTAGATACATTCAATAGATTTTGTTTTTAGCTACATACTTACTCATGAGACAAAAGAAACCCCTTGGAATCCCAGCTTTACAAGGGAATGTACCGAGGGCTTCAATTGGCGTTTCGCCACTATAAAATCGAATTTAAAAAGATTTCTTGTGGTAACACTATGTTTTCTTGCATGAATTTTAACAATTCAGTATCGAATATTACGCTCCTGATATTACATGAACGTTTTTTCTATGTTTACGGGATGAAATCGGCAAACGTACTCACCCCAGTTCTGGATTTTATCATTCGATCAATACCTAAGCGTTTACCGACGTAGCTCGTTGACAGGGCAAGTCGGGAGCAGAGAATTGAACATTGCGCGTATGACAAATGCTGCGGCGCCTCGCTATACGACTATACACCTCCAGAAAGAAAACGTGAGAGAGAGGAAACGTGAACAAGTAATTATTTTAGCTCAATTATTCTTCTGTTATTGTTCAACTACCTCATCAGAAATGGTGAAAGTTTACACCAAGATGAAATTATGATCACAGGCGTATGTAGTGTACAGTACAAGCGCTCACTAGCTCGTCACGCACTCCCAAAGCGCACTTTACTGGTGGTATAGAACCTGTGTTTGTGTGTGTGTGTGTGTGTGTGTGTGTGTGTAAATATATATATATATATATATATATATATATATATATATATATATATATATATATATATATAGGCTATATAAGCCCTTATTGTTGTGCAAGTGAAAGAGTTTACTATGTCTGGGTTGTGATTCTTACATACAGACATATGTGAGTGGGTGTCCGTGTACGTCTGTGTGTGAGCGTATGCGTGTTCATGTGTGTGCGGATCATCAGTACTGCGGACACGTACACATAACTGAAGAAGGCTGCTCTGACCATGTGCGTGTGTGCGCTTTGATATGTTAGGTTGCATAAATATGAGCACTGGACGCACATAAGGTGAAAAGAATACTTCTAATCCCTCCCTGATCGATTGACACAGATAGATAAAGAGAGAGAGTTGGATAGATAGATAGATAGGTGGTTGATGGATCCATAGATATACAGACGGAGAGGAATATGTAAGCTAAAAACGACATATAAACGAAGAGAGAGAGAGAGAGAGAGAGAGAGAGAGAGAGAGAGAGAGAGAGAGACAGTCCTATTTCGCCTGTGGCCCACTTCCCTGACCCCACTTCATTCACCGGGTTAGGTCCCTCTTACTCTTCCTGTCCTCTTGCTCCTCCTCTTCCTCTTGGCCTTCCTCCTCCACACACCCCTCTCCTCTCCTCCACACATCCGTCCACATCCTATCCTTCCCTCTACATCCCCATCCATACCCTCTCCTCCCCTCCACACACCCGTGCACACCCTCTCCTCCCCTCCACACCGCCGTACTACCCCTCCCCTCCCATTCACACCCCAGTCTACACCCTCCCTCCCCTCCACACCCCCGTCCACACCATCCCCTCCCCTCCACACCCCCGCCCACACCCTCTCCTCCCCTCCACACATCCCGTTCACACCCTTTCCTCCCCTCCACACCTACCATCCGCACCTCCTCCTCCCCTCCACATCTTCCATCTACACCCTCTCCTCCCCTCCACATCTTCCATCTACACCCTCTCCTCCCCTCCACACCCCTCTACTCCGCTCCACACCCGCACCCACACTGTCTCCTCCCCTCAACACACCCCGCTCACATTCTCTCCTCTCCTCCACACCTCCCATCCACACCCTCTCCTCCCCTCCACAAACCATCCACACCCCTCCTCCCCTCAACATACCCCGCTCACACCCTCTCCTCCCCTCCTTATCTCCCATCCACATCCTGTCCTCCCCTCCACACCCCACCCAAACCCTCTCCTCTCCTCCCATCCACACCCCCGTCCACATCCTGTCCCCCCCTCCACACCCGTTTAGCACCCAACTGTTCTCGTCAGAACTCCCTCCAAAACCCATCTCTCTTGTCCAGTCTCCACATAACCCTTCCTTCTGTCAATCCCCCATTACAGCTCTCTCACTCAAAAGTCTTTCTCTCTCTCTCTCTCTCTCTCTCTCTCTCTCTCTCTCTCTCTCTCTCTCTCTCTCTCTCTCTCTCTCTCTCTCTCCCTCTCTCTCTCTCTCACTCAAAAGCTCTTCTATGCTTTATTCCTCCCTCATTCTCCTTTTCTTCCTGTCAGCTTTTCTCCTTTCTCGTCTGTATCTCCCTCCTGTTTACTTCTGCTAAATTCTCTCCTGTCCTCAGATGAGAGTTTAGGCCTTGCTGTCACCACTTATCCCTCTAGATAATTTATGACGACCCCACACGCGGTCCTGCTATCCTCACCATCACCATCTCGACTTCCTTTTGTATTTTCACCTTGAGATGAGATGAGGTAGTATCCAAAAAGCAAGGAAAAAGTAATAACATAGAGTGAACATTAATCAACTGCATGCCCGATAGAATCAGCCACACAGGCATTCATAAGCGAACTGTAGTTGATTAATGAACTCGTTCCTTGATGATGACGTCAGAGGTGCATCACGGATATAGCAGGAGCGAAGTGATCATGACGTCACTTCGAGAGCTCCGGGGAGTGGATATTCCTTTACTTAAGCTGAAAAAAAAGATCAGAATCTGTAGCAGTTAGGATTTATTCAAGTTCCTGTAGTCAGCCTTAAAGAGAATTTTACATAAGTAGACACGGCATTCTGTAAAGTTCTGATGGAGAAGTAACCACACAAGCCCGGCATTCCTTCAGACCAAAGCTTTTCATTATTCTTACAATTTCCAACATCAGATAACACATTTGAATCATGTAAATTTATAAACACCATTTACATACTAGCAAAAAATATTATGTAGAAGTGTGTATATCGTATTATACAGTATTAGTTTTCCATTTCATCAATAAAAATTAATCTCACAATACGCTTTTCAGTCATTCTAAATTCAACGTAGCTGGCAACTCCTCGATACATGACTTCTGAGTGATGTGGGGTTGACAATATAGCGATTTTATAGCAAGATCCAAGTTATTAACTAGCATCTATCAACAGTTTTAGGGATATATAACACCTTCCAGCAATATACTAACACGTTTAAAGTATTTCTTCAATATTATAAGAAAGATTTGTATTTTAAGAGTTTTTAACACCCTTGAGAGCAAGCTTAGTTACTGAGGTGAATCTGATTAGGCAACTTTGAGGTAGTAAGCACTAGATATGACTCAGAGTGCTGATTTGCGGATTTAAGGCGCCGATTGTGTGGCCTGCTGTCTCTATAAAAATATGAAAGGTTATACAAATTGATTCACAAGTAAAGACAGATAGCCTACTATAAGATTTTATCACCTTCCTTTCAGAGTCCTGGTCACCCTCCATTCGGGACTTTGGAGAAAGCTTTGACATTGCACTTCACATCTCAAAGGCTTTTGATCGAACCTGACAATTTTTAATTTCTTACCTGCCGTCTTACGGTTTCTATCCTTCTATCTGTTCCTTCATCTCTAACTTCCTTTCTGGTTGTTCTATAGCCACTCATGTAGGCGGCCACCGTTGTTCTTCTAGGGCTATGAATAGTGGTGTTCCTCAGGGTTCTGTCCTATCATTAACTCTCCTCCATCTATTCATCAGTGACCTTCTAAGCTATATATCTAACTCCATCCGCTCATATGCTGATGACTCCAACCTTCACCCTTCGATTCGCTTCCAGCAGCGCCATCTCAGCAGTTGCTTCAACAAACAAGGGATAAGGCTATGGCACACCTAATGTCTGACTTGGATCATATCTCTGATTGGGGTAAAAGTAATTTTGTTGTGTTTAATGCTTTAGAAACTCAGTTCTTACATCTTTCAACCTAGCAAGATCTTCCGCAAGAGTATCCTCTAATTTTTAACGATACCTAACTCAATCCTGCATCATCCTTAAACATCAGTAGGAAGAGTATGACGAGAGCCGTTATAAAAATAATCTTTATTGTCTTTATTGACAATAAAGACGATTTTTATAACGGCCCTTGTCATACTCTTCCTACTGAAGTTGCGATTACCTAAGGTTACACCAATATTAGAGCTTTAAACATACCTACGGTTTCATTTTCTCGGGATTTATCTTGGAAAGATCATATTACCTCTCTTGCATAATCTGTTAAGCCGACTTCCGTGCAGTTGTTTTATACAGTGTTTCTTTCGCCCCTGTATAGAGTACAACTGTAATACGTGGCAAGACTCCCCATATGTAGCTCAACATGGTGGAGGCAAAAGCTTTTAGTCTCATTAGCTCTGCTCCTCTCATTGGCTCCCAACCTCTGTCATTTCGCCGCACTGTTCTATCTTTATCTCATTCTTGTAGCTGCTTCTATGATCACTGCCCCTCTCAACTGTCTGCTTGCATTCCCCCACCACTAAAACGGGCACGTAACAGCTGTCAAACAACAAACTCTCATCCCTTTTCTGTCAAACTCTCTAATGCATTAATTAACCGTTACTACCAATCCTTCATGTATGCAACAGGTCAACTATGAAACTGACTTCCTTTGTATTTCCTACTGCCTATGACCTCCAGTGTTTTAAGAGCAGTGTCTCCAGGCATCTTGAAATGAACAGATCTTTAATTTGGATCTCTCTTATCTTTTATTTTTCTTAGAGGGAACAACCTTGTGGGTTTCTTGTCCCTGGTTCATTCTTCCTTGCATAAAAAAAAGAAAAGAAGAGAAGAAAACATAACTCCATGTAGCCTACGCCAGACAGCTCTCTTAGAAGTATTACCACATGTAGACTACAACAAGAAAGAGATAAGCATGATATAAAGGTGTAACGAAACTACGACAATATGACAATGCTATTAATGATGAACATGGATTTCACAAAGTTATTATCACAATAAAGTCCACAGAGTTGAAATGCTAGTTCAAGTCCTGTTCACCCTATACCAGTAGCACAAGCCTGCTGAGATTGGTTTTGTTGTTGCTGCTCTTGCTTTCTTTTCCTTGCACAGCTGCCTTTTAATTGAATCACCTACCGACATTTGCCATTAATATGTGTGTGTGTGTGTGTGTGTGTGTGTGTGTGTGTGTGTGTGTGTGTGTGTGTGTGTGTGTGTGTGTGTGTGTGTGTGTTTTACTTTGATCTGTATACTTAATGCTTATTCATCATCCTCTCTCTCTCTCTCTCTCTCTCTCTCTCTCTCTCTCTCTCTCTCTCTCTCTCTCTCTCTCTCTGCATAGTTATTTTATGTGCAATGCTAAAATATTAACATTGCTTTCAGTACCAAAAAGATTTTCTGTTGGCTCATTACTCTTGTGTCATTTTCATTTGCGATATCGATTATGTGAGGTGGGCTGCTGCTTATATTTACCTATCAAAGCCTATCTTAGAAGTCATTTTCAGATTTTGAAGAATTTGCTTTTCATTCATATTTTAGGTGAAAATTATTTAATGATTTCATAACTCTTTAAATCATAGGGTGTGCTGGGTACATTAATTTAATTAATCTTTTCTTTGTGAAAGACATGCCATACTTTCCTGTTTGACTAACACTGACGTACTGTAGGCGTTTTTCTGCTCTGAAAGAAAATCCTAATCCAAAAGTTGGTTTTATTCCAGCTAATGCAAGACAGCGTGATTCGTTTTAAGGAGCACCTCCCAAAATCTAGAGGTTTCAAGGGAAATGAATAAGTTTGGACAATGAGCAGAATTTGATTATTTTTCACATTTCTTACACTCAAATAACTGTCGTTAGTGATCAAACCACATTCATTTTGGGGCATTATTGTGTTGCTTTGTAGATGTAGCTCTGAAGATGAAATGAGGTTACTCCTAAACATCAGCTAACTGAGATCCTTCCTTCTTCATGATGTCTATCTTCTTCCTGGGGTGTGTTGCACCGGTCACCTGGTTCTAATGCAGGCCAGAACCTCAAGTGCAAAAGTGTGGGAGATGAGTGGGAACTGTCACTAGAACACGTCGTGTTTGGTACTGTCTGGAGTAGTGGCTCTCTCTTGTGATAAGCAACAACTATGAACGGTTTATATTTTATTCATGTCGGGGATAAAACGACTTTACTTACAGGAGTATTACTCACAGTATTTTAAGACAGCAAACTGCTTTGAAATGCAGCATGGTAGGAATGAAATACTTAACACAATATTATCACCATGTCAAAAATAAACATTCGCATGTTCAGAATATACATGTGATCTACGAATTTAAAGTACAAATGTTGAGGATTTGTTTACAGTCGTTTTCCCACGATCATTCTTCTGTGCTCCTTGTTTCTGTGAACAACCATCCATATCACCTCCATGATGTCTTATCATGTCTCAGTGCAATGAAACCCAATGTCTCCCACTAGGCAAGATGGATTTTATTATTTTATTATTGCCAGCCTAGCAGGGCAATAATGTAATTGCCTGCATCTGTGTGTGTGCGTGTGTTTGTGTTTGTGGGGGGGGGGCGCTGTTCCCATTCTATCTCAAAAACAAATGAGCAAATTGCATCTAATCTATGTGGGCAACATCTCGGGATATATGGCTTGTATGTTAATAATCTTAAATGAAGGTGCAATGATATACCTCCGATTGTCAAAGAATTTCACAAGAAAAAATACCATCTAACTTCTCCTCTTAGCTTGCCATTATTCACCATTTTCTATCATACCTTTAACAAAGAGAACAGCCATTTAACCCACTGTGTCCTGTTGACGTACATAGGCACCCGAACGTTTTGTCACTGTGACTCCCACTGACGTTTATAAATGCACCGCAATTGCAAGGTCCGCCATTTGCACATTTTTCAAATTTCGCATGTGATTTTTGGTACGTATACGTGGGATACCTTCCTGTACCTGAGGCTAGGTGGAGACAATGCCTTATCCTGCATGACCTCCCCCCCTCTGCATGCCATTGTCTCGGCAACTCACCTGTTACCAGTGACCTAGCCAGTAAAGACATGTCATGCCACGGTATGAAATATTAGGGAAGACTGATTCCCCAATCAATGACAATGTGGAGAACAAAGTTTATGTAGCATCAGAGGAAGAAACAATCACAAGTGATTAGCAGGTAATGTCCCCAGAAAAGGTGGGTTATGTTGATGTGTTTGGTGAGTGAAACAATGCTTATATCACCTATAGTACTGTGTGAAAAACAATATACTCTTCTACTACATATAATTTCGTATGAAACAAATAAATATGTACCTATTCTGAGTGGTTTGGAATAGTTACCCCTCCCATAGAAAACGTTTTCTCTGCAGCCAAGCCCCATAGAACATGCAACTAGGAGAGGGTATTGTCACCTGTACTGGCATTTTTAAGCTCAGGTGAGCGATTTCTCTAAGAATTATCGATGTTTCTCATAAAAAGCAGAGGTTTTAGCCAAAAAAAAAAAAAAAGAATGAAAATCTGCCAGGATTGGGGTAGGGTACTGGTGAAAAATCTGCCGGGATGGGGCGGGTTAAAAGGTAACTATTAGAAATTCTTCAAAGGCCTGTTCTACTCATTGACCTTCACCAACATACCACTCACTTCAGGCTTGTGAATGCTAGTGTAGGAGTAAACAGCTAAATCCTAAGACTTTTTTCGATTTTGGCAAAGCTGCAATGATATGCCTCTGATCGCCAAAGGATTACTGATCTTTTTTATTTTGTGATGTTAGACGATACGCATTCGGGGGCAAATGCCTTACCTTTTATTTTTGCTGTACCTTGTCTCACGTTATTTTTATTTTTTTATTTCATTTTTTTCTGGTAGGTTTTTATATTTACCGAATGTTTTTGGCGTTCTTCAGGACAATATTAGGCAAAAAGAAAAAAAATCATACACCATGGGATATTGTTCGTCTTCCAGCATTTCAGTCAGCAGTCGAGTGGTCTCTGCAGTTGTCAAAATCATGTATTAGTACTTTCAATATCTGCATTATTTCTGGCGCTGCAGTCACCAACTCGTCTATAAAATCGGGAGAATTAGAGGAAGAGAGGGTAGTTTATCTTCAGTGGGAAGACACATGGGTTGTGGTTCTTCGATACAGCCTGCTTATTGGTTACATGATCAAAGTATTGGAAAATCAACTGACAATAATATTTCAAGAAATTGTAAATATTATTATCACTGATGCACAAAGACACAATCTGACGACGGTATTCTTCCCACTGTATTTGTTTTCTAATTAGGATATAAAGTGAAAGCAAATTATCACATCAAGCATTTAAAGGCTGCACTACTACCCTCGCTACCCGAGGACCGGTCTGTATATATATATATATATATATATATATGTGTGTGTGTGTGTGTGTGTGTAGGTGGTAGGCGGGGGCGCTCACCGTCCACTCACTTGATGTAGTGCTGCACTCAGGTGTCTACCCTTTCCTCTCCTCGATCCTTCTTTCCTTCCATCCTCTTCTGTCTTTCTTTCCTTCATTCTTTCCTCGTCCTTCTGCCTACGGGTGACTTTACACTCCCCCTTGTGTATTTCTTTCCTTTAATCTTTCCTCTTCATTCTGCCTGTGGATGACTCTACACTAAGTGACAAGCCAAATGGTTTCTTGTACACCTGGAAACCATTTACTATGCTGGGTGGTAACCATATTGCCAGATTTTGGCGCCTGGTGGTTTAGTGGATAATTACAGAGCTCCAATCGGATTAAGCAGGTGAAGGTTTATATCCAAGGGGGTTTATTGCTCACGTAATGCCACTCAGGGATGAGTGAGGCTGGTCACTTTCATCTTAAATGTCAGGACCAACTTGCCTAGCCCCGGGCTCCTACGCTCCTCATGGAGCAACGTAGGATTGGATGATGAAATTATAATACATATATATATATATATATATATATATATATATATATACAGTATCATCTCATCTCATTAGCCATTTGAGTGTCCACTGCAGGACCGGCCTATCCCTACCGAAGTGGGGACGATACAGCCAATGTATCTCTACCAAGTGGCTTAGGCTGTCTGGTAGAGATTGTATGTAGGGTGAGAAGTGCATGTAAGTGTAATTGTAGTGTTGGAGTGGCTTTGGATGTGTGTGTAGTCTGTGAACCAAGTGTAATCGGCCCGCGCAAGCCGACTGGGTGCAAGCATACTTTATACCAGCGTTTCTTAACCTTTTCCTACCTCAGCACCCCATGCAGTAAGGCCGCACAGTCCAGCACCCCCTTACATCTGGTTACTGGGACTACAGTTGCTACACTGCTACAGTTACTACACTGTTACAAGGATAAAGTAAACTGAACTACTCCTTGACAATTTATTTTATGCATTCTCCAAAATAAAATATTAACGATGCCAATACTAAGTAAAGCCAATATATGTTGCATCTTCCAGCACCTCCTAAAACTGACCTCAGCACCCCCAGGGATGCTAGTAACCTCAGGTTAAGAAACGCTGCTTTATGGTATGCGACACTGGTTCAACCACAGCACCCCTGATGTCCGCCAAGCAGTACATGGCCAGAAGAACGCTCCGAAAGTATATTACCCTGGCTGGGCGCGAACTATCGTTCTTCAGTGTATATATATATATATATATATATATATATATATATATATATATATATATATATATATATATATATACGCACACGTAGGTATGTTTATTTAGATATAAACTTGTTTGTATATATATATATATATATATATATATATATGAATTTCGTGATGCCTGAACACACTGCATTTAAAAGACCAGAGGCCATAGGCAGTAATAAATACAGTCGAAGAAACTTCCAGCGTTGACGTGTTCAGTGCATACATGAAGGACTGGGAGTAACAGCTTAGTCTTGTGCTAGAGAGTTGGACAAAAAAAGGATGAGAGTTTGCTGCTAAACGATTGTTACGTGCCCACCGCAGAGGTGGAGGGATGCAAGCAGACAGCTCGGAAGAGCAGTGATTATTGAAGTTGTGACAGGAAAGAGACGAAGATGCAATAATGCATTGAAGAGACAGAGGTTGCAGGGAACCAGTAAGAGGAGGAGAGTTAATGAGATGAAAAGCCTCTGACTTAACCTTTTTCAGAAAACCCACAGCCACTCTTCCTTCTTCAGCAAACATCCCTGTCGCATCCAACGCTCTCTTCACACTGTCCATCCATCTTACTCGTGGTCTTCCTCTCAACCTTACACCTCTCACATCGATCCAGTTATCTTTTTGACCAATCGCTCATCATCCCCCACAACTCCCGTTCTCCTTTGCACTTCTTCATTTCTCACTCGATCCAAATGCGTCACTCCACACACACTCCTCAGACACCTCATCTCCATTACATTCAAACTTTTCCTCTCTGCTACACCCACATTCCACGTTTCAGCCCCCCATATAACGCAGTCGGTAGCACATCATTCTCATATAAACCATAATAATAAAAACATGATAACAAGGCCAAATTCAAGATCTGTTCATATGGAAATGCCTAAACACAATACATTTAAAACTGGTCATACACACTAGGAAATAAAGACAGAGGAAGAGAGTTCCAGAACTGACCTGTTGTATGCATGAAGGACCGAGACTAACGGTTAACTCTTGCATTAGACAGTTGGACAGAAAAGGAGTGAGAGTTTGCTGCTAGATGGGTACAGTGCACCAGCTGTAATGGTGGAAGGATGTAAGAAGACAGTTCAGAGGAGCAGTGACCGTTGAAGTAGTGATAAGATACAGGTAAAGATCCAATGGTGTGGCGAAGAAACATAGTTTGAAAAAGGTCGGTGAGAGGAGGATAGTTAATGGGATGAAAAGCCCCTGACTACACCTTGTTGAGAAGGGCTGTATGTGGGTAGCCTCCCCACACATGAGAGCTGTACTCTACACAGGGGCAGATAAAGCCCCTGTATAAAATCAGTAACTGTGCTGGAGTAAAGAAGGCACGGAATCAGTTAAGCACACCTTATCTCTTGGAAACAGGTTTTACAAGAGAGGTAATATGATTTTCCATGATAAATCCTATGAGACTGAAACCCCAAGTATGTTCAAAGATTATGCAGGATTGAACTTAATATTGTTTTAAATCAGGGGTAGGATCATAGTGGCCAATTACCATAGAATTTTTACTTCTACAACCATATCATTATTAGCTACAACAGGTTCGGATGGGTGGATGGATTGGTGGGGGTGGGTGGGTAGGGTTGAGTGGATGGATGGGTGTGGAGAGGCAAGATGGATATGGTGATGCAGGGTGGGTGGGCAGGGTCAGGTGTGGCAATATGAGTGGGTGGGAAGGATGGGTAGGTGAGTGTGGGTGAGTGAGTGGGCAGGGTGGGAGGGATGGTGGGTGGCTGGATCTGTAGGGTGGGTGGGTGAGCAGGGTGGGTGCAAAAGATTCATTGGTTGGTGGGTGGGTAGTGGGATAATAGGTCCATCGTAGGAATAGGTCCATGGGGAATATATTCCTGGGGATATGGGCCCAATTGATAAAAATTGATAAAATGGGACACCGGGGGTGTTCTCCCACAGGGGGAGTGGCCATTCATGGTCCCAAGCATCGCCAGTATACACGATCACAGGATTTTACCTGGACAACATCTGGTGCCCCTGCTAGTTTTTAATGTTTCCTGCTTTCCAGTGGGAATTTTAACCTCAGGACTGTACTGTGTTTGAAAGAATGTAATAAGTTTAAGGATTTATTTTATGTAAAATGAATAATTGCATAACAGATTTATTAAGCATGTTTTTCATGACTGTATCAGATATTATCAGTTTCTGGGAAAATGAAACATAAGCATTTGGAAGCCGAATGCTAATCGCCCACCGAAATGTGCAGTTGACTAAGATACAAGCTACGTGAAAACCAGATCTGAAGAAAATTCACGAAACTCTACAAAAAGCCGATCCATATCAAAAATTAAACAACCATTCAGGGTCGAATGCTACTCGCCCGCCAAAATATATTGTTGACCAAATCACCAATCTAAAACCAAGGTTTGGGTGGGGTCTAGCTCTGGGTGCAGCCATGCCATACTTCCTAAACGAGCGATGAGTAGATTCTGTTATATATGTAATAGGCATCACAGATAGGTACACACATACTAATACAATATAAACGTAAGTATTCTAGCATATCAAAGGAAGGTAAACTTGTAATACATATGGCTCTTGTACATCAATAAAGAAACGTGGCATACATATTTTACAGTGTTGCTGAAAAAAAAATGTAGTTACTTTTACCGACTTTCACGGTAGTTCTAAGTTGGGTGAGTAATATAACAATTACGTTTATAATATAATTTGAAGGAATCAGTAGAACATACGCTATTTTCTTAATAGAAATAAATAAGTTAAAACACTCACGAGCGGCAACATCCAGGCCCTTACTAGGAATCATAAATTATATGAGAGAGAGAGAATGCGATTTTTAAATTCATTATTTTGGTTATATTTATAACTTAAATTAGTTTGTCTTTACACACACACACACAGAAGTGGGTGAAGTCATGTCAGGCCAGGTGGCGAGATGTGAGCGGCGAGCTCTAACGGTGTCAGGTTAGCCACTAGCCAATCAGAGTATAGGAAACAAGGCAACGCTGTACGCCAGGAAATCCCCAGCTGGACTCCACCCAAACCTTGGTTTTAGATTGGTGAGACTATACCTGCAAACCAGTTTGAATAAAGTTCGCAAAACTCTACGGAATTCAGTCACCGCATTTCACAAAAGGCAATTCATATTAAACTAGAAAGCATCAGAGAATGCATACCTTGCCCAATGCCATTGCCGTTAACCCGTCCCGTCCCGACCACTTTTCGACCACTGGTACCCCCCAATCCCGACCATTTTTCGACCTTTTTTTTTTTTATTAAATTTTCGCTTTTGGTCAGAAACAATGGTCGGTGGCAAAGAAATTGGTCCCCTGGGTCCCTAATTAGCTTAACCAGGTATGCCTTGGTCCCACCTGGCCCCGTGTTCTCCCTAGGCGGTCTGAGCCTCAAACGTTTTCTATGGTATTATAAGTCTGGGAAACCAATGAAAGTAAGTAGAAATGAATTTATTACAAACATAAAAACATGTGATAAAAGAGTATATTGGATTTTATACAAAAATAGAGCAGAAATAAGCATTGTACCATCGTGCGAAACGAGCAAAATCGGCCAACTTGGTCACGATGAATCGCTAACATTCTAAAATCATGATACATATAATTTTTTTTTACCAACATAATACTTCTACAATAACATTATACCATTTTACATTTTATTGAACTGTTTTTACGTATTCACAGGCCTTTTGATAACATTTAGCGTAATGTTAGCGCTTATTTACGTAGTGAGTGAACTCACTGTGACTGTTGTTTCAACTCGTATTGTGCTTTTTCTACTTACATAATACTTTTCTAATATTATTATACACTTTTCAACTTTATAGAACTGTTTTGAGATTATTTCAGGCCTTACGTAAATATATAGCGTAATAATAGCGCATAATAACACACACAGTGAAGTCGCTATGACAACTATTTCAACTTACAACCTATTTTTGTACTTATATAATAATTCTCCACTAACATTGCACATGTAAACACTTGATATAATTGATATCACATCATTTCTGAACTTACGATGGAACTGAGCGTCATATTTGCGCGTACTTACACAGGGAGTGTTATCGCGATATCATTTGTTTCATCTTACACTAGTAATCAACTTATAAAATACCTTACTACTAACATTACAACATCTTCCACTGTATATAATTCCTATCACATACTTACTGACCAGAATGTGGATGTACTCGTGACATCAATTATGACAACTTACAGTAATGTTCAACTTATACGTTTAATTCATGCTAACATTACACCCGTTTCCACTTTATTTCCTTGCTATCACATATTTACTGACCAGATTTACACAGTGGGTGTAGTTTTGATAACAATTCTTTCCACTTACACTAACCACGTCACCATTCGTCCCCTTCGTCAGGGTGGGGAGGTGAGGGTGGTGGGGGAGGTTGGGGAGGTGGAGAGCGGCGCCTCTCATCACTCGCACTTCTCTTCCCTCTCCCTTTTCCTTTACCCTTTCCCTCCCCTTTCTTTCCTTTCCCCACATCCTGGGGCTGTGGGGAGGAAGTTTGGGAATATTCAGGGGCGAAAGAAGTGCTGGGGAGTGACTCAACCTCCTCTCCCCTAGGCCTACGAGCACCACGTGCTCGTGCTGCCTCCCTCACACCACTTGCCCCTTCACCCCGCACTACCCCCACACCACTCTCACTTTCACCCCGCGCTGCCGCCACAACACTTTCCCTTTCTCCCAGCAATCCCACCACACCACTTGCCACTTCCCCAGACAAAGTACTTTCACCATACCTTATGTGTCGTCTCGCCCCACCTTCTGATCCTCGTGGTGATATTTTCTCTTTTCCCAACCTCGCGGCGATATCACGTCCTAGGCCTCCGTCATCCTCATCGTCCTCATCCTCGTCCTTATCAGATTCAGGAAGGAGAGATAGCTGTGCACGTGGTTGGGGAGCAGGCTGGCCTTCCCTTGCCTTACGGTATGTCACATACCGCGTTTTTCGGGGCGAAGGGACCTCCTCATCACTGCTACTTATTTCTTCCTCTGGCTGGACGTAATCGCAATCCACCACATCATCATCGAGTGGAGAATCACTGTCTCCAGTGAAGTCTTCCAGGACGGATGCAATTTCCTCGTGTGAGAGACCTTTCCGCGCCATGTCTGACCTGGGTCACTGCTAGCAGGTGAGTGACAGAGACAAGGGCGAGCGCGGGTCACGCGGGGTCTAGGATGCTGCCCGCCTGGCGGCAGGTAGGGGAGGCTTGGGTACCCGGGCGAAACGAAAATCTCGCGCAAATTTTGAAAATTGTGGAAATTATGAACCTTGCAATTGCAGGACGTTGAAGTACGTCCCCGGGATTAGCTGTGACAAAACGTGAGGACGTGGAAGTACGTCCCTGGGACGCCGCGGGTTAAAAATGATCCGGATTCGGGTCCGTGGAGACAGGATCCGGAACCGGATCTGCCCCAAAATTTATACAACTCTCTCTGCGCCCATGTCTCACTCCTCCACAAAGTTTCATTGAAATCCATTGAGAAATTTTGGAGATATTGTGCTGAAGGATCCGGATCTGCCCGAAAATTTAATCACTTTTTCCTTGGCCCATGGCCCACCCTTTCACAAAATTTCATTGAATTTCATTAATAACTTTCTGAGATATCGTCTGGACAAACGGACAGATGGACTGACAGACAGACAGACAGACATAGGTGATTGCATAATCACTTCCAATTTCGTTGGCAAAGGTAAAGACATATGAGTGCTGGCATTTGTTCATTTTTTATCAGATTCTCACCAAAAGTAATAGGTTTCTGCACATCCACATAGTTGCATTTCCTGAAGGTTTGGTGCAAATTCGTCCACAACTTTTCAAGATATTTTGGCAACAGATTCACACACACACACACACACACACACACACACACACACACACACACACACACACACAAATTATATCACCTCGCTTTGTTAAAAGTAGATGATAACTACAGTACATCAGGCAAGTGTATGTTCTGAGATCATGTGTTCATTGTGTTATACTCGTATATTCAAGTTTCACATGTGCAAACTAGCAAGCATTCAGAGAGCGCAGTCAGAGAGCGCATACCTCCGCCAATGTCATTGCCATTAAAAAGGATTCGGATCCAGATCGTATCCGGATCCGGATCCGCCCCAAAATTTAATCAAATTTTTCTTGGCCCATGACCCAGCCTTTTACAAAATTTCATTGAAATTCACTGAGATTTTTTAAATATATTGTGCGGGATACTCCGAATCCGCCCCAAAACTGAATTACTTCTTCCTTGGTCCATGGCCCACCCTTCCACAAAATTTCTTTGTAATTCATTGAGAACTTTTTGAGATATTGTCTGGACAGACAGACAGACAGACGGACATAGGTGAATACATAACCTCCTCCAACTTCGTTGGCGGAAGAAAATATTGTCTCGAGCTGACATTACTTCTATAGAACAAATTATTAACAGCTATCTCTATAAACAGCAACAACGTCATCATCATCATCATCATCATCATCATCATCATCATAACAACTAGAGGCCCCCCAAGGAGGGAATCACACCAACTGAGAGCCGAGACATATCTAGAGCAGCTCGCAATATGACCTTTATCTTGACCTACTTTCACCAATCTCAAACTCGTAGGAGAATTTCATCCCTACTACACACCTGTAAATTTTAGTGATAACTTGAGTGGTAGTTTTAGTGCCAGCAGACACACCGACACACACACAGACAAACTGAAAACAATACCTGTAGGTGATTTTGATCCCCACTACACACCTGTAAAATTTTTTGATGATTTCTTGAGCAGTTGCTAAGTAATCGTGGTATTAGACACACAGACCTTGTCCTACTTTCATCAATTTCGAACACATGATCGATTCTTTTTTCTCTGCTACACACTAGTAAAATTTTGTGATGATATCTTGAGCGGTTGCAAACTTATTGTGCTAACAGACACACAGACACACACACAAATAGACAAACTTAAAACAGTACCAGTTTCGCTATCACGGCTGGTATTAATAATAATAGCAACAAGTAGGGGCACTCGGAGAGTGCGCTTCCTCCAACTGGTCTGATCGTTGAACATCTTAATTTGTCCTTGTGCCCTAAGTGATATAAATCTGATAAAAACTGGTTAAGCTGGCATTGCCATGTGACCTTGACCTTTGACCTATTATTCTCAAAAGATATAAATAATCCTCTAGACTAAACCCATCCCTGCCACCAACGTTGTCCAAATCAGATGAAAAGTGTTTTAGTCATGTGTTTGAACAAAAGTACACAGGTCAGATTTTTCCCTTGCCATGTCATTTATAGTTTTAATTCATCTAAAAATTAACTTTCTTCTTTCTTGTCTTTAACCTCAACCCTTCCACATAGTTTGTTCTAAATTGGATCCGAGCTGTTTAATTTAGACTAACTACGTGCACTTTACCTTTGATCTTCCCTTGTGACCCTGCCAGTTGACTGTTTTCAAAATCCAGTTCCTTGATTCCCACCTCACCCTGAATCTTTCCACAAACTTTGATAATGAAAAAGAGAAAGAAGAAATACATTGACCTTGCCATGTTATACTGACCTTATTGTTCTCAAATAGTGCTGGTCAACCCCTTGACTGACTATCATATCTTCCAGGATGAGTGGTAAAAAATCATATTTAGAGTGTTTTTCTCACCCTGCCCTAGGGTAGGAAAGGAGGTCCGGATGATGATGATGATGATAGCTACAGTGTCCTAACATAGGCGCATGGGTCGAAATTTCCCTTTGCTTCGTGACCTTGATCTTTGTGTAGTTGTTCTTAAAACTGACTCATTTTGTTGTTGCTCTAACCTTGAACCTTCCATGAGGTTTGATTTTAATTTGAAAAATACTGCTTAATTTGATTTTACTTGGTCTATCTTTGACCTAGCCATGTGACCTTGTTCTTTGAGGTATTGTTCTCAAATAGGTCTGCTCCTTACTAACCTTTAATCCTTCCACCAAGTGTGGTTAATAGCAGATGAAAGTTTTTATTTATTTTGTTAAAGCACAAACACGCGTGCACATCGAGTAAAACATGGTTCCGGCCATCCTGAGGATATACAACATAATAATAATAATAATAATAATAATAATAATAATAGTAATAAAAATAATAATAATAATTCATCACAAGCTTCCCTATGACGTCACTGTCAAAAGACTCCGCTTACTACGAGTGATGTCACGAAGCTCCCCGCGATGATCGGTCGACTCCTTACTCATCAAAATGCGCCCTGGAGTCCTGACTCCACTTCTGAAAGCTCTCTCTCTCTCTCTCTCTCTCTCTCTCTCTCTCTCTCTCTCTCTCTCTCTCTCTCTCTCTCTCTCTCTCTCTCTCTCTCTCTCTCTCTCTCTCTCCTGCTCAGTCGTTTGACCTCAGACCTGCTCAGGTGAAGATGTCCAGTACATCAACCGCTCTTCCCAAGGCCCTCTTAAGGTGGCGACTGCCCAGCGAAGTTCATGCTCCTCTTACGCAAAGGAGTTCACCATAGACTTCGCTGGGAAACAATAAGAGTATATGTTTTGTTTGTATTGCAAGTTAGCCAGTCGGTTTAATTTAGAGATTAGGAAAAAAAGTGAGACGATAAGCGTGTTATGTGACAGGTTAAAAAGGTGGGAAAATGAGGCTGGAATGGTGAGTGCTAAGGGGGTGCAAGACTAAGAAACATTAATTGGAGTGTAACTATTAAGAGCAGATTTCAGGTTCTAGAGATGAAGCATAGGATGAGATTCATAAATTAAGCACCATTAGAAGGAGTATTGTGTTAAGGGTTCTAGGAGGAAGCGTTTTTGCTTTCTTGGATGTAGGGTACAGGACATGACTGAGAGTTGATGACTCAGCAGCACCTCAGAGGGCTCTGACTCTGTAGTAGGAACTAATGATGTACCTTCAGACAGGTCATAGGAGATACTTAAGAAGTATGAGGACCCTATTAGGAAGTTCAGGAAAAGCCATAGGAAGCTAAGTTATCTGTGGTCTATTACCAAGATCTGACACTGATTCTGTGATTCACAGCAGAATGACAGGAGTCAATAATAGGCTACATGGCCTGTGTAGAAAGGAAGGTGTGATGTTTGTTGATGTTTGGGACACTTTTATTCATGACAGGACGTTGCATGGTAGAGGAAGTCTTCACATCAATAGGGTAGAAAAAGCTAGGTCAGGTAAAGTTCTAGATAACAGAGTCAGGCATGCTTTAGGCCGTAATAAAGACATTAACAATCCAATCCCTGAGGCTAATGGTAGTAGGGGACGTGAGGTGAGATCAGGCCACCTGGCGAGTCAGTAGATCTGACGTCACATCAGGTGTACAGGCAGACCATAGGGGATTTCTGGGGAGGAAGGGAGCGTCAGATCAGTGGCTCCCACGAGTCGCCATTTCGAATGAGGATTTAAATTATTAAACAAGGCCGACTTTAGTGTCTCATAGCCCTATTAGATGCATCAGTACTATGAATATTATGTACTGTACATGAATGAGAGAACTACTGTTTCAAAGCAAGACGACTTAATTACTTACGGAGCTGCTGAAAATCGTGGCATAATTATGATTACAGAATCATGGTTAACTCATCATGGCAAGCACCTTACTGGAGAAGTAGTGATATAAAACTGCTGCATTTATTTGAAAAACTACGACTTCACAAAGCCGCCGGAGTTCTAATATATTCTAAAATCCACATAAATGAACTACAGATCAGTAAACTGGATAATGAAACATAATATATGATTCTGTGGATGTCGAAATTTTTACCGAGAATAACAAACCCAGTCTTTTCGGTGCAGTAAACAGACTGCCGAAGTTACATTAGGAAAACGATAAATTACTGTACAGCCAAATAATCATAGAACACAAGGATGGCATTATATGGGGGACTATAATAGTCCGAATATTGACTGGAAATATTCATATGCCGACAAAGAAGGGTATATAGGTTGTCAAAATTCGTAGACGATGCATTTTCAAGTAACGCTGTTCATACACCGAAGCTTGGTGATACTATGTTGTCCTAACAACAGACAGTGATCTAATAAATTTGTGTGGTGTTGGTGAAATTTTTAGCAATAGCCATCATAGTGTCATCAGACTTTAAGTTAACATAAACTATAAGACCAGCAGAAATAACCTCTTACTTCCTAACCTTAAAAAAGCTAAATTCGATAATATGAGAAACAAAATTGCTAACACCAACTGGATAAGTTACTACTAGTGGATAATGCCGAGAAAAAAAAATGTGAGATTTAATACTTGATTGTTGCCTATCGAGAAATATATATATATATATATATATATATATATATATATATATATATATATATATATATATATATATATATATATATATACCAAGAATTACCATCAGAAATAATCAAACTAGTACGGCAGCCTAGACATCGAACAATATTGAAGATATCATCGGTCGCACGAGAACATATAAAAATGTAAACGTGCAGCGGCATTGTACGAAAATTGTCAGGAAAAATAAAGAAGATTATGAGACAAAAATTTCTCGTGAAACAAAATCAAATTCTAAAAGATTTTCTCATTATGAAAGTAACAAGAATATGTCAACGAGCCCTCTATTAAACTTGGAAAATAATCTTGTCCATTTCAGCCAAGTACAGCAACAATATTGAACAACCCCTTCCACAGTGTTTTCACAGAAGAAAATAACGAAAACATTCCTATCCCACAATTGGTTTTCTCAGGACCAGAAGATGATAAAATATCAGTCGATGAAGTAACAGGACATGATGTATTAAATTATCTTCAGAAAAACGACCAAAATCAAACGAGCCAGACCAGTTACCTCCTCGCATGTTAACATTTCCTTTAACTAAAATATTCAGTAAATCATTAACTTAATCAATGGCAGCTTGCCAACATATCACCTCTCTTTAAAAATGGCGATGAAAAACGCGGAACAAATTACCGCACCATCAGTTTGACGTCAGTACCAATAATTAAAAAAAAAATGTTAGAGATAAAATTACCGTATTCTTTAACAAGCATAATCTTACATCAGATGATCAGAATAATTGATCAAGCATTACAAATTTACTTGAATTATTTGCAATCATGTACAATAAATGGGACGCAAAAATTCTGTCGGATGTCGTCTACCTAGTTTTTCCGAGAACGTGTTATAAGGTCCCCATCTCAGACTAATAGAAAAACTACTAGCCTACGACCTCTCAAACAAATTATATTACAGGGTTGGTGATTAGTTAGCGAAGATCAAGCAGCACATAGCGAGGAAAGCGATTCATTAGACTGACTACAGGTATTAGGCGGCTTTTCGCAGCGGTCAGTTCTGGCGATTTTTTTTTTTTTTTTTCATATCAGTGATCTAGACAATGGACTCGTTTCTAAGGTAGCAAAATTTGCAGATAAAACCAAGACCGGAGGCTAATAATTAAGACAGCCGAGTGTGAATGTATACAAAACAGCTTGGAGAAATGTATAAAATGGAGAGAAAAATGGTAGATATATTTGACACAGATAAATGTAAGGTAATGCACTTTGACGACAGAAGCATAAAACATGAATACAGCATGTTCGATACCCCACTGTCGGAAATAAAGAACGAGAAAGATTAAGGAACTATTATCAGTAACAACATCAAAAACTACAAGCAGCCAGTAACAAGGCAAATAAAATGCTCGGCTTCATCGCATAAGATTTCGATCATAAAACACCCGATGTATTCTCTAAGCTTTTATACGGCATTTGTTAGGCCACACATAGAAGACTGTGTACAGCACTATTCCCTGAACCTTGTCATCTATGAAGATAAATTCAAGAGAGTGAAACGCAGTCACAAAAATGATCCCATCGCTGAGAAATCGAGCCTACAAAGAACGACTAAAGAAACTATATATATATATATATATATATATATATATATATATATATATATATATATATAAAATACTTGTATTTAAAATTCTTAACAAATTCGACGATGTTAAGTATGACAATTTGTTCGAAATACAGAATGATACTAATTAGAAATAATGAAATTAATTTCAAAGGCAGGAGATGCAGCACTAATACAATGATAAATTACTTGGATATTCGCATAATGGAACAATGGAATAGGTTACCAGCAAGTGTAGTTAATGCAAAAATTGCTGACGCGTTTAAAACTCGGCTGGGCAAATATTTCAAGACTGTAGGCTAGAACAACTTAGTGTTGTTTATGTCCAGGTTAAAATCTATGCTGACGACAGTGAGAAAATTTTGCGAGTGTTTATGCTCTTTCTTTCACTGATTTGTAGATCAGAGATTACATAATGCGTAGTTGCTCCCCTCCTGACTCTCCTGTAAAAAATTCCATGTTTATTCTTTCTAACAAGTGTTACTTTTTTTTTTCTTTTTCCTGTCGCTTCAACCGGATGGTGTGATGGGTGGGAGAGCTTCCTCTGTATATCCTTTTCTCTTACACGTTGGTTATATTTTAATAGAACTTTTTTTTTTCTTACAAATAAGCCCGCCATGGATCAATAGGCCTCCTGTTTTCTGTACTCTCTCTCTCTCTCTCTCTCTCTCTCTCTCTCTCTCTCTCTCTCTCTCTCTCTCTCTCTCTCTCTCTCTCTCTCTCTTCTTCTTCTTCTTCTTCTTCTTCTTCTTCTTCTTCTTCTGCTTCTTCTTCTTCTTCTTCTTCTTCTTCATTTCCGTGTCTTCTTCACATTCCTCTTTTCTCTACTCTTCCTGTCCCTTTCTCCTCTCATCTTCTCTACTTCTCTTTCCTATCCATTCCTTCACCCCCAGCCTCCTCTTCCCCTCCTCTCCTTTCTTTCTCCTTCTTCACATTATTTCTCCTATCCTACCTCCTACTCCTTTCTTGCCGCTTTTCTTTCTCCTCTTCTCGTCATTTAATAACCAGGTGAGGAAGGACACCATTTTGATAATCTCCCTCTACAGAAATGATGTCAGCTGCGGCAGTCACCCACGGAATAACGTAAGAGTTCAGACGTGCACTGCTTAACTTGCCTAACAGCAGAAGGTGTTACGTACAGGTCAAGAGACTCACCATCATTGGTAGGTACAGCAACCTAACCATGTTACGATGTACACATGTGGTGTGGGAATCCAGAACAAAATTCTTTTCTCTCTATTTGGGCACGAGTCAAAAAAAGAAGACATTTTGATCCTGCAACGGTGTATATTAAATTCCAGACACCGAATATTATCTCCCACGACCTAAGGAACGAAGCCAGGAGTCGAGGAAAACTAAGACGACACTCAATCTATCTGCCCCAGATTATTACCAAAATCCCTTCGAAACATCGAACTGAGTCACTGAACCAGTTTTCTTTGAACAGTGGACAAAACCAGGGCCACCAGAATGGTTCCACACACCTCACGGCCTCAGAAGCTCTCGCTTCAGCAGCTCGATCCCAGAATGCAGTGGCTCAATTAACAGTTCCTCTCTCTTAACCAGTAACGTGTCCAGCACTGATGAGGAAAACAGGGAAAGTATGTGGTGCCGTGAAGATCCCATTCTCTGCTCTCATGGTCTAGCCTAGCCTCGAGTACGCGGAATTGCTGCATTCTCAAGCACACAGGGAATAAGCAATAGCCTGATCGGGAAGTTATTTCCTCGTACCAACTCATCCCAGAGCCTAACTTCAATAAGATGTCACCGCTTACCTCAAGCAGTCATCGAACACCGAAGGACACAGCCCTGCCTAACCATACAGTAACCCGCCAAGCATCATGGAACAAGACTCATCGCCTTACTCCGACTCATCCTTAAGTCATGACTTATTTAGAGTCATCCATTGCCCGATACTCCGGATGCTTTATCAGGCAGTGCCAGTCCCTCCACGACATCCCAGTGCCCGAAACCAGTAATGGTGTCCGCGTCACACTCCCTGACACAGCAGTGGAGCCTGAAATAAAACAAACCATCGTGGACCTTACTATCACCGATGAAGAGATGGCCCTTCCGTGAGAATCACTCCTAGTATGCTCCTCCACCCTCTCACACAAACATAACCATAACCATAAGCAAACACTTAAGGCAGCCACCCATGCTCACCAACAACACACATACCAACAACCCATTTACGTTACTCCCTGTTGTACATATTTTCAAGTAAATTCGATCTTGACAGGGGAAATGATTGTCAGGTGAATTCCTCTGATATCTGGAAATTACCCTAAACCAACCTACATCCTTTACTACTTATGCATTCTGTGCTATTATCCAAGTATTAACTGTATGGAATTAAATATGTGTCTCTCCAGAGTCACCGAATCCTGAAAACAGTAACTTCCTCTTGTGTCAAAGGAACTACAGTGTTACTTACACCGCAAGTACGTAACAGTGGATATCTCGTTTTTACAAGCAGCAAGCGACGGGAGGGGAGTAACCAGTTGTCTGTTCTAGCCTGTTTTTAGCCACTTTTTAACAAGGCGGAGGATTTGCCTACGTAATTTCCATTTCCTTTTATCCCCAAGACTACGATAACACGGATATGTTTATGATTATTGAGAGGATTTATACCACATATGATGTGTGCATAAACTGACGTTAGAGTTATCGTCCGTACAAGGCACAAACTTTCATTTGTGACGAACAACTATGGAACACTAAGAAGCCGAACGTCCAGAACGAGGCAATATTAGGTGTTTTTTGTGAATAAAATGAAAAACTGCGTCATTTCAGACCACAGCAGCCCGATTCTATGAAGTGGTAAGTAACAGCTCGAATAAGGAGCAGTATTCGACAAACTTACACTCTTGCACGAAGTACCCACATACAGTATCATCCAGGTCGTACACGGCAACCAAGATGCAGAGTCTATTTTATTTTTATATTTTTCTGTGTGTCCGGCTTTGGGCATAGACCTGGAAGACCCAGTAGTCCTCGTACGTGCTACACACCTTCACACATTTTTTTAATACAATAATAATAATAATAATAATAATAATAACACAAGACTGGGAGCCTAGTGAATCTGCCCTCTTTTATAGAAAGCTCAACAAAGAGAAAAATTATTCAGGACCCATCTATTTCCAGATGCCTCGACACATTACATTTAATACACTGGAGAAGAGGCATTGGGAAAGAAGGAATGAAGGAGAGCTCCGGAGTTAACCATATGCATGTATGAAAAACTGGGAGCACTGTCCATATTCAGTACATACAAGGACTGTCTCTATCCCAGGATTATAGTAAAGATATTAGCGGGGTTGTTGTTATGACATGCTGGTTGGCCTTTTGGCAGATCCGTAACTTTTGTTATAACGAAAAGCAGTAATCAGCCTGTTCCGCGTTCCCACCTGATATCCAAGTCTCAGCTTGCGAACACCAAGCCACATATATATCTACTTTGCAACTCTTTGTATACCAAGAGACAGGGGAGAGAATACTACTTGTGTATTTCTTGAGTGTCTCATTAGGCGACTAACAGAGCCGTGAACTGAAGTACCGGAAACCCACGACTCCTGTTGATCTAGGGATGCGTCTAACCCACAGCCTGTCGTTTCTACTGCGGGCAGCACCGTAACAGTCGCGACCCAGAGGAGAGGGAAATACACCTAGAACTTCCTGTCGTCTTTAATTCATGTTCCCAACTTCGTGTTTATCCGTGAAATGCGTTTAAAATGATGATGATGTAAACCGACGTTCTTCTGAGAAACAGCCCTAAACAAACTGATGATGATCAGGCCATTGATTGCCGTGGTGTTGTTGGTAGTGCTGCGTAAGCTTTATCTATCGCTAACGTGAAAATACAGGAGTAACAGTGATGTGAAGAGTTACAATTCCGGCTCTGTACTGACGTCATCAGCTTAAAGTGGAAATGTCTCTTCACACAGTCAAATAACTTTCGCGAGTTACCCGATTGTAACACACAAATTTCGTTCGCCACTTTCCCATATTATTCATAAGTTTCTTTTACCACTTTCCAAGCGATTTTCATACTTCTTTGAAGACTTATTTTGGTGACTGCCATTGTCCTGCTGAGACATTTCTTTCAGCAATTTAACCGACTTTTTAAATTATCTCTCTTGAATGAATTCCTTTCTGGCTTTTCTGGGTTCCACGCACGACTCACTTGAACTCTGTTGAGAAGCCCTGAACGCGATTCCTTGACGACTTTCTTTAGCTCTCGTTGACGATTTTCTTTATTTTTTCTTGACGGCCTTTTTCATCACCGTTCCGTGGCAACTTCCCTGAATGACCTCATCAGAAATTATCCTCTAATAGTTTCTCAGATGACACTTCTGAATTCTGCTGGGCGGCTTTCCTTGATGACTCACTTCGATTAATTTGTTTGTCGTCTCTGTTTATTCCTTCCCTGACGAATTTTCTTGACAGCTGGAGTGGTCTACTCTTAGCGACTTTCCGTGATGGTGTTCTTTGACGGTACTTTACGGTGATATTTTCCTGTGAATTTCCATAACACTTCCAAACATACCCTGACCTGACAACCTTCCCGGCTAACTCTCACTGAGGTTTCTTTGTGACCACTGTCCTTCATTTCTTCCTTAGCGTCTACCCTTCCAGACTCTCCTAACGATTTTACTTGTATCACTGCAACTTTATTTAACACTTCCGTGAAAATTTTCCTTGAAAACTCTTTTGATTCCCCCACCTCAACCAAAAGTAAGCTAGAATATCGTGTAATTCTCTCTCTCTCTCTCTCTCTCTCTCTCTCTCTCTCTCTCTCTCTCTCTCTCTCTCTCTCTCTCTCTCTCTCTCTCTCTCTCTCTCTCTCTCTCTCTCATTTTCCATCCCATCTTTCATTCCACTTCGTTCCGCTACTTTGTTTTTAATTCCTTTTCTTCTCCCTTTTTCTCAAATTTTATCCTGAGTCTCACTCTCTCTCATCCTCTGCCTTCCCTTCTCTCCTTTCCGGCCTCCTCTTCCTTCGTCCCTTTATCTTTCTCCGTTGCCTGCCTCTTCACCTCTTTGTTTTCTTTTCTATCTGTCTTTCCCTCCAGGCATTCGTTCTTCCCTTCTTTCCCTCTTCCCATTCTCTGTTCTTCCTTGTCACACATAACCCTTCTCTCTCCTCCCTACTTCTTTTGTACTCTCCCTCCTCCCTAACATGCCTTTGTTCTCTTCCTCCGCTTCCTCACTTACACCCATGTTTTGCTTTTTTCTACCCTCTTCCTTCATAATCATCAGCCTCTCCTGTCCCCCACCTTCCCACTGCTTATTTATTCCTTCATTCGTCTTCATTTATCTTCTTCATCTTCTCACTCCCTCCCTTTTTCCTCTCTCCGCCTTACTCTTTCCCTTCTTTCACCTCGCTTTCAGTCTCACATCCCTTCCTCTAAATCCTTCTTCTTCTTTCATCCTCTCCGTCTCACTCGCCCTTTTCTTCTTTAGTTGTCATTTTATCTCATCTACTTCCTGTCTCATCTTTCCTTCCGTTCCCTTTCCCCTCGTTCGCCGTTCTCCTCGTCCTTCTTTGTTTTCTAACCGCTGCTCCTCCTCATTTCCAGTCCTTGTTTTCCTTTTCTCGTTCATGTCTTTGTTTTCCTGCCGATCTTCTCATTTTTTCCTCAGTCGTGTTCTTTTCTTTTCTTTCTCCCTATTCATCTTTGTTGTCCTCTTGTCATCGTTTTTGTTGCATCACTTATTCTCCTTTTTCTTCCCTCTGGTTCTCTTCCCTTCTTTCTCTCTCTCTCTTTATCGTACACGCGTTCCCTCTTCCACTCTTTTCTCAGTTTTCTTTCCTCAAGTCTCTCTCTCCTTTTTCTCAATCTTCCACTTTCTTCCTCCTTCCTCCCCATGTCTCCTTCCAACCTACTCGCTTTTCCTCGCTTTTTCATCCCTTCTTCCTTTTTCTCCTCCTCTCTAATTCTTCCGTCTTACCATCTTCCTTCTCCTCTTTCTTGTTCAACCTTTTCCACTTATTCCTTCCCACCTCCCTGCCTCCCTTTCAACCCTTCCCTCTCATTTCCTATTGTTTTCTTACCCTCTTACTCTTTCCCCTCCCCCTTGGCCTCCTCTTCTTTTTCCCACTTTCTCTTTCCTTCTCGTTTTCTTTCTTTCACCATACCCCCTTCCCCTGTCTTCCTTTCAACTCTCTCTCTCTCTCTCTCTCTCTCTCTCTCTCTCTCTCTCTCTCTCTTTCTCCTCCCCCCATTCCTCTTCTCTTTCTTCATGGTCTGTCCTTTTTTTCCTTTTTCCTCTTTTTTTATCCTCTGATCGTCTTCTCTTTTTATTCTTCTGTATCCTCTTACCTCTTGTTTTCTTCTTCCCTACCCCTTTCAGCCCCGCTCCACAACCTCCACCACGGGTATCGACTGACCCCTGCGTGACGTCAGCTCCAAGGTCGTGGTGGTGGGAGGGTGGGGGAAGGGGTGAGGGGTTGGTGGGGTGGTGGTGGACTGGATGAAGGACTAATGTGGGAGGAGGTAGTGGGGGAAGGGGGGGGGGTCGTCTGGTGGGGTCGTACCGTCAGACTCACTGGCCACAGGAAATTGGAGACCGTCAGCAGGGGCTTAATTTAGGAATGGGGTCATGAGCTGTACCTAAAAGGCATAAATGTTGGTTCAGAACTTCCATATGAAAGCTTGTGTGTGATTTTAAAGTTTCTGAAAAAGGTTAACTAAAGACACAGAATCTCCCTGTGAAAGCATTAATGTAGGTTCTCTGTTCCCTTACAAAAGCATTAAAGTGTTTCTCTTGAAAGGATTTAATATCCCTGAAAATTAGGAATTAGTCTTCAGAAATAGGCTTTCCGACCAAAGAAATTTTGACAACTTTAAATATCTGCCCAGTTTTTAACCAGAGACGAATACTTGATTAGAATGCATCAAATTATTTCTCAGTACAATGAGAAGGAATTAAACAAGCTCTAAATAATTCAGAATACGCTTAGGAGTTATATACTGTCAGCAAATATTTCAGATAAGAGATGGAACTTGCTTTGCTACTCATACATACATTCTGAAGTAACAAGCTCTCTCTATGTACGTTGATTATGACTTACTTTTCCTCACGTCTTTCCATTACTAAATTGGTTAACAGAAGAAATTTAGTCTTTTATTACTAACTGTCTATACTGTACAAAAAAAAAAAAAAAAAACAGAAGTTTGAGAGGCAGCACGAGACAACTACAGTACCGGTACATCATTTTGTGGTTTTGTGGCCCAATTGTAAATTCCATTCTTTACCATATACCACATACAATTTTCTGTGTTAAAATTTACGGAGAATTCACTTAAAACAAAAGCAAAAAAACTACAGATCTTTCAAGTTAAATACCGTTTCCATTAAATTTTCTTACGGTTATTGTCCAGAACCAAGTAAGAGGATGAGTGGCATATTCTGTCTCATCCCTAGGTACGTAGCCTTTGACTCAGTGACACTGAAGCCATCCTAGTTATGCTGTGACGAAGAGGACAAGAGAACGATTAAACTGGCTATAAGGCCTAGTGTCCCACGAGAGCATAATTAACGTTCAGTATAGGTACTCTAGTTTAGTCAGGTGATTAAAATAGTAGGCTACACTGTTTCCTCTAAAAAATCAGTGTTATACTCGTACATCCTTACCTCCTTTTTTTCGTCTCTATAAACTATTGTTTTTTTTTTCATTTTCATTTCTCTGTATTTACAGTTATGCTGAAGTCGTAGTTATAACATTTGAAAATGGAAAATTAACTTCTTTCCTATTTCCCTTATTCAGTTGCAGCATAGTCGTAAATAACAATGACTGATATGCATCCCTAATTACGTCGTAACTATTTAGCTATTTCACTTCTTTTATTCTTTCAGTTATACGTGAACACACGCTGACTAACCACTAGATAGGGATACTTAACACAGGCATTTATGGATGTTCTTCACTGGAAGCTTCAGACTGTGTTTTCACTATGCACCCACCAGATGGAGTTGTTGAGCTTCACCAGTCTCCCATTCATCATGCTTTTGTCATAAGCTTAGGGGGGAACGGTGAAGCCAATACACACAAATTATGCGCCAACGCAAGATCGTGCAAGCAGAGTAAAAGAAGAGTTCTTGACAAATGTGGAAACGTGCATGGAAAAGCTTGAAAACAATGAGAGTGTTTTTGACTGAAGATATGAATGGAAACGTATGGAATATGAAGGTGGATGGAGTAGTTGGTGAATGGGATGTGCCAGCAGAAGTGGATGAGAATGGCAGTGCTCTAGTGGACATTTGTGTCGGGTGGGGGTTGGTAATAGCCTATACCCTCGTTAGGCACAAAATGTTCCACAGGTGTTCGTGGCGAGTGATGAGAAGGGTGGGTGGTGAACTGAATGAAAGGTAGGCAATGACTGATTATGTGTGCATGGATGAAAGAAAAAGAAGGTGTGTAATGGATGTAAGACCATATAGGGGTTGGGGGAGTGGACTTACTGACCACCACTTGGTGGTGGCGAAAGTCAAGTTGAAATTAAGTAGAAGGGAAGGACAGGAGGAAGCAGTTCTTACAAAGAGGGTCGATAGGTTACAGGAGGAAGGAAAAAAGGCAGAATATATGAGAGAAGTGGAGGAGCAATGAAATAAATATGATTAGGAGCAGATGAGGGACGTGGAAGGTGTGTGCAAGATATTCACAGAAGAAATCTGTGCAGCATGTAAGGTGGTGTGTCGGATGAAGAGAAGACGAAAGGGGGTGCAAGGAACCGCGAGGTGGAATGAAGAGGTGAGAACAGGCTGGGGCACAAAAGAAGAAAGCACATAGTGTGAATAGAAGAGAAACAGGGTGTGGAGGAAGTTGAGAGACAGAAGAGAAAGTTATATGTAGAGAAGAAGAGAGAGGTGAAAAGATTAGTTAAAAAAAGTAAGAAGAAAGTGGATGAGGAATTTGGAAGGAATTTGAGTGTAAAGTGAAGAGAATGTAAGAAAATGTTCTGGAAAGAGATAAAGAGACTTAGACAGTGTGTTAAAGTTAGTCGGGGAGTGAAAGATAAAAATAGTAGATTACTGGTGGAGACGGGAGAAAATGTGAGCAGATGGAGAGTACATTTTAAAGTATTGATGAACATAGAGTACGAAAGTAATGCGAGTATAAGTGGCTGGGGAATGGGTGAGAGAAGGAGGATGTGAGAAGTAAGGAAGAAATCAGTACGATGGAAGTTGTGGAAGCGATGAAGAAAGTCAAAATGGGGAAAGCCCCAGGAATTGATGGAGTGTGTGGTGAAATGCTGAAGCATGGGGGAGAGATAGTAGTAGAATGGATGTGGAAGATGTGCAGATTGGCCTGGGAGGAGAGTAAAGTCCTAGAGGATTGGAAGTCAGGTATAATTATTCCCCTGTACAAAGGGAAAAGGGAAAAAGAACGGTGGGATAATCATAGGGGCATTTGTCTGCTTAGTGTAATAGGAAGAGTATATGGTAGGATACTTACTGACAGAGTTAGGGAAATAACCTAGGAACTAATTGGAGAAGAACAGGGAGGTTTTAGGAAGGGAAGAGGTTATGTAGATATCATTCTTGGGTCTTTAGTGGAAAAGTTTCTAGAGAAGGGATTTGGAGAAAGCATATGGCAGGGTGGATAGACAAGGATTGTGGAAAATATTAAGAATATATGGAGTGAATGGGAAGATGTTGAATGTCGTGAAGAGTAAGTATGATGGTGCTCAGGATGCAGTGCGTGTGGACAGTGAACTAAGTGAATTTTTCTATTTGGAGATTGGATTGAAACAGGGATGTGTCATGTCTCTATTGTTGTTTGATCTGCATATGGATGTGGTTATTAAAGAGATATATACAAGGTAGGGCAGTGGATGTTGGAGCGGCCCTATTGAGAGAGGGCAGTGTTTGGAAACTCCCTGTACTGTTGTTTGCAGATGATACTGTGTTCCTATGTGAAAACGAAGAGGAGCTGCAAGGCTTGGTGAATGAGTCTGGGAGAGTGTGTAAGAAACGGAATCTAAAGGTGAATGTAGGGAAGAATAAAGTTATGGTCTTCAGGAGAAATGAAGTCACTGAATGTACAGTGAAGTTAGATAGGGAGGAAATGGAAAATGGGAGTAGGTTTAAGTACTTGGGTAGTGTGATGAGTATGGATGGAAGCTTGGAGGGCGAAGTGCTTGAAAGGGTACAACAAGGAAGAAAGATTGCTGCTTCTTTAAAAGCACTGAAAAGAAACAGGGAAGTGAGCATGCAAGTGAAAAAAAGTTATAGCATGACAGTATTGTGATACAAACTCTAACGCATGGAAGTGAAGCTTGGACCTTGTTGGAGGAACGCAAGCCAAAAGTGAGAGCAGTGGGAATGAGTTATTTGACAGGAGCATGTGGAGGCACATGGAGAGACAGACTGATAGATGAGGAAGTGAAGGAGCATTGTGGTGTGGATGTGGATGTGATAAGAAGCGTTATGAAAACATATTGAGGTGGGTTGGCCATGTGGAGAGGATGAAGAATGAGAGACTGATGAAAAGAGGGTATGTGAGTGAGGTGGAGGGGGGAAGAGGGAGGAGGAGGCCAAGGATGAGATGGACGGATGAAGTTGCGAGATATATGAGAGAGGGGGTGTGTGAGCTGGGAGCAGGGCAGTGAAATGGCGGGGCACAGGACGATATGGAGGCTATTTGATTGTGGCCACCCCATACGGGTTTACGGCGTCTGGCAATAGGTAGACAGAGACTTTCGCTTAATATACCATAATTCACACATGGGATATTACTGTAGAATGCAAATGATATTTTAGCCACATCAGCTACTTTACATACTTAAATCACATTTTTGTTTGTACTACAACCCTCTCAAAATAAATATATCACTATCTTCATATTTACCAGTACCCATCTTAGGACATACATATAGCATCACCTGTTATGATGCTCTTGTGTTAACCCGACGATCTTTTCAAATCGGGGCCCTCTTATCTCCAAAGTGTTCCTTGTCACCAAGTATTGTTTCGTGGATATCAAATTTACTCATGACAAACATTCTTCCTTAGAAAGTACATAGGTGGCTATATCACTATAGTCGCGGCGCGCGACTCTGAGGTTGCTATTATCGTGCTCTGGCAACCTACCATTCAAGTGTGCGTCTGATTTCATGCATAATATGAGACGCATGTGATTCGTGTATAACATGTTCGTGTATAACAATATTCGTGTATAATATATTCGTGCATAATAATATGATTCGTGTATAATATGACACGAAATCGGACGCACTTTTGAATGGTAAGTTGCCAGGGTACGATAATGACAACCTCAGAGTCGTGCGCCGCGACTATAGTGGTTGAAGGACCCTCATAACATTCCGTACACACTTGTTATGATCTAACAGAACTGATCAAACATGGCCATAAATACTCTAGAATGTATTTCAGTACTAAGTAGTAACATTAAACATTGCTCCAGTAAGTACTGAAATATCAAATACATTACTGGAAACATAAATAACATGAAACAATAAATACGTTATTACGATCGAGCGAGCAAGCTTAGGGAAGCAATGTTTGCTCTCAGCTGAGAAATGCCCGACACGACCCTGCCCGACCGCTGTCGACTGAAAGCGCTATGAAAGTGACACATCCAAGGTATGAGTTGTTTTCACTTTTATTTGTTGATTTCGCTAGAGCGCGCGTGAGCGTGTGTGTGTGTGTGTGTGTGTGTGTGTGTGTGTGTGTGTGTGTGTGTGTGAACAAAGTAATTCCAACGTTTTTTACCAGATCTTAACCAAACCTGGTGAAAGAGTGGAGGGACAGTCACATAGGAACCTATAATATATATACAGTATATATATATATATATATATATATATATATATATATATATATATATATATATATATATACATATATATATATATACATATATATATATACATATATATATATATATATATATATATATATATATATATATATATATATATATGTATATTTATTTATTTATTTATTTAATATATTTATTTATTTATTTATTTATACAGTATATATATATATATATATATATATATATATATATATATATATATATGAATCGGTAGAGAGGCGGCCTGCAGTCCTAATGGACCCAGATTCGAATTCTGGCTGGAGCAGGGAACAGATTAAGGATTTGAATTTCATAAAAACAGACTTTCCTGATTTACCAGAAGACCCGCCGACATGTCGTAAAAGTACCCCCGCTAATACCAATACACCAGTCCTGTATGAGACAGCCCTAGCATGTATTCAATATGGACGGTGGGTGTTAGCGCCGAAGTGGTGACATGTGGAGAGGTGTATGGTATGTAGGAGGACTACTGGGCCTTGATAGCAGGCTGTGAAGCCTATGCTCAGAGTCGGACACATAAAAAATATATATATATATATATATATATATATATATATATATATATATATATATATATATACTTTTTTTTTTTTTAAGAACAATTGCACAAAGGTCAAGGTCGCAGGGCTAGGTTAAATGTTGACCTAGCAAAGTCAACCTAAAAAGTTTTATCCCATTTTAACCAGACTTGTGGGAAAGGTTGTGGATAAGGCAAAAATGAAGTGATTCAATTTTGAGAAAAATCAGTCAATGGTCAAGGTCAGAGATTAAGGTCTAATTTCGCCTCATGGGTATATTTGTCAACAAAATAAACAATTCTGGTTGTATTTTAACTAAACTTAATGGAATGGTTGAGGGCCAGCCTCTGAGTAAACTAATACTTTTTGAGAACTACAAGTTTAAGGACAAGGTCACTGGACAAGGTTAGTTTCATCTGCCTTAATCCAATTTAGATCAAACTTTGCGGAAGGGTTGAAGATAAGGCAACAATAAAAGGTCTTGAATTTGAGACCCATCAGTCAAAGACCAAGGTCACAAGGAAAGATCAGAGGCCACAGTACAAGAGAAGGTCAACTCAAACAGTTTTGATCTGTTGTGATCTATACTGTACGTGGTGCAAGCGTTATGGGTCAGGAGAGAACGATGGGATTCAGTTGTGGGAACAAACATCAAAGGTCAAAGCCACAAAGCAAGATCAAAGTTCGACCCAGTATATCTGAGTGTGAAGAAAATAACTGAAGCACTTTCGTTTTGATGGGGATCAAACTTGATGGATTGGTTGGGGACCACTCAAGGGGTTAACTTGTTGTTTTTGAGACCAATAGGACAAAAGTCATGGACACATGGAGTGGTCAACATAAACAGTTTTTATCTGATATAGACTAAACTTTGTAGAAACGTTCAGGTATAAAAGGGATAAAGTTATTCCATTTTGGGAACCAGTTAAACGTCAAGGTCACAGGAAAAAGTCAACTCAAACAATTTTGATCACTTTTGAAGCGACGTTGGTGGAAGGGGTAATCGTTAGGTAAGAATGAAGGAATAAGAGTTTGATAGTAATCTGTCGAAGGTCAGTATCACATGGCAAATTAAAATGTTCGGCCCTGAGACTAGCTGGTGGATGAGGGTGTTGCACCCTTTGTGTTCCTTCTTGTCATGTGTTTTGTATATATAAATTTATAATTTCAAATTATTTTTACTTCCCCCCCCCCCAAAAAAAAAAGATTCTCCCGAGACAGACCGGTGAGGTAAGCCTTGGGATATATAGACGGGTTATCGTAGACTCACATGAGTATGAAGAACTGGCTGATTAGACAGAGTAGGATCTTGTCTTTATTACTCTGAACCTATCTGAAGATTCAGCAGATACTTTAGAGCTTTACCAGTATCAGATTCTCCTTTCTAATCACTTATGACATGCCTGTTACTCGCTGAGTCTTACTGCCCTTGATGATGCTAAGCAGTTGTGAAGACACTGCTGTATGTAACATAAACTCAGGCTGCTGTAAGCAAGCGTACGGCTTTATGAAGCAAGAACACAGAGAGTGCGAGATTCGCGCCCTACAAACAGTTTAAACAGTTGGTGCCAGGAACAACAAACCGCGCCCGACTGCAGTTGTTTTATTTTCAACCTTTTTCAAGTCATAGCCCTATGAAAATCCGTGATCTTGTGTTTGACCTTTCAAGGTCATCAAGGTCAAAGGTCATGGTGCCAAATGAAAGCCCATATGAGACTTTCTATACCTTGACAATAGTTAATATCTCTATCTTCAATCAGTTTCGAGTTATAGCCCCTTGAATATCCGTGACCTTGAGTTTGACCTTTCAAGGTCAATTAAGGTCAAAGGTCATGGTACAGATTAAAAATCCATATGGGACTTCCTATATGTTGATAATAGTATATATCTATCTGTAACCAGCTTCGAGTTATAGCCCTCTGAATATCCGTGACCCTGAGTTTGACCTTTCACGGTCACTCAAGGTCAAAGGTCTTGGTGCCAATTGAAAGCCCAGATGGGATTTCCTGTATGTTCAAGATAATAAATATTCCTGTCTTCAACCTGTTTCAAGTTATAACCCTCTGAAAATCCGTGACCTTGTTCATGATTTTGATCTTTCAGGATCACTCGATTAACTCCAAAATATAATCTCTTTTGGGGGGACCAGTGCCCACATATCCTGAAAGTTTCATGTAATTTAATTCGGCCGTTTTTCTGTAATGTTGTCAAGAAACAAACAAGCAAGCAAAGAAACGACCAACAACAATATATGGTCAGACTCTGTCCGGGCCAGGTAAAAACGAATCTTTGGCCTTGTCCTGTGCCCTTGACCACTGACTGATTACTCTCAAAACCAAATTACTTCAGCCTTGCCTGACCCTCAACATATCCAACTTGTGTTATTCAAATCAGATGGAAAGTGTTAAGTTGCCTTTATCCTGTGACGTGGACTTTCGACCAATTGTTCTGAAAACAGAATGATTTCAGCCTCGGCCAACGTTAACCACTTCCACCAACTCTGATCCAAATCGAATCAAAACTATTGAAGGAAAAAGATTAAACCTTGTTCTTACTCAGTAACCTTTACTAGCATATAAATCGTTTCATTACGCATAAACTCAAGGTGAGGGTATTGTGCATGGTTGGGGGTTACACAGGGGTAGTGGCGGCCATTAGACTGGTGCGGTGGTGATGGTGGTGATGATAATGGTGGCTAGACAGGTGTGGTGGTGGTGATGATGATGGTGGTTATACAGGTGTAGTGGTGATGATGATGGTGGTAAAAAAGGTGTGGTGGTGGTGATGATGATGGTGGTGGTTAGACAGGTGTGATGGTGGTGATGGTGGTTAGCCAGGTGTGGTGGTGGTGATGATGGTTAGACAGGTGTGGTGGTGGTGATGGTGGTTAAACAGGTGTGGTAGTGGTGATGGTGGTTAGACAGGTGTGGTGGTGGTGGTGATGATGGTGCGTAGACAGGTGTGCTGGTGGTGATGATGATGGTGCGTAGACAGGTGTGCTGGTAGTAGTGATAGCAGTGGCTAGACAGGTGGTGGTAGTGATAGTGGCGGCTAAAAAGGTGTGGTGGTGGTAACAATAGTAGTGACTAGACAGGTGTGGTGGTTGTGGTGGTGGTGTTTAGAAAGTTGTGGTGGTGGCTATTAACTGAGACCCAACAAACTCTCTCTCTCTCAACCCAAATGTCGCTCTCCTTGGCCCTTGCGTGTGGTGGGTCCAGGAATAGCCCTGGCTCTCAGAATCGGCTACTCAACTGAACTATATTTAGGAGAGACGAGCGCAGATGAGTCCCAGCCCTACCCCAGCTTCCTTCCAATTCTTCTCCCATTTCCTCTCTCTCTCTCTCTCTCTCTCTCTCTCTCTCTCTCTCTCTCTCTCTCTCTCTCTCTCTCTCTCTCTCTCTCTGCTTATTTTCGTTATGCTAAAGGTGGGTATTGATTAACTAGCAGGGGCACCCGGCGTTGCCTGGGTAAAACCATGTGATAGTGCATACCGACATTGCCTGGGACCCTGGATGGCCACTTCCCCTGTGGGAGGAGACCCCCGAGGTCCCATCTTATCAGTTGAACCTCCGTTCTTCCTGGGGCCAATTGCCCTTGGGATACATTACCCCAAACCAGTTCTTATCATGGACCTGTTTTCCCACTACCACCCCACCTACAAACCCTTCCCACCCACCCTGCTCACTCACCCAACCACCTGCCCTACCCATTCACCCAACCACGTTCTCAGCCACCCATTCTGCCCATCTGCTCATCCACCCACTCTGCCCCACCACACCCACCCATGCTGCCCCATCAAACCCACCCAACCCTGCCCACCCACCCATCCATCCTGCCCACCACACCCACCTTTCCATCCATTCTACCCCTCCACAACCACTCATCCACTCAACCGTGCCCACCTATCCCACCAATCCGTCCACCTATACAACCTGTCGTAATTAATAATGATATGGTTGAAGTAAAAACTCCACAGTAATTAGCTATCATCAATCCACAATGTTGACCGGATTATTTCTAATAAATTCTAATCTTGGCTATCAGAGGCGACATTTTAACAGTTGTAATGTACGCATTTATATTCGGCACAAAAGTTACACTTGTTTGGGCTGTTTATAGAGATCTATATGCATCCCCCTCAGTAATCATATAGAGGACAGACAGGCAGTGAAAATAACATTCTCTTCTATATTTGTGCGGATTATGTGATTCACCAGTTGATCTGAATTGTGTTCTCTGAGCCCAGTCCTGAAATTTACAATTGAGTTTATGCTCAATCAGCCTGCGCCGGTCGCCTTGCCTGCTCCGCTCCAGTGAACTGAAAATCGTCGTTGAAAGCACAGAACAATGTGTAGCTCCGGCCTGGACCAACAGAGAGAGTTTGATTTTTTTTTTTTTTTTTTTTTTTTCATTTTTAGCTTCATTTCGCAAAATTTAAGCAGCTGTAATGCACACATCTAATTCGCCATAAATAGTTACACCTGTTAGAGTTGTTTAGAGTTCTGTATGCATTTCCCTCGTTCTTCATGGAGGACAGACAGACAGGCAGACAGACAGACGGACAGACAAACATTCTCTTTGATATACATACGGGTATCCAGCCAGATAGACACGATCAAAAACATTGCAAAGCCTCTACATCGGCGGTTGTGCGGGAGAGGTATGCCTACTCTCGCGGTGGCACCAATATAACCAGTCGGCTCCGCTGTCTGGGTATACACACGTCCCTCAGCTCTGTTCCTGTCCTTGGGAGGACAGTGGTGGACTGCAAAAACATCATCCTGCTATTCGCCGGGTTCGCGTTCATATGAGCCTGGGATTACAGCTACTGGTACCACTACTTACTTGGCAGTAACAGATTTTGATTCATTATTCAGCTCTTCAGTACCTCGTAATTTTGAGTCATTGTTTTCAATTTTGTCAGCATAAAAAGTGAAACTGTAACGAACTCTGATGAGAGACAGATTAAGATGCTCAGTACATGAAAATCAATAACAAGTTGAAAATCTCAATACCTTGTGAAAACAAAGGAATACTGTTCAAATGATACGTTAAACCTAATAATTCTTTGGGTAATAATATTATTATCAGAAGCATGTGACCATAAAAATATATCGTAGTTTTTCTTCAAACGTTCTGAAAATTCATGGAACAACTATCGTGAAGAGCTGTACTATTAGATGCTGGGACTGTTATACCCCTTAAATATTCTCTGATTATATACTGGATCTGTCTGGCAATCCCCAGATTAGTATAGTTCCGTTTGAATAGAAAATGGTCTCTTTCTTGATCTACACAAGAAAGACCAGTAAGGTATTACTTGCCAATCTTTTGATAATTTTCTAGTTTATTTTTGTTCCATAAAGAGCCAGATGCTGTCAGCATCATGTAAGCCAAGGGATCTCAGAATGAAATTTCCTGAAATCCTCTTACAGATTTTGAAACTCGTGTGTGTGTGTGTGTGTGTGTGTGTGTGTGTGTGTGTGTGTGTGTGTGTGTGTGTGTGTGTGTGTGTGTGTGTGTGTGTGTGTGTGTCTACAAGTAATCTGCATGGTCATCCTTCTCACCTATTCCTTCTATTACTTGCTGGGAAGATTATTGGGTGGAAAAAAAAGCATTATGGGGAAATAGTCTTTGTCACGTTAACAACACAGGTATTTTACCTTGCAACATATGGCCCCTAAAAGGTCATTAGATTTCTCTCTCTCTCTCTCTCTCTCTCTCTCTCTCTCTCTCTCTCTCTCTCTCTCTCTCTCTCTCTCTCTCTCTCTCTCTCTCTCTCTCTCTCTCTCTCTCTCTCACTACATTACACCTACCATCCCTCTGCGTCATGTGGAGGGAGAAATGTCGTTGACATTGTTTCTCACAATATGGATTATCATCTGTCTCTTCATTTTTGTTTTCCACTTGCTTTCTTTTTGTCCTCTTCTTCCTTCACTTTCTATGACCATCATTATCATGGATTTGTCTTGAGTGTCACTTAATCTTTATTAGATCTTCACATCGTAGCGTGAACACTTACTGTATTTGTTCACTTTTTCTCGTTTAGCCCCGAAAGGCCCATAAGATCTATCGCTATTTATTGTGCTTTGTACTCTCCTCCTTCTCTTCAGTATATCTTCCACACACTGTTAATTTGCTGGCATTCCTTTTTTTTATCAATTCACATCAACCTTGATACAATTGATCACTGGGCAAACCCTCACAATTTTTTATTTCATTGAGCCCTTTGCAGTGTATATCGGGGTCAAAAGTCAAATCACTAACACACAAACGCAACTTTTTTGTATATTCATAAATCATCAATTTGCACAAAGTACATGTAGAGACCTTCCTGCAACCCCCTTGAAATGTTGGCAGGCTTTTATTGGCTTCCTCTTTCTCTTTTCTTCCCGTTTCCTTTGTCTAGAATCCTTGGCTTTTTCCCTAAACCCTCCTGTTCCTCCCCCCCCCTCCCCTCCCAGTCTTCTTTTCCTCCTCCATCTTTCCCTCATTCCGATCGTCTCCCTCTCTCATTCCTACAATTCTTTTTATTTCTCTACTTCTCCTCCTGTCCTTTCTTTTTCTCCGTATTTACCGTGTTAATTTTTATTAATTCATATCCTCTCTCGTCTCTTTTCATCTCTCATCTTATTTTATTTCCATCCCCTTTCTTGCTCCTCTGCTCCCTCTGCTGCATCTTCCATCTGTCTTCCCCTCTTCTTCCTTTGTGTGTTTTTCCCCTCCAGTCTTTTTCCTTCCTTCTCTCTCTCTCTCTCTCTCTCTCTCTCTCTCTCTCTCTCTCTCTCTCTCTCTCTCTCTCTCTCTCTCTCTCTCTCTCTCTCTCTCTCCAAGTTCCTGCAGTAGGCCAGTTGGCCTACTGTATGCAAGGCAGCTCCTACAAGAAAACAAAACTACTAAAATAAGACAGGGATAATAAAGAAAGAAGGCTCTTCCTCGTCCACCAAACCCTCCAGCCGAAACTGGCAGGAAAAAGTAAGAAAGAACTCCATTCAGTATAGAAAAACTGGCATTGACATACTGCAGGAAAGTGCAAAGGAAAAAAGAGACTATCATGATGTAACCGAGAAAGAAATAGAATGAATTAGTACTGGTTATTAGGAGATTTTTTTATATCCAACCCTTACTTGTCAAATGCATATCCAGCTTGTACTTGAAACTCTCAATGGAAGAGGCAGCAACTACCTCACTGGGCAGCTTATTCCATCTGTCCACTACTCTTTGCCAAACCAGTTTCTACCTACTTCCATACTAAAACGGAATTTATCTAGTTTGAAACCATTACTTACAGCTCTGTCCTGAATGCTCACTTTAAGTAACTTGTTTCTGCAGTATCTGATTATTTATTCCTTTCATCCACTTAAAACCTCGATTAAATTTCCTTTTAATCTACGTCTTTCTAGTGAGTGCATATTTAGTCTTTCAGTCTGCCTTCATATGAAAGGTTCCCATCATCATGTATCACCTTTGTCTATCTTGTCTGTACATTTTCTAATAAATTTATATTCATTCTATAATACCGGACACCAAAATTGCGAAACATAGTCTAAAGGTGGTCATACTAATGTTAAATAACGCTGTAATATTACTTTAGATACGATACTGCCTACGCAGCGCGAAATAAATCCTAGGACCCAATTTGCTTAATTTCTCGCATTTGTAGATGTTGCCTTGATTTAAGGTTTTTACTAATCGTGATTCCTGGATCTCTCTCGAATTCCGATTTCTTAATTGCTCAATTATCTAAGTTGTATCTAATATCTATGATGGTCTTGTGTATGTTAAGTACTTTGCATTTTTCGCCATTAACGTAGACATGTACAAACACACACACACACACACACACACACACACACACACACACACACACACACACACACACACACACACACACACACACACACACACACACACACACACACACACACACACACTCACTTCATTATGGAGAACCCATTTGTATGAATTTATTTATTTCCCCACCAGATACACAGGGGTACACAGGACGTAAGAGAAACAACGAGTATGCTTAAGAACTGAATGGTGAAAGAGAGGTGGTCGATAAGTCATACGAAGATGAGACGGGATATATAAGTGAAACAGGAGGGGAGAAGGTGAGGCATGAAAAGGCGTAGATGAAAAGAGGAATAGAATGTAGGATAAGGCATAGAATAATATGTACTGTACGTAGAGAATTATGCTTAACAAATGAACAAGGAAGCAATAAAAAGGGTAAAGGAAGAGTCACGTACAGAGAGAAAGAAAGTGGAAGGGAAGATGAAAACAGACAATACAGGATAAATAACTAATCTACTCTCTCTCTCTCTCTCTCTCTCTCTCTCTCTCTCTCTCTCTCTCTCTCTCTCTCTCTCTCTCTCTCTCTCTCTCTCTCTCTCTCTCTCTCTCTCTCTCTCTTTCAATTTAATTTTTTCCATCCATCCCCTCCCCTCCCTATACTTCACTTTTTTCCCCTTAACATCCTCCTGGAACTATCCCATTATCAAGTCATCAAACGCTTCTATTACCGAATAAATTAGGAAGGGGAGAGAGAGAGAGAGAGAGAGAGAGAGAGAGAGAGAGAAGGTTGATGATATTAGGGGAAATCATAAAACGTTCATCAGTACCACCCACTAAGGTATCAACGTTCTGCATCGCCTTTCGGTGTCTTTCATTACTCTCCAGGATCCTTATTTACCTTTCGGTGCCAACCAATACCTATCAAAGCCTATCAGTGCTAAACAGTGCCTATCAAAACCTATCAGTGCTAAACAGTGCCTATCAAAGCCCACCAGTGCTAAACAGTGCCTTCCAGTGCTAACAACCCATCTCAAGGCCTGACTACTCTGGCTCTTGCGGTGATGTCAACCCACAGTGATCCCAAATACTTTCAGTTCCCATCACTATTCCTATTAAACTTTAATGGGGGCGCGGTAGCACAGTGGTAGCGCGCTGGACTTGTAATCGGGGGATTGCAAGTTCGAGCCTCGCCCGGGCTGCCGTGCCGGGAGGGGTAGCTCCCTCCTGTAACCCTAGCGGGGCTATATAGTCCAATACAGGGCTTAGCTCGGGGGAATTCCACTTCTCCCACTATTAAACTTTAATCTCAATCAAATTTCCAAACACCTTCAACATATGCATCTCTCTCTCTCTCTCTCTTGTTCTACACATTATGGTACTCTGCATACAACTCTGAAGCAACTCTTTTCACTAGTTCTCAGTCTTTATTTACGTAACTCAAGCATAGTTCACGTTTTACTGATGTGTTAATGCCGAAACTACCGTAATACACTGTTATGTAATCTTTTCTTTACTCTCACGTATATATTTTCTTGTTCCAGCTTTCAGCCCCTCAACCAGCTTCCGTCGCTGATGTACTCTTTAATTCTTCCTCCAAACTACCATCTTTGTTCACACAGTGCCGAAAAGCTTTTACCACCACAATTTTTACTTTTGTACTGTGCAATGTAACTGTAATAGGTGGCGGCAGCTACCATCACACACTAGGTGTATGCTTCCTTCGGATGACTGCATGGAGTGATAAACCAAATTGTTATCTGTGAACCAGGAAACCATGTACTATGTTGTGTGGTAACCATAAAGCTATATGACGCCTGATGGTTAATGAGTTGAGGCGATCCAAGTAGACTAAGCTTGCAAGGGTTTATATCCAAGTGGAGCTGGGAGAGTCATGCTCACATAATGCTACTCAGGGCCGAACAAGAAGCCGTGCCAAGGCACAGCAAACCCGTCCCTGGCAGTCATTTTAATGCGACATATAAAACAACAGGATATCTAGTCAAAGATGCCACATATCAAATTTGGAATAAATCGGGTGAAACCTGACGATTTTAAGTCCATTTGAAATTTTAGGCCCGATCCATCTAACATTGACCCTCCTACAGCTAACTGGGGGGTGACCCCTCTGATGCAATGAGGTATGTTATAGGATGCAGATTTGAAAGATGCATCCTTAGGTTTTGGTTTCACGTCGATATGACGATTTTGAAAGGAATTATGGCGAAAAAACGATTTTTACCCGTCCCCGGTTTTTTTACATTTCTTGGCCCTACAGCCTGGGCCTTGGCCTAATTTGGCCCAAAATTTAATCAGGTGATCAGAAGGTCATAGCCCATCGTCTCTTTAATTTTAATGTAAATCACGCGTGTAATTTTTGCGTAAAGTTGTTAACAGACAGGCAGACAGACAGAGACAGACAGACAGACAAACAAACAAACAGACAAACAGTGAAAATAACACCTGTCACCGAGCCCCTCCGGGGCGGGGACGGGTAATAAGGCTGGTAACCTTCACCTTAAAACTCGAGAGTAAGCAGACTGGCCACGGGCCCCTCCGCTGCTGATAACGGCAAAGAAGTGGATGATAGACTGAAGGATGGATGGGCAATCTAATCTGAGCTTACAGTTTGCTTTAAAACACCATCACTTTCTTCATGCCTACAAATATTTCTAAGTACATTTTTTACACAAATCACTGAATTCTTTAACAAGACTTTATAACCAGTCTGCTATCAGCACCACCTCATTTCAAATCTGCTTCCAAGAAAATGGGTGTGCTAAGCCGACTCCGTGACTTCTTTACGCCTGCACAGCTGTGGACTTTCACACGGATTTTATTCGCCCCTGTGTTGAATTCAATTCTCATGTGTGGGGAAGCTCTCCACATACAGCTCTTCTCGACAACGTCGAGTCACAGGCTTTTTGTCTCATTAACTCTCCTCCTCTTACTGGCTCCCTTCAACTTCTGTCTCTTTACCGCACTACTGCATATTTATCTCTTTTCTATTGCTACTTCAAGGGACACTGCTCCTTTGAACTGTCTGCTTGCATTTCCCCGCCACTGCGGCGGGCGCGTAGCACCCGTCTAGCAACAAACTCTCATCTCTTTTCTGTCTAAATCTGTAATGAAAGAGTTTACCATTACTCCTAGTCCTTCATGTATGCAACAGGACAACTCTGGTACTGTCTTCCTCTGTCTGTATTTCCTACTGCCTGTGAACTCCAGTCTTTCAAACGCAGTGTGTTCAGGCATCTCGAAATGAACAGATCTTGAATTTGGCTCTCTGTTATTTTGTTTTAGTTTGTGACTTTTTTTCCCTTGGAGGGAACAGTCTTGCTGGCTCCTGGCCCTTGGCTCTTTCTTTCTTGCATAAAAAAGAACAGAACCGCAGATGCTTACACACATTACTCTTTATCTTCAGAACCATCCATCTTCCTAGGGTCTTCACCTTTACCTCCTTCGGCTTACGTACTAGAAATGGACGTGAGTAATCTGCTTTCCACAGCATATATACAGACATCTCACTGCATTTAGCTGTTAACACACCCGCGCCCTTCCTCAATCCACCCTGTTCTCCACACGCCAACTCCCTATTGCTGCCTTCAGTCTCTCATCACCATGCACTAATCTCATAACTCAACAAGTATATACCCCTGAGGTTCAAAATCGCACCCTTTCTCCTATACAAAGCACCTGCATCTAGGGTAAGCTCGACAGCTCACAGAATCAAGTCATTAACACCTCCCTTTCCCAGTGCACTATATCCTCGCTTCATCCACGAATTCTTTGTCTTGAGTTTTTGCTGCTGAATATTCCTCCACTGTTACTCTTCTTTCCACTGGTTTGACATTCCCAACACATGGTATTAGGGCATTTCTTCTGCTCACCATATTAAGCAAGTGACTGGAATTTTTTGCCCATATCTACAGTACTTTAGCCTTTCTCCCCACATCTTTACTACTCTCACTTTCACCTCTGTTATTCTTTACCATTTCCGAAGCAACATATTTTCTGACATTACCTGTCTGCCAGACTCCTCATTTACCCTCGTTCAGCTTTCTTTTGTCATTGTTTTCGCTTCTCTCCTACCGTACACATGTAGGCTACTTCCATTCTGTCTCAGACTTTTCGTTCCACACACAGTAGTCTCCAGCCAGTGCCACAATCACTCCCTAGCCTGTTCTTCTGTATATGGTCAATGTCTGTCAGTATGCCAAACTTCCTTCAGTAGACATTCAGTAGCCCTTTGTAATTCTTTATAAATTCCCCGTTCATAAATATTCTTAACAACCACCCAATTTCTGTCAACGCTACACACTGCCCTTCAATATTCTTATACAGGCTACTCTTTCCTATCCATCCCCATCAGTTTCCCACATTTGACAAGGTTCCCCGCGACTTAGATCGGCTACAGCCATAATAACATTGAGATAATAAAGACAAATTACCTCTTTCTTCAGTTTGTTTTCAGGAAAGTGATGATCCTAATTGGTCTAGGAAATGAGTAACACAGGGCGAAATAGGAAAGAAAGAATAATGAACAAGTAAAGGGTGATTAAGTTGGATAAACTGGCCAATGAAAACAAAAATGGGTACAGCAGATAGGAAGACGCCTATTGCAGTGGATAACAGCAGTTGAAAATGGTTATGAAATGTCTCCTCACTCCAGTTCTACAACGTTTCTTCAGGTTGACACTCATCCGCCTCCCTTAAAACACACACACACACACACACACACACACACACACACACACACACACACACACACACACACACACACACACACACACACACACACACACACACCAACTCTCTCTATCTTCACTCATCATCCCTTTCCATTTACCACCCATTAATTCATCTCCATCCTCCCGCCTACCGGTCCTTTCACCACTCACCGCCCCTTTACCTATCCACTACTTCACTTCCACTCCTCCACTTACCCATCCACATACTACTTCATCTCTCCTTACTCAGTGACAGATCCAGTTCCCTCCGGAGTCACGCACCATCACTGTCAGTCGATCGCCCACCTCCACTTACCCTTTAACCAATCAACTGACTCACCATCACCTTCCCACCTACCAACGTACCCTTATCCCCTCATCTGTTTACTCACAAATAAACTCAGTTTCGTCCTCTCACCTATCCACCATTTCACCTTCCTTTCCCTCCCCCACCACCACATCACTACCACCGCTGGTTTCACATTTCCATCCGTAATCAAGCGACCCGCAACTTTCCCTCGTGGCAACCCTCCCTCAGCTCGGCAATGCGACCTCTTTAAAAGACTGAACCAAACGTTCACGAACGCAAGCCAACAAACACAATCCAGTTCTTAGGAATCCATTGCTCTGAAGGCACCCAGCTCAACATATGCAACTAAGACCAGTGCAACTCAACCTAAGGCAAGTGCAACTAAGCAAAAAACTATTCTTCCCCACATAACCCAAAACAATCAGATGCAGCACAAAATAATTCCACACAAACCTTTAAAACTGAACGTACAAAAATACAATGCAGCACAGCCCAATTCAATAAACCAGAAGCCAGAGCAATCATATGCAGCTTAAAGGAAGCAAATCCAACCCGCCTCAACCTAAAGCAGCAAAGCTAACCCGGTTGCAGACAAAAACACAAATTCAACCAAGGTCGGTTAAAAAAAAAAAAATGAAGCTAGTTAACTTCTTTTCAACAACGGAACAGAGGAAGGAAAAACAAATGAATAAAAAAAAACTAATCTATGCACCAGATTATTGGTGTCCTCTGTTCATAAAATATCTGTAACTGTTAGACTTGAACAGCTGTAGGTTGAAGTTTTGAGGGAAACAACTCTGGGGAAGCGAGTTCCAGAGAGATGCTGTTCGGGGTATGAAAGAATTCTGATAGGCAGAAGTTCTGCAATATGGTACTGTGACAGTCCAGTCATGAGTGCTACCAGATGCCTGTGTAGCACGAGGGAAGGCATGGAGAGGTGGCACAATGGACGCAATTTCTTCTGAGCATTTGCTATAAAAATATCTGTAAAATAATGCAAGGGAGGCAACATTCCTTCTTACTTGTAGGGGAGGTAGTTTGTTAGTATAGCAGGGTTATTAATAATTCTAACGGCTTTGTTTTGAATTTTGTGTAGTTGTTTTAATGCAACCTCTCCACATCCATTCCACAAGAGTGAGCAGTATTCAAGCTGAGAGCGGACATGACTCTTATAAGTCATAGCTAAGTGCTCGTCAGTTAAGAAGTTACGGACTCTGTGCAATAATCCAAGTTTCTTTGAGGTAGTTTTAGCAAGTGATCTGACATGAGAGGTCCAGCTGAGGGCATTGTTAAGTGAGACACCGAGAATTTCAATATATTCTTTTGGAGATGGGAATATTTGTAGCATTGAAGGTAATATATGAATCTGGCAATACCTGTCTATCAGTAAATTGTATACATTTAGTTTTACTAGCATTAAATGAGACAAGGTTGTTTTGTCCCCATTCACTGATCGTAGATAAGTTTTGATTTATGGAGATGGCTGTACTGAGTTGAGAGTTAGAGATATCAGACTTTGTAAATGAGTGTCTGAGTGTGGATGAATTATGAATAGTTGGGTCATCTGCATATGAATGCATGGGATTGTGGGTGACAGATAAGAGATCATTAATACGAACCAGGAACAGGGTTGGCGCCAGAACTGATCCCTGCGGCACGCCGGCGTTGAGTGGAAATTGGAATATACATCATCAACTTTTACTCTTATTTTTCTGTCAGTGAGATATGAGGAAATCAAAGAACAAAAGACTTTAGTCCATAGCAAGGGAGTTTGGACAACAGGGAACGATGCCATACTCTGTCGAAAGCCTTAGAAATATCAAGGGCTACAGCACGAGTTTTTCCATGTTGGTCGATTGATTGATGGATGATATGAGTCAGGAGATTGAGTATGTCAATGGTGGATCTTTCGTGGTGAAAACCATATTTTCTATCACTAATTAAGTTGTCGGATTCAAGATATTTGACTATGTGCTTATTAATTAAAGATTCATATACCTTACCAAGAGAAGATGTGACAGCTATTGGTCTGTAATCAGAGGGGTCAGAGGAACTTCCTTTCTTAGGTTTTGGTTGGATATTGGCTTCTTTCCATGAATTAGGGAATGAAGAAGTACGTATGCATGGTCTGAATAATATAGCAAGAACAGAGGCAATTTCTGGGGAACACTTTTTCAAAACAATTGGAGGAATTTCATCTGGGCCTGGAGCTTTGTTGGTAGGTAAAATGTCTAGGATGGATTTTACGTCTCTTGTCTGTATTTTAAGTGGAAATATTTCGGGAGTCAAATTCTAGTACTGGGACGTTCTGGCTGGCTTCCTCTATGGTAGAATTTCTGGCAAATGTACTGGCAAAGATATCTGCTTTCCCACGCGGGCCATTTGTAATGTTGCCATCTGAAGGTTTTAGTGGGGAAATCGATTATGACTTGTTAAAGTTATTATTGAATGAACTGAGAGTTGACCAGAATATTCTATTGTCATTAGGGTTGTTAAGTAGATCTGATGCTTGATCCTGAAGAAAGTTTGAGTTAGCGAGATCTATTACAGCTTTTGCATGGTTTCTAGCAATTTTAAATTGAGAGAGTGATTCAGATGTTTTTATTTTAAGTAAGAGTTATATGCTAATAACTTTTGGGCTGTTGATTTGGTATAGGTGCTATCAAACCATTTTGGAGAGTTCGATCTTTTAGTGAACTGTTGACTTGGTATGAATAAATCCATACCAGCTAGTATTAAGTCACAAATGTGGGACTGGATGGAATTGGCATCACTAGAGAAGAAAGACTGCCATGAAATGTCAGCAAGATAATTTCTAAATCCATCCCAGTTTGACCTATCAAAGTGCCATCGGGTCACCCTGACGGGTTCAGAAGGGTGAGGTTTGGGGGGGCTAACTAATGAGGCTTTGATGAGATTGTAGTCAGAGGATCCAATTGGAGACGATACCTCTATCCTGTATTGATCTGGATTATTTGTCAGGAACAGATCTAAGAGATGGGCATTATAATCAGGATTATCTGGTATTCTGGTTGGGTAATCAGAATCCACACAGACTCAGTTAGGCGTAACACAGTCCAGACAAGTTAAACTAAATCCAGTTCAGTACAATTAAACTAAATCATTTTGTTTTTGATCGGTGGTATGAATGGTAAAGTTGGGAATGTGAAGGTGGATGGAATAGTTGGTGAGTGGGGTGTGCCTGCTGAGATAGATGAGAATGGGAGTGCGTTAGTGGACATTTGTGCTGGGAGGGGGTTGGTGATAGCCAATACCCTCTTCAGGCATAAAATGATCCACAGGTATACATGATGAGTGATGAGAAGGGTGGGTGGTGAACTGAATGAAAGGAAGGCAATGATTGATTATGTGTGTGTGGATGAAAGGATGCGAAGATGTGTAATGGATGCAAGAGCTTATAGAGGTTGGAGGAGTGGACTTTCTGACCACTACTTGGTGGTGGCCAGAATTAGAATTCAAGTAAGATGGAGGAATAGAAGAAAGGAAAGACGAGAGGAAGGAGTAGTTGCAAGGAGAGTGGAAAGGTTACAAGAGGATGAGAAAAAGGCAGAGTATAAGAGAGAAGTGGAGGAACAATTGGGCAAATATGAATTAGAGCAGATGGGAGACGTGGAAGGTGTGTGTAGGATATTTACAGAAGAAATATGTGCAGCACGTGATGTGGTGTGTGGAAGGAAGAGAAGACGGAGGGGGGTGCAAGGAACAGCGTGGTGGCCTGAAGAGGTGAGACAGGCTGTGGCACAAAAGAAGAAAACATACAATGAATGGATGAGAAATAGGGGCGTGGAAGAAGTTGAGAGGCGGAAGAGAGAGTTATATGTAGAAAGAAAGAGAGAGGTGAAAAGATTAGTAAGAAAGAGTAAGAAGAGAGTGGATGAGGAATTTGGAAGGAATTTGAGTGTAAAGTGAAGGGACTGTAAGAAAATGTTCTGGAAAGAGGTGAAAAGAGTAAGACAGGGTGGAAGTGAAGTTAGCAGGGGAGTGAAAGATAAAAATGGTAGATTACTAGTGGAGAAGGGAGAAAAAGTGAGCAGATGGAGAGAACACTTTAAGGAATTGTTGAACATAGAGGATGGAAGTAATGCGAGTATAAGTGGCTGGGGAATGGCTGGGAGAAGGAGGGAGGTGAGAAGACATGAAGAAATCAGTAGGACAGAAGTTGTGGAAGCAATGAAGAAAGTTAAATCGGGGAAAGCCCCAGGAATTGATGGAGTGTGAGGTGAAATGCTGAAGCATAGGGGAGAGATAGTAGTAGAATGGATGTGGAAGATGTGCAGATTGGCCTGAGAGGAAGGTAGAGTCCCGGAGGATTGGAAGTCAGGTATAATTATTCCCTTGTACAAAGGAAAAGGGGAAAAAGAAGTGTGTGGTAATCATAGGGGCATTTGTCTTCTTAGTATAATACGAAAAGTGTATGGTAGGATACTTATTGACAGAGTTAGAGAAAGAACAGAGAAATTAGTTGGAGAAGACAGGGAGGCTTTAGGAAGGGAAGAGGTTGTGTAGATCAGATATTCATTCTTAGATCTTTAGTGGAAAAGTTTCTAGAGAAGAGAAAGAAGTTGTATGCGGCTTTCATGAATTTGGAGAAAGCATATGACAGGGTGGATAGACAAGGATTGTGGAAAGTGTTAAGAATATATGGAGTAGATGGGAAGTTGTTGAATGCTGTGCAGAGTATGTACGATGCTGAGAAGGCTGCAGTGCGTGTGGATGGTGAACTAAGTGAATTTTTCTCTTTGAAAGTTGGGTTGAAACAGGGATGTGTCATGTCTCCATGGTTGTTCAATCTGTACATGGAAGGGGTAATAAAAGAGGTACAAGGTAGGGTAGTGGATGTTGGAGTGGCCCTGGTCAGAGAGGATACTGTTTGGAAACTCCCCGTACTGTTGTTTGCAGATGATACTGTGTTGTTGAGTGAAGACAAAGGGGATCTGCAAGGCTTGGTGGATGAGTTTGGGAGAGTGTGTAAGAAACGGAATCTAAAGGTGAATGTAGGGAAGTGTAAAGTGATGGTCTTTGAGAGAGGTGAAGTCAGTGAATGTACAGCGAGGTTGGATGGGGAGGAATTGGAAAATGTGAGTACGTTTAAGTACTTGGGTAGTGTCATGAGTAAGGATGGAGGTTTGGAGGGTGAGGTGATTGAAAGGGTACCGCAGGGAAGAAAGGTTGCTGTCCAGCGTTTTTTGAAAGCAGTGATAAGAAACAGGGAAGTGAGTATGGAAGTGAAAAAGTTACTACATGACAGTATTGTGATACCAACTCTAACGTACGGAAATGAAGCTTGGACGTTGCTGGAAGGACACAAGTCAAGAGTGAGAGCAGTGGAAATGGGTTATTTAAGAGGAGCCTGTGGAGTCACATGGAGAGACAGGCTGACGAATGAGGATATAAAGGAGCGTTGTGGTGTGGATGTGTATGTGATAGGAAGCGTTATGAGGAACACACTGAGGTGGTTTGGCCATGTGGAGAGGATGGAGGGTGAAAGACTGACGAAGAGAGTGTATGTGAGTGAGGGGAGGGGGGAAGAGGGAGGGGGAGGCCGAGGATGAGATGGAGGGATGGGGTGGAGAGGTATATGAGAGAGGGGTGTGTGAGTTGGGAGCAGGACAGTGAAATGGCGGGGGACAGGGCGACTTGGAGGCGATTTGTTTGTGGCCACCCCAAACAGGGTTGAGGCGTCTGGCAATAGATAGATAGATAGCTAGATTTTGACCAAACTTAACTTGAACATCCTGATCAGATCCACTACAAAAATCACAAGGCTGAATCCACTATTCAGCCAACTTCGGCAGAGCTTAACCTAAGTGGATTTCATCTATCTTAACTCAGTCACATTCAGCTAACACAGAAGTACAAATACTGTTTAGTAAGGCGCATACTTCAAAACTTATTGGATTTACTTCGTTTTTAATCGGGATTTTAAAAATACTCCACTTTTTCTGGTCACTTCTAATTTACTCCTCAAGCAAGACCAACTTCCCCTGACTATCCACCCTTTCTCATTTTTTCTCTGCAGAACTTAACTAATTTTTATCTCCCCCACTTACATAATCTACGTGGGTTAGGAATGCAAAACTGGAATTAATGAGATCATATCTCGATTGCCATGGTTTTCCATTTTGATGCTTTAGGATATGCCTTTAAGTAAATTTGAGATAAAAACATTATTTCTACCTACACTCGCAGTTCAGTTTCAACCTCACCCAACCCCAGCCACGCCCACCCATTTATAACCAAACTCATCCAAAATCATCAATGTCCACTCAAACCCAGGCATACCCACCCAGTCCACTCAGACCCATCTATGCCCACACAAATCCAACCATGCCCACCCAGAACCAACCATGCCCACCCAGAATTAAGCATGTCCACCCATACTCAACCATGTCCATCCATACCCAACCATGCCCACCCACATTCGACCATGTCCATCCAGAACTAACCATGTCCACCCACGCCCAACCATGTCCACCCACCCACACCCAATCATGTCCATCCAGAACCAACCATGTCCACCTACACCTAACCATGCCCACCTATAACCAAGCATGTCAACCCAGAAATAACCATATCCACCTACACCCAACCACGTCCTCCCACACACAACCATGTCCACCCAGAGCCAACCATTTCCACCCCGAGCCAACCATGTCCACCTACACCCAACCACCCCTACCGCGAACCAACCACGTGCACCCACACCCAACCATGTACATCCAGAACCAATCATGTCCACCCACACCCAACCATGCCTACCCAGGTCCAACCATGCCCACCCAACCATGCCCACCCAAACTCATTCATGTCCATTCAAACCCAACCACAGCCATCCAGAACCAACCATGTTCATTCAAACCAATCCATGTCCACTCAGACCCAACCGTGCCAACCCAGACCCAACCAGATTCAGCCATATCCAGTCCAACTCAATCATACCCACCCAGACCCAACCAGATTCAACATAACTCAATGAACTTAAGTCAGATATCATCTCATCCGTTCTGCATCACAAGCCGAGCCGAGTCGCCCTAAAGGTTCTCTATGACCTTTTACACCAAAGTTAGATGGTGACCTTTTCCGGGTGGGGGAGGCGAGGGGAGGTGCTGGGGGGTGAGGAGAGGAAGGCATAAAACGTGGGTAAAGGGAGGGACGAACAAAGCAGAAGAGAGAAAGGAAGGAACTGGAGAAGAGACTAGAGAAAAATGAAAGTGGGGAAGGGCATTGAAAGAGACGGTGGACAGGAGAGAATGAAGAGCGAGATGGCAAGGAATGGGAAGAGAGGAATGAGGAACGGAAAAATGGATAAGCAAACTTGGAAGGGAAAAGATACTATAAGGAGTGGGGTAAGGGAAGGAGAGAGAATGGGGAGAGGAAATCGAAATATGAGAGAGGGAGAGAGAGAGAGAAGGGGTGGGAGTCAGGAGTGGAAGGGAAAACGGAGTGAAGAACAGGAGGTAGGAGGCAATGGAAAAAGGGAAGGAAGATGAGATTGATGGCAGAAGAGACAATAAGGAAGATGAACTAAGGAAATGAAAGGGAACTAGAAGAATGGAAGGTAGGGGTAGGGAAGAAAGGAGAACTGTAGAGGAGGAGATTCAGAACGCTAAAGAAACTAGAGACGACAGAGATGGGACAAGTGTGCTTAGAAATAATGTAGGTGATTTTAAAGTGAAAGAAAAGGATGAAAGTTACAACAAATGGAAAGATGAGAAAAGAATGTGAGAAAAACACATTCTGAAGAAGGGACGTCGAGTGATGAAGTTATGAGAATGAAACTAGAATGGAAAGCAGTGGAGCACAAGGAGAAGGATGAAGGAAAGAGAGAGGTGGTGAAAGAATGATTCATAAGGGGAGAGACAGACAGACAGACAGACAGACTGATGGCGAGATACTGATGAATGAGAGCAGAATGAGAAGAAAGTGGGAGGTAGAAGAGAGTCAGAAGCAGTGGAAAGGGAGTAATAGAAATATAAAAGGGTGTGAGATAATTTATGGAGCAAGCCAACAATGACAAAGATGCATGGACAGATACAGTGCAAAGGAGTACAATGGAAAATGATGAGACAGAGCTACTACTCCTGTTGAGGGTGAATGGTACAACAGGAGGGAGAGAGTTGGAGGGAGCGAGTAAGAGTCAAGGCAAGGGGGTATCATCATATATTTTGCATCACAGTCCAGAAATAGACTCGGAAGGAAGCGGTGAGGACGGATCCAAGTCGCAGCCGATACACACAATCGAAGTAATTAGTTTTAGCTGCATCACTATCTTGTTCCAGTCTTTGTCACAGGCGTCACGTTGTACAGTCTAGGATCATGCATAACCATCATCATAACATGCCTTTGGATACTTCCTCTGGTTCATTTTATGCATTGTTTCGTCAGATATTAATTATTTATTAAAACCCAGCCTATGAAACGTGCAGAGAAACTTCTTGTTGTTATTCTTTTTTGTTTACAACTAAAAACCTTTCATAATTGGGTTGCTAACTCTTCAGGCATCAGCTGTGGGATCAAAAGGCAGTGCAATGGTTTTAACTGAAAAATGACGTGGTCATCGACGCATGGGAAACACACCTACTATGATGGATGAGATTGTTCAAGACAGTTTGGAGTACGCCTGTCGCCCTTCTCAGCGGACAGCAAAGAACCCAACGACCGTCTAAAAGCGGTCTGGAATAAACTTTTCATCTGCCAGCGGGGACGTGCTTCTCAGTGATACTGTTCCAGTGTGATGATTTAAACATTACTTTCCAAAATTTACATACACTATTTTGATATTATGAGAAAAAAAAACTCTTCGGGAAGAATCATACCCCCATTCATAAAAGTACTTGTAAGGGAATCAATTATGGCACGAATGGTTACAAAAAAACTATTGAAGGCATTCCGCATAAAACACACCCTTGCCACACGTCGATAGAAAACGAAAGCTCATCCATCGTGAGAATTGCCTGGACCACAACGATAACTACAAAGTAATATTTTGCTTATTCAGTAGCCTTTGGTATTTTTTTAATCTTGTCAGGTGTCGGGGAAATGGCTCTTGAAGCCGCAGAACAGTGACAGACAGTGGTGGGGAGTCACAGGCAAGTTACTGCAAGTGGCTAGCAGTCGCAGTGGAGGCACGTCACTATACAGTACAGTATTATAAAAATCCCTTCCCCAATATATATATATATATATATATATATATATATATATATATATATATATATATAAGACATTTAGATAAACTAGTCTAGCGGGGTGGCGTAGGAGTACATTAGTAACCCTTCACCTTTAGCACTATCAGTCTTCACAACGACAGTAACAATGATTAAACTATTAATCTCAGTTACCAAAGTCAACCACCTGTTCATCTTTATCCAAACAGTTTCAGCTGGAAGGATTATACGCTGGCTGGTAACAAACTACATCTGTGATTCATTAGATGAGACTGGAAAAACAGCAAAAGCGTAACTGACTAAGAAAGCACCTAAGCATTCCTCCAGACTGTGACAGCCAACGTCCGTTTAGAGTCTAGTTCCGTATTTCAGCTCAACGTGCGCACCGACTGGGATAGACACCGTACCCAAAGGTCCTGTGGCCGGCCCGGGACATGACTGTGCCACTTGCTGATTGCCAGCCGTATATGCTTGGCCCTTTATGGTCCGCATTATGATATCGTTTGGGGAAAAAATCATCATGATTTTCTGGGTGCTTTGGCATCCCTGATTAATAAGGTGGCATGATTTTTTTAAAAATAAAAACGTTAGCGAAGTATGCCTTTCTCGCTGATTTGAGCACTCGACAAGCCTTTAATGAAATTCAGAAAAATATAAACTTTTCATTTAAAGCTTAAAATTTACCTGAAAATGAAGAAGAATACAACATTTATAAGAAAAATACATTTGGAAGCACAATATAAATATTGTGAGAGAACTGTTTTGTGTGTGTGTGTGTGTGTGTGTGTGTGTGTGTGTGTGTGTGTGTGTGTGTGTGTGTGTGTGTGTTCTATTAGTTTTATTTTCCATTCCTTTTCCACTCATTCCCTCCTACCGTCTACCTCATCATCTTTGCTTCGCCTGTTGGCCTATATTCTCTACCATTCGTTCATGCCTCACCCATTCACATCTTCTTATCTGTCACCCATCCACCTCTCTTGCCTCACACCCATCCACCTCTCCTTGCCTCACACCCATCCACATCGCTTTGCCTCTCACCCATCCACCCTCCTTGCCTCTCATCCATCCACCCTCCTTGCCTCTCACCCATCCACCCTCCTTGCCTCTCACCCACCCAGCTCTCTGTGCCTCACTTTCGCCCCAGCATTCCTCCCAGTAGTTTCCTCAATTCTGTCTCACCTCACTCCACGGCTCTACCTCACCGATGATGTTGCATCAAACCTACACTTCCTCACGTCAACGCCCTGCCTCAATCCACCCAGTTGAACCTCATCAGTCTGACTCTATCCATCCTGCTGCTGTTTCACTCCACCACTAGTCTCCTCCCTCTGTCCCAGCTCATCATTTACTTACGCAGAGTCCTTCAGCTTCTCCCTCTCTCCCGAAAGGAATATGACAGACTGCAGAAAAGGGGCCAATTTTAGCCTGCAGTCCACCAGATTCGCATCCAGATGAGGCTGTGACCACTACACCAACAACATAAAAAAACAAAAACTCTTCCTTGCCCCACCAACTTTCTTCACCCTCCAGCCTCACTCTTCCACTCCACTTCAGTCCACCTGATCCCTCCCACTTCCCTACCTCACTTACAGTAGATATTCCACCTTTACCAACGTATCTTTCCCCAGTCTTCATTATTCCAACCAACTACATTCCATCCTGCCTCTACTCATCTTTGTTTCATCCTCTTCTACATGCCTTGCTCCACCTCACTCTGGCAGACTAAAACCCCTGCACACCTCCCCCCTTCCCCTGCCTCTCCCTCCCTCGTTCTTTATCAACATCAAATCATCATGCCACGCCTTATCAGTCTGTCTCGCCTCCCTCTTCCCCTGACCCTTCCTTTCTCAACCCCATCCCCACCATATCACGTTCCTTCTTTATCCCTTCTCCTAGCCATCTCTTCCTAATTTAACCTATCCTTACACCACCAGTTTGCCTCACCTCACCACCTTGCCCTGCCTACCTCACTCCTCTGCTCTTTCTTTGCTCTCTCTAACCAGACTTCACAGTATCACCCTGTCTAACCTTACCACACTACCTCACCTCCCCTTGCCCCTTCCCCTCCCTTTCTAACTCTAGCCTCATTCCTCATCACTCCAACTTGCCTTCACCCCACCACCCTGCCTCAGCCCCTCTTCCCTCTTAACCTTCCTCCTCTGTACAACTCCACAAAACTTCGCACACGTTCCCGCTTTCCCAAACCTCTTCTCCTTCTTTTTCTTCTTCGTCTTCCGCACCTTTACTCTTCTCTACTTCATTATCTCATTTTCTCTTCTACATTTTTTTTGTAGTTTATCTCCTAATTTTCCTGATTTTCTCTCATTTCTGCGTCTTCACTTGCATCATTTCGTCTTCTGTTTTGTTTTCTTGTGTTTTATTTTGTGCGTTCTCCCTTTACCTTCGGCCGTTTTCAGTTGCGTCTTCTATTTTTTTCTCCTCAAAAACCATATTTATTTCTTTTGAGTATCATTGGAACTGGAAAATGTGAGTACGTTTAAGTACTTGGGTAGTGTGATGAGTAAGGATGGAGGTTTGGAGGGTGAAGTGCTTGAAAGTGTACAGCAGGGAAGAAAGGTTGCTGGTTCTTTGAAAGCAGTGATAAGAAACAGGGAAGTGAGCATGGAAGTGAAAAAGTTACCACATGACAGTATTGTGATACCAACTCTAACGTATGGAAGTGAAGCTTGGACGTTGTTGGAAGGACACAAGTCAAGAGTGAGAGCAGTGGAAATGAGTTATTTAAGAGGAGCCTGTGGAGTCACATGGAGAGACAAGCTGACGAATGAGGATATAAAGGAGCGTTGTAGTGTTGATGTGGATGTGATAGGAAGCGTTATGAGGAACACACTGAGGTGGTTTGGCCATGTGGAGAGGATGGAGGGTGAAAGACTGAAGAAGAGAGTGTATATGAGTGATGTGGAGGGGGGAAGAGGGAGGGGGAGGCCGAGGATGAGATGGAGGGATGGGGTGGAGAGGTATGAGAGAGGGGTGTGTGAGTTGGGAGCAGGGCAGTGAAATGGCGGGGGACAGGGCGACTTGGAGGCGATTTGTTTGTGGCCACCCCAAACGGGATAGATAGATAGATAGAGTATCATTGCTGTTTTTTGGTTAACTACATTTTTCTTTCCAAAAGTATGTATATTGCTTTTCTTTTTACTTCTGCAAGATCTCTTGTTCACTGTGCATTTTTGCTGCACCCACAGGGGTGGCCAAATTTTGTGCTTGTCCCAGACCGTGTCGTTCGCTCCCTCCCATACTCATCCACTGAGTCAATGTTCATATTAGAAGAATGTGGCTCGGGACTTATGAGAAGATTGCTGGGAAAATGAAATTTTGCTCAATGGTTGATTTTCCCCTCCAGGCTAAGTTTCAGGCAGAGTAGACCCTCCGAAGGCTACCCCATCCCCTGAGTTGGTGGCCCCCATGTGTCCCACCCAAACAGGCATGACCATTTACCTAGGAACACAAATTTTTACACAATGGTAGAGCTTCACTCGCATCAGATTAAAAGCACGGTGGAACCCCTGAGGGCCGCACCCCACAAGGTGAGCGGCCGCCAGAGGTCTCGGTTGAAGTTGTTATACACAGCCGAAGAATATGAAAATTTGCATATTGAGTCACTGCGGTCACCGTCTGGGAAGGGTGGAACCACCAAGAGTTGGTCCTCACGGGGGTCGGGGCGGCCACCGCGGCTTCCAGCAATGCCACTGTGCATGGCCATAGTTTTTAACGTAGGAACACGAAATTTTGCATATTGGTAAGTGTTTACCCCGCCACGTTTTAGGCACGTTTTAGATCACCAGCCGCCAGAAGCGGAGGGGGGAATGGTTCCCAGGAAGAATAACACTATTGATTTTTACCTAAGAATATGAAATTTTGCACATGACCATGAAATTATACTGGGACCACGTTTTTAGACAGGATGAGACCTGCAAAGGCCACCAACCTTGGGAAGGGGCGGGACCGGGGGCTGGCTGCAGAACTCCTGGCTAAAGCCTTTATACACAGTCAGGGTTTTTATCCTAGAAACACGAATTTTGAATACTGATAGACACTCACACCGGCTACGTTTTCGGCAAGTTGGGACATCCAGTGGCCAGCCCCATGCTAAGGATTGCCCTCGGGGCGGGTGGGGGGTATGGACAACATCATAGTTTATATGCAGACGCACGAAATTTTGCACGGCAGTAAACCTTGACCATGTGGAGAGGATGGAGGGTGAAAGACTGACGAAGAGAGTGTATGTGAGTGAGGTGGAGGGGGAAAGAGGGAGGGGGAGGCCGAGGATGAGATGGAGGGATGGGGTGGAGAGGTATATGAGAGAGGGGGGTGTGAGTTGGGAGCAGGGGAGTGAAATGGCGGGGGACAGGGCGACTTGGAGGCGATTTGTTTGTGGCCACCCCAAACGGGACTGAGGCGTCTGGCAATAGATAGATAGATAGTAAACCTTCACCCGGACAGTATCTAGAGGATGAGACTAGCAAGGTTCGCCCCTCCACCTCCCCCCAAAATGATTATTTCGTTCCCATTACAACATTATACGTGTGGGCGCGGCAATCAGAATTGTTTTTCTCTTCCTTTACGCGTTTTTCTTCTTTTTTGTGCATACTGACACCATTTTGTCTGTCATGAACTATGCAACATTTCTCTTTATTTCTGTCCTCTTCCATCTCCTTTTTTTTACAAATTCCTGTCTGCCATCCTCTTTGCATTATATTTGTTTGCATTACTTCATCATCTTTCTATTTTATCTGCATTTTGTTTCTTATCCATTTGTCTTACATCATTTCTACTTCTTAGTCGTTGTTTCAACTTACGTAGGGAGATGGAGATAAAGACAATAACTAACAGTCAAATAATTAGATCCTAAACTGCTGGATGACACAATACATGAAGCCGTGAATAGAAATGCAATAAAGAGTGCTTGTAATAATTCGCCAGAAAACTGCATTCATCGTTCGTGAATGCATCAGTTCTGAGTGTGTGTGTGTGTGTGTGTGTGTGTGTGTGTGTGTGTGTATGTGTGTGTGTGTGTGTGTGTGTGTGTGTGTGTGTGTGTGTGTGCATGAATTTGCATAGGAGACCAATGCATTAGCTTGTCTGATTTAAATAACAGTAATGAAATGACTAAGGTCTGTCTCAATTTTATCAGAAATATGTAATGCAAGATGAAAAATGGAAAATACACGGCATCAGTATCTAGGTAATTCAGGCGGGAACAAGTAGAAAGTTGCTGACCAATCAATATTACAGGAATAAGAGGAAACTTGCTCAAAAATCATTATTAGATATAAATTGGCAGAGTGCAACGACCACTACATATTTACTCACAACAATCATCACTGATATAAAAGGGACCAGTACTCTTTAAGGAATACATAGATAGCTAGATATATATATATATATATATATATATATATATATATATATATATATATATATATATATTGATAGATAGATAGATATAGGTAGAGAGAATAGACATACAGTATAGATCGATAGATAGATGGACAGATAGATGGACAGATAGATAGACAGCTAAATAAACGACAACTTCAGATTACGTGAAATATCATATTCTTATTTTCAACGCTATCAGTACATAACCTTTGGAAAATCTATAGATCAAAGCTAAAAACCTCAGCATCCCATACAGTATAGACAACATCTCATACTTTGACCTAACGATGCTCACATGCTATCCAAGGAAGCAGATTTTCAATGTTATCACGAATTTATTAGTAAGGAATTCTATTACTTTCCATAACATTCACTAAAACTTGTTTTTGTCCCATAGTCTTTGGCAAAAGTACATTCCAAATCCAAGTTAACTTGTGCATAGCACTGTTTAGCAAGATTACCATAGTATAGTCTATCTATCTATCTATTGCCAGACGCCTTAATCTTTTATACGGGGTGGCCACAAACAAATCGCCTCCACGTCACCCTGTCCCCCGCATTTCACTGCACTGCTCCCAGTTCACACACCCTTCTCTCATACACCTCTCGGCTCCATCCCTCCATCTCATCCTTGGCCTTCCTCTCCCTCTCTCCCCTTCCAACTCACTCACATACACTCTCCTCGTCAATTTCTCACTCTCCATCCTCTCCACATAGCCAAACCACCCCAGTGTGTTTCTTCTAATGCTTCCTATCACATCCACATCCACACCACATCGCTCTGTCACATCCTCATTCGTCAGTCTGTCTCTCCATGTGACTCCACATGCTCCTCTCAAATAACTCATTTCCTCTGCTCTCACTCTTGACTTGTGTCCCTCCAACAACGTCCAAGCTTCACTTCCATACGTTAAAGTTGGTATCACATTACTATCATGTAATAACTTTTTCACTTCCATGCTCACTTCCCTGTTTCTTATCATTGCCTTCAAGGAAACAGCAACCTTTCTTCCTTCCTGTACCCTTTCAAGCACTTCACCCTCCAAACTTCCATCCTTACTCATCACACTACCCAAGTACTTAAACGTACTCACATTTTCCATTACCTCCTTATCCAGCCTCACTGTACATTCACTGACCTCACTTCTCTCGAGGACCATAACTTTACTCTTCCCTACATTGACCTTTAAATTCCGTTTCTTACACACTCTCCCACACTCATCCACCAAGCTTGCAGCTCCCCTTCGTCTTTACTTAACAACACAGTATCATCTGCAAACAACAGTACGTTTCCAAACACTGCCCTTTCTCATTAGGGCCACTCCAACAGCCACTGCCTTACCTTGTATCTCTTTTATAACCCTCAACCCAAACTTCAAATAGAAAAACTCACTCAGTTCACTATCCACACGCACTCCATCCTTAGCACCCTCATACATACTCTTCACAGCATTCAACAACTTCCCATCTACTCCATATATTCTAAATACTTTCCATAATCCTTGTCTATCCACCCTGTCATATGCTTTCTCCAAATCCATAAAGGCCGCATACAACTTCTTTCCATTCTCTAGACACTTTTCCACTAAAGATCTAAGAATGAATATCTGATCTACACAACCTCTTCCCTTCCTAAAGCCTCCCTGTTCTTCTCTAACTAATTCCTCTGTTATTTCCCTAACTCTGTCAATAAGTATCCTACCGTATACTTTTCCTATCACAATAAGAAGACAAATGCCCCCTGTGATTACCACACACTTCTTTTCCCCCTTTCCTTTTGTACAAGGGAATAATTATACCTGACTTCCAATCATCCGGGACTTTACCTTCCTCCCAGGCCAATCTGGACATCTTCCACATCCATTCTACTACCATCTTTCCCCCATGCTTCAGCATTTTACCACACGCTTCATCAATTCCTGGGGTTTTCCCCATTTTGACTTAGTATGGTACATCTTCAGTAACAACAGTGTACACCAAAACAAAATACATTAGCTTAAGGCTTAAGCAAACGTACTTGTTTTTATTCTGCCGGGTACTGTTCTTCATAAGTTGTATTCTCTGCTTTATATCAGTGAGCAGCGAAATGCTTTCATATACTTTAAAACAAAAGCAGATCTCAGTTGGATTTTAAAGCCAACATCGCATACACACAGCCCACACATAACACACAGGTATGACAATGAGGACTAAAAATTTCAGTTCATTATTGAATGACAGCACCTGCAAATTGAAGAAGGGGCTCTATAGCAGATGTCAATAGTTGCTGGACTCTGAGCAAACAATATTTGCGAATGCTATGCGATTGCTCAAAAAGACATCATCTAGTATTTTTTAACATTATTTTTAAAGTAAACTGGTATTACACTGTATTTTTAGAGTTACACAAATGTCGAATCATATCAGTAGCGTTACTCGTAGTATCAGCGTTTTCAACATATTCGTGTCATATAGTCATCACATAGTAAAATCGTGACCTGAATCTTTCTTAACCCTATCTCATAAATCTCTCGGTGTAAGCTTTACTGAGTTCGAACAAAGAAGGCACTACTACAAATAGATTAACAGAGTTCGAACTAAGGAGGCGCTACTACAAATAGATTAACAGAGTTCGAACTAAGGAGGCGCTACTACAAATAGATTAACAACTATTCAAGTAATGAAACAATATCGTCTTCTTTACCAGTCAAGAGTAGAACACAGTACCTTGGCCATCATTCCTCATTTTATTTCCGTTTATGCATTTTACTGACCTCATCAATACACCTTCAACTAGAAAGCACTCAGCGAGCGCATATCTCCACCAATGCCATTCCCATAAAAAGATCCCAATCCGGATTCGCGGAGATATTGTGTTGAATACATAGGATCCGGATCCGCCCTCAAATTTAATCAATTGTTCCTTGACCCATGGCCCACTCTTCCACAAAATTTTATAGAAATTCATTGAGAACTTTTGGAGATATTGTATGGAATGCACAGGATCCAGAATCGCCCCAAAATTTAATCTATTCTTTCTTGGTCTATGGCCCACCCTTCCATAAAATTTCATTGAAATTCATTGTGAACTTTTGGAGGTATCGTGTGGACAAACAAACAGACAAACACGGGTGAGTACATAACTCGCTCCAGCTTCGTTGACGGAGGTAACCAGTTTGGTTACCACCGAACCATATCATTCAGTTAAGATGTCTCTCGGAGGAAAGGATTACAAATAACCTCCTATTGCTCCTGCATTACCATGACGAATTTTTTATCTTCATTCTGACTATTGCCAGCCACTTTATACAGCCCAGGGGATGTACCCTGATGAGAAGGAGTTAGGCATTCCAAAATATAATGATTATATGTAATCTGGGAGTGAGGAGACAATATTAGAATTGATGACAGTTTCTACAGCACAGTCTAAAGCAGGAATACACAACCTGCTGCCCAGGACCACATGCCACCCTCCAGTACCTCTGTTGCCTCCCTTGACGTCTTGCATAAACAAGAAAAATTACTAAATCAATCGTCAATAGCCGTCGTTCTAGAGCTATGTCTTCATGCAGCTTATAAACTTCTCATTAATAGACTATTTTATAAAATTACGATTTAGATTTATAGACTCCTGAGTGAAATCACTGCATGTGATTGAATTTTTGTAGGTACGATATGTATGTATATATATATATATATATATATATATATATATATATATATATATATATATATATATATATATATATGTGTGTGTGTGTGTGTGTGTGTGTGTGTGTGTGTGTGTGTGTGTATGTATATGTATGAATGTATGTATGTATGTATGCATGCATACAAATTAATGACGTAGCCCAAGAAGCTTACAGGTTGCTCATCCTTGATCTACACGAATGTCCAAAGTGGTCTGGAAATAATCAAATGCATGTTCAAGTAAAATCCTTTGAGGTAGTAGTTCAAATGATTATTCTAACAGTGAAAACGACATCCGATGATAAGCCAGAAAACTTTTACTGCTTACTAATACTACCCTGAGATGAGTATATCCTACGGTAGAATTAACAAGTCCTATAATTTATGTAACGATAATAAAAATACATTTTCCAGTAATCGGTTAATGAACTAATATAAATTTATTAGACTGCAAATGGAATTAGTTTTTCAGTGTGGGATGCAAGTTCAGTAAGGATATCAACAAATTGGAAGTAGCTAGTTCGAAAAACGGCGATGTCAGTTCCACCTCTCAGAAAACAAAAACTGCTAGGATAAGTTGCCAGAACTTTATTTCTGTTCCCAAAGAACGAAGAACTCTGAGGTAGACTTACTGAATATATCAAGATCTTCAGAGGATCTGATGATGTAGGAAAAAGGAAAGTTTGTCTTAGCAGAGCTACAGCGAACTATAGGGGTCCTGGCGTTAACCCAACAGGCAGGAGGATGGCCAGTAGTCACCTACTGGACACTTATTTTAATATACTTGTGTATCACACACACACACACACACACACACACACACACACACACACATATATATATATATATATATATATATATATATATATATATATATATATATATATATATATATATACATTCATTCATTGCCAGACGCCATGTATCCCAAACGGGGTGGTCAAGGGCTCAGAGTTAATTGTTTTACAGGGAGGGGCACTAATCCTCCACCAACCCCACTTGACACATAGGGATGAGCCAATATATATATATATATATATATATATATATATATATATATATATATATATACTGTATATGTGTGTGTGTGCGTGTGTGTGTGTGTGTGTGTGTGGTGGAACAGCAGCAGACGAAAGCATGCAAATTACAGTACAAGGAAGAAAGAACACAAATTCCAGAAGTATAATCAATCATGCATTTCCTGCCCCGTCCCCCCCCCCTCTTCCGTCCTCTCTCTCTCTCTCTCTCTCTCTCTCTCTCTCTCTCTCTCTCTCTAAACTGGGGAGAGAAAACAGTTACGAGTTTCCTGTTATGTAGGAGGGGAGATGAGGGGAAGGGAAGGGGGAGGGTAAAGGGTAATTTGGTTGCAGTCATAGCCAATGGGGCGCCACTCTTCCCTCTCCCCCTCCCTCTCTCCAGACACCCTCATCCCTCTTTTCGCCCACCTTCCCCCCCTCCCATCCCCCACAATGTCCTCCCTTATTCTCTTTCTCTCTCTCTCTCTCTCTCTCCTTCCCCCTACCTCCTGTTTCACTTCCTTCCTCACCTTTTCCCTCTCCTTCGCTTCCTTCCTCCCTGACTTGCCATCACTTTCCTTTGCTCTCTTCTTTCCTCCACACTCTCGTCTCCTTTCTCCCTCTCTTCTCTCCTCCTTTCTCCCGTCTTTTTCTCCTCTTTTCCCAAAACTCTTTCCCTCCCCCTTTCCTAACTTCCCCACCCTTTCTCTCTCTCCCTCAATTTCCTGTCTACTGCTCCCTTGCCTCCACTTCCCAGTCTTTGTGGCCCTCACCCACCACCACTTCCTCCCTATTTGACGGTATTCTTAACCACAACCTTCCAGTCTTCTTTCCCCATAGTCCTCTTCCTCTCCCCCTCTCCCTTTCTCTCCCCCACCACCTCCCTCACCCTTCCTACACACTCTCGCCATTCTCGGTCCTTGCCTTTCCCTCCACACCGCCAGTGAATCCCAACCTCCCTTATAACCTTTCCTCTCCCTACTCCCTCCCCTCCCCCTCCCCATCGCCGACTGTCTCTACACTCTTCCCTCACCGATTTCTCTTCATCTTTCTCGTGCATCCTTCGCTTTCACCCTCCATGCCATCTTTCTTTCCTCTCCCTTTTCCTGACCCTGCCTACTCTCCCTTCCCTCTCCCATCCTCTCCCTCTCCTTGACTTTCCCCTTCCCAACTCCCTCTCCCTTCAGTCCATGCCTTCTTCCCTCTCCTTCCTTGACTGCATCTCTCCCCCACTCCCGCTGTCTCTCCTCTCCCCCTTCCGGCCCTTCTTCTCTAGTGACGTCAGCACAAACCCTTCAGACCGTGCTCTCTCTCTCTCTCTCTCTCTCTCTCTCTCTCTCTCTCTCTCTCTCTCTCTCTCTCTCTCTCTCTCTCTCTCTCTCTCTCTCTCTCAAAACATGACGAAGGGTATATACATTTTCTTTCCTCTCTCTCTCTCTCTCTCTCTCTCTCTCTCTCTCTCTCTCTCTCTCTCTCTCTCTCTCTCTCTCTCTCTCTCTCTCTCTCAAATCATGACGAAGGGTATATACAATTTCTTTTCTTTTTCTTTTGCTCAGTTTTTTACACGTCTGTTTTCTGTCCTCTGTTACTCTTCCCTTCGCTTTCTGTCCTTACATCAGTGGCTGTGGTGATGGTAGTATGCCAGTTACTGCAAGAGGGATAAAATGATGATAACAGAATGAATACAATGCAAACAATAACAACAGCGTAAGCAAAATTGTGTTTATTTATTTGTTTCGTTTATCATCATTTTATTATTATTATTATTATTATTATTATTATTATTATTATGGTGGTGGTGGTTTAGTGGGTAATTATGGCGCTCCAGTTGGATTGAGCCTGTGCAGGTTTATATCCAAGGGAAGGTTGGGGTTTATTGCTCACGAAATGCCACTCAGGGATGAGTGAGGCTGGTCACATTCATCTTATATGTCAGGACCAACTGGCCTAGCCCCGGGCTCCTACGCTCCTTATGGGACGGCATAGGATTGGATGATGGATGAATGGCTGGATTATTGTTATTAACTGTAGTAGTAGTAGTAGTAGTAGTGTTAGTAGTTTTAGTAGTACTAGTAGTTGTATTTTTATTTTTGTTATTGTTAATAGTAGTAGCAGCAGCAGCAGTAGTAGTAGTAGTAACTGCAGTGTACCTGTATGTTTACCAGCCGCGATAGCAACACTGGTATTGTTTTCAATTTGTCAGATTGTCCGTCTGTCTTTGTGTAGGTTAGCACAACTTAGCAACCGCTCAAGATATCATCACAAACTTTTACAAGTGTGTAGTAGGGATGAAAATCTCCTTCGAGTTCGAAATTGGTGAAAGTAGGTCAAGGTCTGTGTGTTGAAAGTAGGTCAAGGTCTGTATGTCTGCAACCACGATAACTTCGCAGCCGCTCAAGATATCATCAAAAATTTTACAGGTGTGTAGTAAGCATGAAAATCTCTTATGAATTCGAAATTGGTGAAAGTAGGTCAAGGTCAAGGTCATATTCCGAGCCACGCTAGATATGTATCGGCTCGTGGCTGGTGTGATTTCCCCCTTGGGAGACCTCTAGTGTTGTTGTTGCTGTTGTTGTTGCAGTACCATAGTAGTAGCTTTTTTTTTTTTTTTTTTTTGTCAACAGCAGTATCAGGAAATCATTCATTGTTCTTCACTCACTTCCTCAGCTGCCATGAACTGTCTCTCAATAACATTTTCTCTCCCACAGGTAGGTCAGCTGAGGACGATCATCGCTGGCAGGTGCCCAGGTACGTTTTCTGGCCTAAGAGTCACAAACTATTTTGCAAACTCCTTTCCTTATCCTCCCTCTTCCCCGCACAAATCTTATATGCAACAATGAATTGATCAGGAGCTTGTGTGTGGGGGGAAGAGGTGCACACGAATTGTTCTTCTGATTCTTGGACCGTAAGTTTTGTTGAATTATGAATTACAGTTTTTCCATTTCCTTACCATTAGAAAGAGAGATAAGGGATTGAATGTACACATATGATGCCATTATTTTTTGTCCCTGGAAATGACATAACATTTCCCTACTTGGTGTGAATTGAATATATGTTGCGTCATTTGCAAATGATGCTTTTTGTTTTCTTTGTATGTGACGCGAATAAACTTCAGAATGACTAGTAGCATTACGTTTAAGGGCTTTCATATATATATATATATATATATATATATATATATATATATATATATATATATATGTGTGTGTGTGTGTGTGTGTGTGTGTGTGTAATTTCCAACATAATGTGAGTTTTACCTTTGAATGAAGTGACGAAGTTTCTTCACTTTGCAGTGAACGGCAGATTTCGATTCAAGCGTGATACTAAAATGAGTATTTTTTTTTTTTTTTTTTTGATACGATAAATTAGAGATGTTTGCTCTGATGCTAATTTTAAAGCTTCATCAGCTGCTTGTTTCGTACGTCTGGCAGCGCTAGGCTTCGATACACCATAACATTTTAGAGGCTAATATACAGGGTGTAACGCGACGTATGACAAAAACTTGCACCAATGATCTATCATGTAATTTTGAGTATATTTTGTTCTATAGACATATGCTCTCTGCGATCCCAGTTCAGTACCCAGCATTCGGCTGTTTTGTGTAAAAGCTTCGTCTCTTGCGTGTGCCATTGGGTGAGAGCTTCGCAGGGCGACGGGAGACGAGTATTATTAGCTTATACTGTACTGTACATGAAAATCCCATATCCTATCTGTACACACGAGTTTTAGGAAGAAACTTTACGTAGTCTATTGATTCTTTAACGTCAAGGCATGCATTCATGCAATTCTTTTGCACAAATCCACCGTAATTAAGGATCAGATTCAAATTTTATGGCTTGCAAGGGAGTAGGGAGGGAGGGAGGACAGGCTGGAGTGTTGTTGCCAGTTATGTAATATTTGGTTTGTAGGATGTAGCTACCAGCATTATCATAACACCCACAGGTCATTCAGTGAAAAAACGTAATTCTAAAGGGAGATTAGCCTCACTTTATGTCAGGAAGAAATTTATTTATCAGTTTTTCTGCTGCAAGTAAACGTGGCGCCATTTGGTATCTCCACCTGTGTTCCTCTCTGCAGCACTGGCATTATCATCGCAGAACCCGTTAAAAATACACGGTGTCTGCATATTCTTCATTGCTGTACGTACGTGGCATGCTGTTTTATGAACATGTGAAGCTGAACCCGGTGAACAACAGAACGCGGAGAACAGTATTTGAAGTGTGCCTCCCCTGCAAATGTTCCCGTTCAAATGACAGTGGACGCAGGGTTGCCAAGTCCTTCTCATCAATCTCGCTAGTCTAGTCCTGAAAACTTGCTAGAATGTCGCTAGATAATAAACACTGCAAAACATCGCTAGAAAACCGGATAAAATCTCTAGAATATCACCTAAAAATGGTAAAAATATCCAGAATGTAGCTAGATATTATGTTGCCGGACGTTAGTGCCGCAAGTAGAAGCAATAAATAGGTCTAGCTGCATAGTCGTTACATTGGCAAGCCTGTATCACTGTTCTCACGTCAACATCATATGAAGAAAATGGTGCCACTTTTACTTGCATCAGAAAAATTGTAATGAATAATAATATTACTCCTGACTTAAAATGATGCTAGTCACTCAATACAGTAATGTTCTTTCACTGAATGAGCTGTGGGTGTTATGATAATGCTGGTAGCTACATCCTACAAATCAAATATTACATAACTGGCACAACACACCAGCCTCTCCTCCCTCCCTCCCTACTCCCTTGCAAGCCATAAAATTTGAATCTGATCCTTAATTACGGTGGATTTGTGCAAAAGAATTGCATGAATGCATGCCTTGACGTTAAAGAATCAATAGACTACGTAAAGTTTCTTCTTAAAACTCGTGTGTACAGATAGGATATGGGATTTTCATGTACAGTACAGTATAAGCTAATAATACTCGTCTCCCGTCGCCCTGCGAAGCTCTCACCTAATGGCACACGCAAGAGACGAAGCTTTTACACAAAACAGCCGAATGCTGGGTACTGAACTGGGATCGCAGAGAGCATATGTCTATTGAACAAAATATACTCAAAATTACATGATAGATCATTGATGTAAGTTTTTGTCATACGTCGCGTTACACCCTGTATATTAAACTATACACATGTCAATATTCATATGCCTTTTTTGCTTCTTACAGTCCAAAAACAGTCTTATTGGCAGATATTGTCCTAACCTTCTTAGGGAAGAATATTGCCACCGTATTCCCTGCGCGTCGTAAAAGGCGACTAAATGGGGTGGGGTGAGGGGACTAGGGCCCTCCTCCTCTGTTTTTTAGTTCCTAAAAAGAGACAGGCCAGAGAAAGGGATGAGGGACTGAGTTATCCCCGTACCCTGAAGATTGGGTCTATGAATGTGCGTGTATGTAGTACGATTGAGGCTAAAAGGGAGGAGATTGGGAGAATGTTTGTGAGAAGAAACTTGGATGTGTTAGCTTTGAGTGAAACGAAGATGAAAGGGAAGGGTGAATCTATGTTTGGAAGTGTGAATGGAAGATTGTCAGGTGTTGATAGAGGAAGGGCAAGAGAAGGTGTGGCCTTGTTAGTGGGTCCGGAAGTACAGCAGTGTGATTTAATGGAAGTGTCATCGAGATTGATGTGGGTGAAAGCGAAATTTGAACGTGAGTTGCGGGTGTTTGTGAGTGCATATGGGCCTGGTAGTGAAAGGGATGAGGAAGAGAGGGAGTCTTTCTGGAATGATGTTGATGAGTGTCTGCAGAGTTTTGGAGCGAATGTGAATGTGGTAATGATGGGAGATCTGCATGCTAGAGTGGGAAATGTAGCAGTTGAAGGTGTAGTTGGTATGCATGGTGTGCCTGGAAGAAATGAAAATGGAGGACGAATGATAGGGATGTGCGTTGAGCGAGAGATGGTGATTGGAAATACCCTGTTTGAGAAGAAAGATGTTTATAAGTATACATGGGTGAGACAGGAGGGTGGAATGGTTGTGGATAAAGCATTGATGGACTATGTGGTTGTGTCCAGGAATATAATAGGAAGATTGTTGGATGTGAGAGTTCTGAGAGGGGAGGGTGGAGGTATATCTGACCACTACCTGGTGGAGGGAAAGTTAAGTATAGGTAAGAGATGGGTGAGAGCTAGGAGGGTTAGGTGTGGCAGGGAGGTTTTGAAAGTGAGTGAGCTGGATAAAAGAAAGAAAATGATAGAGTATCAGGAGAAATTGAAAGATGAGTGGAACGCAGTAAAAGATCAGGAAAATGGCAGTGTGGAGGAGGAATGGCAGTTGTTTAAGAGTGCTGTGGTGGGGCATGCGGAAGAGGTGTGTGGTGTGAGACGAGTGGGTGGTGGTGTAAGAAAAGGAAGTGAAGTATGGCTGTGGCTGAGAAGAGACGTGCATATGAAGTGTGGCTGCATAGGAAGGATGAGGTGTCATATGAGAGGTATAAAGAAAAGAGGAATAGGGCGAGAAGGGCTGTGTGTGATGTCAAAGTGGCAGCAGATGAGAGGTGGGGTAGGCTGATGACTGAGAATTTTCAACACAATAAGAAAATGTATTGGAAGGAGGTGAAAAGGGTACGAAAGGGATAGTCTGGGAAGGAAGAACGAGTAAAAGCAGAGGATGGAAGAATGTTAATTGAGATGTATGCAGTAAGGAAGAGATGGGCAGAGTATTTTGAAAGATAGTTAAATGTAGAGGAGGAAAAGGTGGCTGAGATTGTGGCAGATGGAAGGATGCAAGGAATAAATGTGTTGGGAGAGTTGAATGATTCTTTGATCACGAAGGAGGAAGTGCAGGCGACAGTAAAGGAGATGAAAACAGGGAAAGCTGCAGGTATGGATGGGTGTACTGTGGAATGACTGAAAGGTGGTGGAGCGATTATTGTTGACTGGTTAGTAAGATTGCTGAATGTGTGCTTTGTGAAAGGTATGGTGCCAATTGACTGGGCAAGTGCTTGTGTATAAAGGCAAAGGTGATAAGTATGAATGTACTAGCTTTAGGAGTATAAGTCTGTTGAGTGTTGTAGGTAAGGTGTATGATAGAGTGTTAATTAAGAGAGTTAGAGAGAGTACAGAGGTAGTGATTGGTGACGAGTAGTGTGGCTTTAGGAGAGGGAGGGGATGCGTGGATCAGGTGTTTGCTGTGAGACAGGTGTGTGAAAAGTATTTAGCGAAAGGCAAGGATGTGTTTTGGGGATTCATGGATTTAGAGAATGCATATGATAAAATTGATAGGGAGGCTTTGTGGACTGTTTTAAGATTGTATGGACTTGATGGTAGGTTACTAAAAGGGGTGAAAAGTTTTTATGTAAATAGTAGAGCGTGTGTATGAGTGGGAAATGCTGTGAGTGATTGGTTTCCCGTGAGAGTGGGGCTGCGACAGGGATGTGTGATGTCGCCTTGGCTGTTTAATATTTATATGGATGGTGTTGTAAGGAAGGTGAATGCATGAGTTTTGGGTGGAGGTCTGAGTCTGGTGAATGTTGATGGTAGAGAGTGAAATCTGAAGCAGCTGCTGTTTGCAGATGATACTGCACTGGTGGCTGATTTAGAGTAGAGATTGAGACAGTTGGTTGAGGAGTTTGGAAGGGTGTGTGAAAGGAGGAAATTGAAAGTAAATGAGAATAAGAGTAAAGTGATGAAGTGTACGAGGTTGGTAGATGGTAGGGGGATGAATATAGTTTTGAATGGTGAGTTGCTTGAGGAGGTAGAGTGTTTTAAGTATTTAGAGTCACATGTTGCTGTGGATGGAATAATAGATGCAGAAGTGAAGTTTAGAATGAGTGACGTAGGAATGGTGCTGGGAGGAATGAAAAAAGTGTTCAGATGTTCACTGAGAATGGATGTAAAGAAAAGGCTGTACGAGGGTGTTGTGGTACCGACTGCATCATATGTGGTTGAAACATGGATTATGTAGCAGAGAGGAAAAATTTGAATGTAATGGAGATGAAGTGTCTGAGGAGTATGTGTGGAGTGACGCGTATGGATCGAGTAAGAAATAATGAAGTGTGAAGAACTTGAGTTGTTTGGGAGATGGCTGATCGAGTTGAGCAGAGGGTGTTGCGATGGTTTGGGCATATGGAGAGAATGGATAATGACCGATTGGTGATAATGATAACTAGATCTGATGTGACAGGTGTAAGGCTGAGAGGGAGACCATGAATAGGATGGATGGACAGCGTAAAGAGAGCGTTGTGTGCGAGAGGGATGTCTGTTGCGCAGCGTTGGGTGCGAGAGGGATGTCTGTTGAGCAAGGAACAGTGGCTGTGCATGACAGAAATGAATGGAGAGAAACTGTAAATGAATAAATGATGACGCAGCCCTGAGGGGATATTGTCCCGCATTTGGTCTGATCAGCTAATCAGGTTAGGTGCGGGCAAGGGAATGGGTCTACTATGATGTGGCAAGAGTAAACCAGTTCTGCTGTCGGGCCCTGCTGTGGATGTCACTGATTGCACTGGACAGTTGACCCTCGTGCGGTGTGGTGCGGAGAGGATCTGTCCCTTCTCCCCTTTGGGGCTAAGATGCGAATGAATGTGTTTGAGTGGATGCGTAAGTTGGGAGTGTGTCGTCCTGTCTCGGCTACCTCCCTTTCCTTGGGGGAAGCAGCCTAGGTTCGTTCGTTGAAAGATTCCCTGCATATATAGTGCAGGCCGGGCCATACATTAGCCCGGTCAGTGGTGTATGGGCTGATTAAAAAACAGTAAGTGGGGAGGACAGGACCTGGGGATTGCCCAGCACACACGTCCTGTCTCCTGACTGGCTTTGTGGTGTGTGTGCAGCCTAGGGATATAGAATAGACAGATATACTATTTTTTCGGCGATATTTAGGGTGAAATGGCACGAGTAAGAGTGATTCACATTTTTAAATGGTATTTGCTTGACCAATATCGTAAATATTGATCAGAAAAATAACACTGAGGTGAGACCCCCTTAGATCGCCGAAACGATAATGAGACATAGTTTCTGGTGGTGTCTGGCAGATTTTCCACTCGGCGCGAATTCTCCTGTTTGCAGTGAAAGTAATTTTGATGTTTAATTTTCTTAGTTCTGAAATAACCGGATTAAACCAGCAACAATTAAAGTAACTTTCAACTTTCGTCTGTTTTCCGAAACTGGGAAAATAAACAGAAACAATTACAAAGTGGTATATTTGTCATTTCACCTAAGGCAGATCTCTCAACCTCGGAGGGAGTTGCCACAAACAAATTGCCTCCATCATCAGGTTGCCCTTCTTCCAATTCACATCACCCTCATATACAGTCTTCTCCACCCCATCCCTACACCCCAGCCTCCATCCCTTCCCCCTACTGTCTCCCTCCATCTAACTCACATTCACTCCTAGTCAAGTTCTCATTTTCCATTTTTCTTCAAATATCCAAACCATCTCAATGTACTTGTGACACATTCCAGCACAGTCACATCAGGAGCATATCGCTGTTCAACTTCAATTGTCTGTCTGTCTCTAAGACGTTTTACTTGCATATCTACTTCCATTTTCATTATTGTTGCCCTTAGTGAACTGTACAGTGTACAGTTACTCATTAAAAAAACATGGGAGCCCACACTAGTGTATTTAGATAATGTCTCCCCATTGGAGCCCACACTGGTGTAGATAGATCAAGTCTCCCCATGTTTTTGCACGAGCCACTGAACACCTGGCAACGCAGACACAAAGGACGAGACTCGTCGATATGTGAAGAATAGCGGTAGGATTGCGGGGCACTGTGGAGGCGCGATTAGTAGCTTTTGTGAAGGAGGAAGGAAAGTGTGAAAGCCTGATATTTAGTTGCGGGTTTTATTAACCTAATTAAAGGTTGGTAGGTAGTGGCGACCATTATCCACTCACTTGATGTAGCGATGCTTACTTCTCCCTCACCTTTATCATTCTTTTTCTGTCCTCTCTCCTACTTCTCCCTTTCTCGCCTGTCTGTTTTTATGTATTACGTATTACTCTTTCCACTTCAGGTGGCTCCACACTTAGTGACAGGTCTAATGGTTTCCTGTATCTCAGGAAACCATTCACAAAGCTGGATGGTAACCATCTAACTAAATAGCGGGGTGATGCGGAGTCTGCTATGGTGTCCCTGCTAACTGGGTGGAGAGATGCAGATGCGGGCGTCCATCCAGGGACCAAACCTCCACACTTTTCCCCGTGTCTCGCTATGGCGAGGTGCTGTCAGTCCCAAGGGAACATCAGTTCACTGTACATGACCACCCTGCAGGGTCGGTTGTTTGCTTGTGTCTGATGGATCTACCCAGTCAGACAGAGTGGGGTTGATCAACAACACCAAAAACAACAACAATAGGTATGGTAGGAGTATTATTATAGAGTATGAATATCTTAGAATCTTAGATCATAACCAGAGGGGCACTCATTGGAGCGCATCTCTTCAACAAGGGCAACGTAATTTCCAAACACTGTTCATAATGGGTTATGTTTTCTCATCACTGATTAGGGTTTCGCAAAACGTGTTTACCGGATCCCAGATCTGTAATACTATCCGGATCGGACCCAAATATTAATCGATTGTTTACTGGGACATGGCCTATCTACCCACCAAATTTGGTTCAAATCTCTCTCATAGGTTTTGAGTAATCCTGCTAATAGACAAACAAATAAACAAACAAATAGGGGAGAAGACATGCTCTCCTTGTCGGAGAGAATAATTTAAGAAACAGGTGGAACATCTCTGAGAGCCCCTCAACCTTTGAGTTAGCTATTTATTAAACATTACATGAAAGTTACGGCTCCGCTACCTGCAAAATTGAATTGCTATATAATCCCATTTTTCCTTTTCTTATATCACCAGTTCTCTCTCTCTCTCTCTCTCTCTCTCTCTCTCTCTCTCTCTCTCTCTCTCTCTCTCTATATATATATATATATATATATATATATATATATATATATATATATATATATATATGTGTGTGTGTGTGTGTGTGTGTGTGTGTGTGTGTATTGGCCAGCTCCATGCTGCCCTTACTGTTCATCTTGTTTTCTTTCTGTGTGTCTTGTAGTCTCGTATTCTTGTTTAATTGTGGCAGGCACTTCTACCCTTCTGAATTAACCGACTCCGACCAAACCTGGGCACAGTGACCAGCCTATGACTTAGTTGTGTCTGCAAGATTTTGGTTGGTAGGCAACTACTCGTTGCCTAGCAACGACCGAAAAACCGCTTATTTCGTACTTTTCATGTTTTGAGCTGTAGATACGCCTAAAGAAGACAGAGCAGAAAGCTCTGTCTTCTTTAGGCGTATCTTGAGTTCATTCCCTATGGGAAGTGTTCCATCCATTTTTCTGCTCTCTCCTCTAGTTTTTGAGGGGCAACTTGCGAAGATTGGCCTCAGCGTCCCTAGCACTCTTGTTTATCTGTAGCAAGCACTTCTATCTTTGAGAATTAACTGATTCTGACCAAACCTGGACACAATGACCAACCTATGACCTCGTTGTGTCCACAAAGTTTTGGTTGCTAGGCAACGAGCAGTTGCCTAGCAGCGGCCTGCTTAGCTCCTCTGAGGTCGTGGGCCTGGAAATTGCTGGGACCCAGTGGCCACCCACGGCACCACTTTTTCAAATTTCAAATATCATTTTTTTTTTTTTCTTACCAAATTGAAGAGAAACGTCTGGCGCACCTGGCAATGCAGTTTTTAGCTTCCTAATCCCATCCTGTGCTTCACAATGAAGCGCAAAATAAATTCGCAAACTGAAAAATAAGCAGAGGAACGAAAAAAAAAAAATCACACTAAGATATATCCATATTTTCACTAAAAAAGAAAAAGAAAAATAAATTTCAACTGTGCTGAAGTGGTTTGAAATGACTACATATGTGTACTAAGAACAAAGTCAGTACATAATTTGGGAGGATTCATAGAAAAGATTATTATGAAATTTTCTCACATTTTTGGACGTTTAATGTGTTTATGCAAGTATCGAGTTATTTCTGTTGTCTGGGTGGCTTAGTTTGTGTCCAAAGAGAGGCGAGAGATGGTATTTTTAGACTCTAGTCAGATAAGGATCCTCTTTTTTGTGTACAGGCTGACCCGCAATGGCCCACTTAGAGCTGGCCATCGCCGCCTTACGACTTGTGTATATAGATAGATAGATAGATATAGATAGATAGTATAGAGAGATATGTACGTATATATGTATATATAACGGCCATACCACGTTGAGTACACCGCTTCCCGTCCGATCAGCGAAGTTAAGCAACGTTGGGTCTGGTTAGTACTTGGATGGGTGACCGCCTGGGAACACCAGATGCTGTTGGCATAACGTTCTCCCTACGTGTCAAGTGGGGTTGGTGGATGATTAGTGCCCCTCCCTGTAAAACAATTAACTCTAAGCCTTTGGCCACCCCCTTTGGGATACATGGCGTCTGGCAATGAATGAATGAAATATATATATACGGTATATATATATATATATATATATACAGTATATAGATGGATAGATTTTCTCTCTCTCTCTCTCTCTCACACACACAAAGAAGCAAGCGAGCAAAAAACAAAAAAGGATAGCTGGAGTTGGCCAGTTCATGCAACGTTATACACCTCCTGTCAATGTGTGCCCAGTCTAATAGAAAAAGAAATGGATGGAAAAGATGTAGGCTCCTCCTACCCATCAAAGCCTTGAATCAAAACTGGCAAAAAATAATAAGAGAAATCGTCATAGCTTAAAATGGAGATGTTTTAGGAAGGGCGAAAGAAAAACATAATATCGTTGAGTATCGTAGGAAAGAATGAATTCACGGCTTGACTAAGGTATATATTCAGTTGCTCTCTACCATGCGGCTGTCCAGCTTATTATGCCTCCGCCCACCTGTAGTGGAGAAGGCATTAAGTGATTAGTCTGTCTGTTCGTGCGTGGGTCCGTGCATCGGTAACACTTTTGTGGGCTCAATATCTCCTGAACCCATGGACGGATTTCCGCCAAATATTTCTCAGTGACGCACTATGAGAAGATGATGGCGTTAACAGATGAACTAGGTCAGGGTGTCAAAGATCAAAGTCATATGGGGTCGACCTAGCTTATCCTTGAGGTCACGGTATCTCTTGAACCCCTTGACGGATTTCGACCAAACTTTTGTCAATGATACAGTCTGAAGGACGATGAACTAATTAGGTCAGCAATGTCAGGGGGTCGAGGGTCAAGATCATTGGAGTTAGTTTATCACTGTGGGCGCGATGTCTCTTAAACCCCACAACGGATTTCAATAAACTTTTGTCAGCGATACAGCATGAAGGGTGATGAACTGGTTAGGTCAACAAGGCCAAGGAGTCAAAGGTCAAGGCCATATGGGTGTGGGACCAATATCTCCTGAACCCCTCGACTGATTTCAACCGAATTCTAGTCAGTGATACAGAATGAAAGGATGATGAACTGATTACTTCAATAAGGTCAAGGGGTCAAAGGTAAAGGTCACATGGGTGTGGGCTGGATATCTCCTGAACCCCATCGACGGATTCCAACCAAAAATTTTGTCAGTGATACATTATGAAGGTACGATTAAATGATTAGGTCAGCAAGGCAGAGGTAATATGTGGTCTACTTAGTTTATCTTTAATGTCATTTCAACCCACATTCAACCAGGTCATGGAGGCTGTATGGCGTATAACTACTCAAGGCTTGGAAGGGGCATATTGAGGGAGGTTTTGCGTCGACTGCTTGCGGCCAAGTTCTCGGCGCAACATATCTTAAGCTCTCGACTGAAGGTGCGCCTGCTACTTCTCAGAGTAACATATTCCACTTATATACCAAACTATTATCTACCCCATTGAGCTGAGTGTCGGTTTTGCCTGGACATGCTGTTCTCATATTTTGAACGATTTCCTTCATTTATATATATATATATATTGTTACGGAACAGAGAAAACTGTCCCGCAAAGTTCCAGGTTCAAAACAAAAGAGTTAGGTAAAATTACAAGTTAAAGTTTAATGCTCAAACTAACAACAAAACATTCAGGACTCATAAGGATAATGTAATGGCAAAAAAACAGGTTAAATATATGGTTAACTGCAATAACCTCTATTAACACGAAATTAGCAAGAGTAAATTTATCTAAGTCAGCCCTGATAAAATGAAAATACACTGGGTAATGCTCAGTTAATGCAAGATAAATTATTACAGATACAAACTATTATTAATGATGGCTGACAATAAGAAACCCACACGAATTACAAAAACTTCACTAGGCCTACAAATTAAACTTATGCTATACAGTACAAGAACAAAATGCAACAACACTTATACTCAAATTACACAGCTGCTAGATGGTTGGAAACTTCCTGAGCACTCAATAATAACTGTACAGGGGAGGACAGACATGTGAACAAAATGAAGAGCAGATCTAAGTGGCAATAATGCAGAGACTGAGCTCATTATATAGGGGCCAGGAGAGCTTGATACAACTTGTAAGAAGGACGCGCAAATGAAGCCATAGGGGACAAAGAGCTGACAATCTTGCTCTGAACAACAGAAAGGACGACTTACTCTACTATAACGGTAGAAGGGGGGGACTGAGGCAGAACACGCTCGTGATCAAACATGCCGCATACTGTGCGTTAAAATTACACAAAGGATGATGAAATCATAGGCTATGTAACACCTCCCCACAAAGAAAAAGAAATTTACAAAGGAAATTTCTTATTACTCTAAAACAATCTGTCTAAAGTCTAGATAAGCAATCTGCAATAACATTTTCTTTCCCCTTGACATGTTGTATGTCTAATGAATACTCCTGAAGAAGTAGACTCCATCTTGTCAATCTCTGATTTTTATCTTTAAACTTACTAAGGAATTTCAGTGGGTTATGATCGGTATAAATAACTATGGGGTCAAAACCAGAACACAAATAAAATGAAAAATGCTGTAAACCCAAAATCAAGGCCAAAAGCTCTTTCTCAATAGTTGAGTAGTTCTTTTGAGGTGGAGTGAACTTCTTACTGTAATAAGATACAGGGTGTTCAATACCCTGATCATCCTCTTGCAGCAAAACAGCCCCAGCTCCTGTATCACTTGCATCAACAGCCATCTTAAAAGGCTTAGCAAAATTTGGAGTAGCGAGCACTGGCTGACTTAATAGGATAGCTTTAAGTTTGTTGAAAGAGGATTCACAGTTATCGGTCCATACAAATTCAACTCCCTTTTTCAGTAGGTCTGTAAGTGGTGATACAAGAATTGAAAAGTTAAGAACAAATCTCCTGTAATAACCTACCATTCCCAAAAATCTTTGTAGCTCTTTCCTACTTTTAGGTCTGGGAAGATCACTTATAACCTGAACCTTAGCTGCTGGTGGTGCAACATGTCCATCACCAATTACGTACCCAAGGTACTGAACTTTAGCTTGACCAAACTCACACTTTGATAAATTAGCTACAAGACTAGCATGAACCAAACGCTCAAGAAATTTACTGACATGGCATAGGTGATCTTTCCAGTTGTCACTGAAGATTAATACATCATCAATATAAACAACACACCCTGCCAAACCCTCTGTTACAACATTCATGAGCTTCTGAAATGTGGCTGGTGCATTCTTCATACCATATGGCATTACGGAACATGCAAAAGTCTTTCCTAGTGTTACAAAACATGAGATCTCCCTAGCACGTTCAGTCATAGGTACTTGCCAGTATCCCTTTAACAAATCAAACTTACTTATGTACCTAGCCTTTCCGATCTTGTCTATGCAATCTTCCACACGAGGGAGAGGGTAAGTGTCTGTTTTGGTTATCTGATTAACACGTCTGTAGTCGATGCAAAGCCGCTGTGACCCACCTGGCTTAGGGACTAGAGTGACAGGAGAACTCCACTCGCTCTGACAGGGCTCAGTCATCTTGTGGTCCAACAGGTAGCCAAGCTCCTTCTGGATGAGAGGAATTTTCACTGGGTTCACACGGTAAGGAGGCAGTTTAATTGGCTTTGCGTCTCAAACATCGACATCATGCATCAACACAGTGGTACTTCCTGGAGTGGCACGGAACACTTGCGGGTACTCCTGCAGTAATGCCGAAAACTCTTGCCTTTCCTCGGGAGGCAGATGAGAAAGCTTAGTCTGGAGATCATTCATGATATCAGGATTCTTCCCCAAACTATCACTCAGGCTCATACTGCATGGGAGAGCTTCACTTGCAGACTCGGGTGGAACAGCTACAGTGCAGACTGGATTATTTTCGTCCCGCCTGTGATATAACTTTAGCATGTTGATGTGACAAAGTTGCTTGTTCTTTCTACGATCTGGTGTGGCGATGACATAGTTGACATCACTGAGTTTCTTCTCCACGAAATAAGGACCACTAAACTTGGCTTGAAGAGGTTGCCCATGCACCGGTAGCAGAATCAAAACCTGATCTCCTGGCTGAAAGTGGCGTAACCTGGACTTCTTATCATACCAAGTCTTCATCTTCTCCTGAGCAGCTCCTAAATTCTCTCTCGCCAGCTGTAAAGCAGTGGACAGCCGTTCTTTGAACTTCATCACATACTCCAGCAGGTTGACGTCATCTTCCTCCGACAGACAGCATTCCTTGAGTAGCTTAAGGGGTCCTCTTACTTCATGGCCAAACAGTAGTTCAAAAGGTGAGAAGCCCAGTGATTCATTTGGAGATTCTCTTGCGGCAAACACAACGAATGGAAGACCTTTATCCCAGTCTTTCTGATGTTCCAAACAGTATTTCTTGAGCATCGATTTGAGTGTTTGATGATATCTCTCCAACGCTCCTTGGGTCTGGGGATGGTAAGCTGAAGACGTGATCTGGGTGATGCCCAACTCTTTCAGAGACTGCTTGAAAACACTTGACATGAAATTACTTCCCCGGTCTGACTGTACCTCCTTGGGCAGACCAAACTTTGTGAAGAACCCTAGCATTTCCTTAACCACGTTCTTTGCTGAGATATTTCTAAGTGGAATGGCTTCAGGATAACGAGTAGCCATATCAATCAGGGTCAACACATAAGAAAATCCTGAAGAAGTCTTAGGAAGAGGGCCCACAATATCCACCAACACACGGGCGAAAGGCGCCTCAAAAGGAGGAATGGGAACTAGAGGTGCAACCTTTTCGGTCTGATTACACTTCCCCACAACTTGACAGGTGTGACAAGATTTACAATACCAGGAAACATCCCTGAAGATACCTGGCCAGTAGAAGTGTTTCAAAATCCGTGCCACAGTCTTCCTCACTCCAAGGTGTCCTGCCAAACTGGAATCATGAGCCACTCTAATGATATCCTGCCTACAAACACGAGGGATGACAACTTGATGTACAACCTCCCATTCACAGTCGGCTGATGCTGTTGGGGGTCTCCACTTCCTCATAAGTACTCCTGACTTTATATAATAACAAGTAGAAGCACCAGTTGACTCTTCCTCACTGCAAGCAGAGTTAGCAAGACGTTTCAACTCAGGGTCAGCAACCTGCAACTCAATCAACTCTTGACAAGACAAATTATCAACACTACGGGGTACTGCCTCATCTGGTGAGTGGTCCAAATTAGCAAGAAAAGTGTCAGCTAGGATAACATCATCATCATCATTATCCTCTAAATCACCAGTAACTTTAGACTTAGCCCTAGTGACAGCACATACAGGGAACACATCAGGGACATCACAATCCTGGGACGCAGCCACTGGCTCACTAGACAACTGAGGAACTGGACACACTTGACTTCCACCAATATCATTTCCAAGTAAGAAAGTTACACCTGACATTGGGAGTGTCTCAACCAACCCAACCATAACGGAACCATTAACAAAACCAGACTCTAAATTCACTCTGCACAGAGGGACAGAGAAGTAATTATTCCCTACACCTTGTAAGATTACAGTTTCATCAGAGGAATTAACATTAGAGCCTAGAACACTGGTCAGCATAAGCGATTGGCAAGCACCTGTGTCACGATATATTTTAACTGATTTCCTGTCATTACTGTCCAGAGGACTGACGAAACCATCAGACAGGAAATTAGCACATGAATTCTTGAGAGTGTCACCCACGTTACTGTTCAAAAGAGAAGCTCCATCATGAGAATTTAAGTTACCCCTCAAAGCAGGTTCAGTTAACTCAGTTAAAGAATTCTGGGAATTCTCAAGAGTGGACACAAGACCAATTGACTATTTAAAGACTCCTTTTTGTTCACATCACGCTGTCTCCTGAAACATTTCTCCGTAGTATGACCAAGCTTACTACAATAAGTACATTTACTTTTCTGAAATCTAGAGGTGAAGCTGGTATTTACTTCCTGAGAAACATCATCTTTATTCTCTTTCCTGTTACCTGTACTCTGAGTAGAGGCAACGTACTTACTCTCAGCTTTCCCTTTTCCACTAGAATATCTCTTGTGAGTGAGAACATATTCTTCAGCTAAAACTGCAGCATCAGACAAATTATCTATTCTTCTCTCATCAAGATATAGGCTTACATCTTTATTTATACACCTTTTGAAATCCTCCAGCAAAATCATCTGCTTAAATTTACCAAAATCAGAATCCACATTCTTAGAATTTAACCACTGCTCTAACAGATCTTCTTTGATTTTTGCATACTCAACATGGGATTGCTTATCTTGCTTGTAAGTTGTCCTAAATTTTACTCTATAAGCTTCAGGAACAAGCTCATAGGCCTTAAGAATCAAGCTCTTAACTACATCATAATTATCAGATTGATCCTGAGGCAAAGATGCATAAGTTACTTGAGCTTTACCGGTGAGAACAGTTTGAAGGAGTACTGCCCAATACTTTTTAGGCCAATTAAAACCCGTAGCTACCCTCTCAAACAACTGAAAATACTTTGTTAAATCAGATTCATTAAAAGGAGGGACAAGTTTAACATTTTTAGCCACATCAAAATCATCAGAGCTAGATGATCCAGTTCCACATTGGTTCAAGCGATACTCATGGTCTGCCTGAATCCTAGCAAGTTCAATTTGTGCCTGAGCCTGTATCTGTGCCTCCTGAATCCGAGCCTGAGATTCAGCCTCCTTAGCATTTGCTTGAAATTCAGCCTCCTTAACACGAGACTCCGCCTCCTTAGCCTGAGCCTCCTGCAGGGCTAGCTGTAACTTAGCCAATTCAATCTGCGTTCGCTCATTTGGAGGAGTTACATTAAACAAGCTTTCATTAATCATGTCAACAATTTGATCTTTAGAATGATGAGAGCGAACAGCAATTCCCAGTTGTTGAGCAACAAGCTTAAGTTCATTCTTCGTTCTGTTTTCTACATCACACGCTGTTTGCACATTTGACAAAAAATCTTTGGCTTCATCAAGCGTAGTAATAGTAGACATCATGAATAAATCACAGTCACAAAATATCGAGCAATATCCTTATGATAATATCCTGAATATCCTGATGAGAGGTCGCCAAATTTATGTTACGGAACAGAGAAAACTGTCCCGCAAAGTTCCAGGTTCAAAACAAAAGAGTTAGGTAAAATTACAAGTTAAAGTTTAATGCTCAAACTAACAACAAAACATTCAGGACTCATAAGGATAATGTAATGGCAAAAAAACAGGTTAAATATATGGTTAACTGCAATAGCCTCTATTAACACGAAATTAGCAAGAGTAAATTTATCTAAGTCAGCCCTGATAAAATGAAAATACACTGGGTAATGCTCAGTTAATGCAAGATAAATTATTACAGATACAAACTATTATTAATGATGGCTGACAATAAGAACCCCACACGAATTACAAAAACTTCACTAGGCCTACAAATTAAACTTATGCTATACAGTACAAGAACAAAATGCAACAACACTTATACTCAAATTACACAGCTGCTAGATGGTTGGAGACTTCCTGAGCACTCAATAATAACTGTACAGGGGAGGACAGAGATGTGAACAAAATGAGGAGCAGATCTAAGTGGCAATAATGCAGAGACTGAGCTCATTATATAGGGGCCAGCAGAGCTTGATAAAACTTGTAAGAAGGACGCGCAAATGAAGCCACAGGGGACAAAGAGCTGACAATCCTGCTCTGAACAACAGAAAGGACGACTTACTCTACTATAATGGTAGAAGGGGGGGGACTGAGGCAGAACACGCTCGTGATCAAACATGCAGCATACTGTGCGTTAAAATTACACAAAGGATGATGAAATCATAGGCTATGTAACAATATATATATATATATATATATATATATATATATATATATATATATTGTTACATAGCCTATGATTTCACCATCCTTTGTGTAATTTTAACGCACAGTTGCTGCATGTTTGATCACGAGCGTGTTCTGCCTCAGTCCCCCCTTATACACTTATAGTAGAGTAAGTCGTTATCTCTGTTATTCTTTGCGTGATTTTCAGCTCTCTGTCCCCATGGCTTCATTTGCGTCCTCTTACAAGTTGTATCAGGCTCTCCTGGCCCCTATATAATGAGCTCAGTCTCTGCATCATTGCCACTTAGATCTGCTCCTCATTTTGTTCACATCTCTGTCCTCCCTGTACTGATATTATTATTGTTTGTTCTGAAGTAATGTCCAACCATCTATCAGGTGTGTGTAATTTGAGTATAACTGTTGTTGCATTTTTTCTTGTACTGTATAGAATAAGTTTAATTTGTAGGCATAGTGAAGTTTTTTGTAATTAGTTTGGGGTTCTTTATGTCAGTCATTTTTGATAATAGTTTGTATCTGTAATTATTTATCTGGCATTCACTGAGTATTATCTGGTATCTCATTTTATCAGGGCTGACTTAGATAAATTTATTCTTGCTAATTTCTTGTTAATAGAGGCTATTGCAGTTAACCATATATTTAACCTGTTTTTGCCATTACATTATCCTTATGAGTCCTGAATGTTTTGTTGTTAGTTTGTGCATTAAACTTTAACTTGTAATTTTACCTAACTCTTTTGTTTTGAACCTGGAACTTTACGGGACAGTAGTGACTCTTCGTATTCTCACTTAAAGTGTACATTATCTTTCTCTGTTCCGTAACATAAATTTGGCGACCTCATATCAGGATATTCAGGATATTATCATAAGGATATTGTTTGATATTTTGTGACTGTGATATATTCATGATGGCTACTATTTCTACACTTGATGAAGCCAAAGATTTTTTGTCAAATGTGCAAACAGTGTGTGATATAGAAAACAGAACAAAGAATGAACTTAAGATTGTTGCTCAACAATTGGGATTTGTTGTTCGCTCTCATCAGTCTAAAGATCAGATTGTTGCCATGATTAATGAAAGCTTGTTCAATGTAACTCCTCCAAATGAGCAAACGCAGATTGAATTAGCTAAGTTACAGCTATCCCTGCAGGAGGCCCGTGCTAGGGAGGTTGAGGCACAAGTTGAAATTGCTAGGATTCAGGCAGACCAAGAGTACTGCATGAAACAAGGTGGAACTGGATCATCTAGCTCTGATGATTTTGATGTGGCTAAAAATGTTAAACTTGTCCCTCCTTTTAATGAATCTGATTTAACAAAGTATTTTCAGTTGTTTGAGAGGGTAGCTACAGGTTTTAATTGGCCTAAGGAGTATTGGCCAGTACTCCTTCAAACTGTTCTCACCGGTAAAGCTCAAGTAACTTATGCATCTTTGCCTCAGGATCAATGTGATAATTATGATGTAGTTAAGAGCTTGATTCTTAAGGCCTATGAGCTTGTTCCTGAAGCTTATAGAGTAAAATTTAGGACAACTTATAAGCAAGATAAGCAATCCCATGTTGAGTATGCAAGAATCAAAGAAGATCTGTTAGAGCAGTGGTTAAATTCTAAGATTGTGCATTCTGATTTTGGTAAATTTAAGCAGATGATTTTGCTGGAGGATTTCAAAAGGTGTATTAGTAAAGATGTAAGCCTATATCTTGATGAGAAAAGAATAGATATTTTGTCTGATGCTGCAGTTTTAGCTGATGAATATGTTCTCACTCACAAGAGATATTCTGGAGGAAAAAGGAAAGCTGAGAGTAAGTGCGTTGCCTCTACTCAGAGTACAGGTAACAGGAAAGAGAATAAAGATGATGTTTCTCAGGAAGTAAATACCAGCTTCACCTCTAGATTTCAGAAAAGTAAATGTACTTATTGTAGTAAGCTTGGTCATACTACGGAGAGATATTTCAGGAGACAGCGTGATGTGAACAAAAAGGAGTCTTTAAATATTCAGTCAATTGGTCTAGTGTCCACTCTTGAGAGTTCCCAGAATTCTTTAACTGAGTTAACTGAACTGCTTTGAGGGGTAACTTAAATTCTCATGATGGAGCTCCTCTTTGAGCAGTAACGTGGGTGACACTCTCAAGAGTTCATGTGCTAATTTCTGTCTGAAGGTTTTGTCAGTCCTCTGGACAGTAATGACAGGAAATCAGTTAAAATATATCGTGATACAGGTGCTTGCCAATCCTTATGCTGACCAGTGTTCTAGGCTCTAGTTTTAATTCCTCTGATGAAACTGTAATCTTACAAGGTGTAGGGAATAATTACTTTCTCTGTCCTCTGTGCAGAGTGAATTTAGAGTCTGGTTTTGTTAATGGTTCCGTTATGGTTGGGTTGGTTGAGACACCCAATGTCAGGTGTAACTTTCTTTACTTGGAAATGATATTGGTGGAAGTCAAGTGTGTCCAGCTCCTCAGTTGTCTAGTGAGCCAGTGGCTGCGTCCCAGGATTGTGATGTCCCTGATGTGTTCCCTGCATGTGCTGTCACTAGGGCTAAGTCTAAAGTTACTGGTGATTTAGAGGATAATGATGATGATGATGTTATCCTAGCTGACACTTTTCTTGCTAATTTGGACCACTCACCAGATGAGGCAGTACCCCGTAATGTTGATAATTTGTCTCGTCAAGAGTTGGTTGAGTTGCAGGTTGCTGACCCTGAGTTGAAAGGTCTAGCTAACTCTGCTTGCAGTGAGGAAGAGTCAGCTGGTGCTTCTACTTGTTATTATGTAAAGTCAGGAGTACTTATGAGGAAGTGGAGACCCCCAACAGCATCAGCCGACTGTGAATGGGAGGTTGTACATCAAGTTGTCATCCCTCGTGTTTGTAGGCAGGATATCATTAGAGTGGCTCATGATTCCAGTTTGGCAGGACACCTTGGAGTGAGGAAGACTGTGGCACGCATTTTGAAACACTTCTACTGGCCAGGTATCTTCAGGATGTTTCCTGGTATTGTAAGTCTTGTCACACCTGTCAAGTTGTGGGGAAGTGTAATCAGGACCGAAAAGGTTGCACCTTCAGTTCCCATTCCTCCTTTTGAGGCGCTCTTCACCCGTGTGTTGGTGGATATTGTGGGCCCTCTTCCTAAGACTTCTTCAGGATTTTCTTATGTGTTGACCATGATTGATATGGCTACTCGTTATCCTGAAGCCATTCCACTTAGAAATATCTCAGCAAAGAACGTGGTTAAGGAAATGCTAGGGTTCTTCACAAAGTTTGGTCTGCCCAAGGAGGTACAGTCAGACCGGGGAAGTAATTTCATGTCAAATGTTTTCAAGCAGTCTCTGAAAGAGTTGGGCATCACCAAGATCACGTCTTCAGCTTACCATCCCCAGACCCGAGGAGCGTTGGAGAGATATCATCAAACACTCAAATCGATGCTCAAGAAATACTGTTTGGAACATCAGAAAGACTGGGATAAAGGTCTTCCATTCGTTGTGTTTGCTGCAAGAGAATCTCCAAATGAATCACTGGGCTTCTCACCTTTTGAACTACTGTTTGGCCATGAAGTAAGAGGACCCCTTAAGTTACTCAAGGAATGCTGGCTGTCGGAGGAAGATGACGTCAACCTGCTGGAGTATGTGATGAAGTTCAAAGAACGGCTGTCCACTGCTTTACAGCTGGCGAGAGAGAATTTAGGAGCTGCTCAGGAGAAGATGAAGACTTGGTATGACAAGAAGTCCAGGTTACGCCACTTTCAGCCAGGAGATCAGGTTTTGATTCTGCTACCAGTTCATGGGCAACCTCTTCAAGCCAAGTTTAGTGGCCCTTATTTCGTGGAGAAGAAACTCAGTGATGTCAGCTATGTCATCGCCACACCAGATCGTAGAAAGAGCAAGCAACTATGTCACATCAACATGCTAAAGTTATATCACAAGCAGGACGAAAATAATCCAGTCTGCACTGTAGCTGCTCCACCCGAGTCTGCAAGTGAAGCTCTCCCATGCAGTATGAGCCTGAGTGATAGTTTGGGGAAGAATCCTGATATCATGAATGATCTCCAGACTAAGCTTTCTCATCTACCTCCCGAGGAAAGGCAGGAGTTTTCGGCATTACTGCAGGAGTACCCGCAAGTGTTCCGTGCTACTCCAGGAAGAACCACTGTGTTGATACATAATGTCGATGTTGGAGACGCAAAGCCAATTAAATTGCCTCCTTACCGTGTGAACCCAGTGATAGTTCCTCTCATCCAGAAGGAGCTTGGCTACCTGTTGGACCACAAGATGATTGAGCCCTGTCAGAGCGAGTGGAGTTCTCCTGTCACTCTAGTCCCTAAGCCAGGTGGGTCACAGCTGCTTTGCATTGACTACAGACGTGTTAATCAGATAACCAAAACAGACACTTACCCTCTCCCTCGTGTGGAAGATTGCATAGACAAGATCGGAAAGGCTAGGTACATAAGTAAGTTTGATTTGTTAAAGGGATACTGGCAAGTACCTATGACTGAACGTGCTAGGGAGATCTCATGTTTTGTAACATTAGGAAAGACATTTGCATGTTCTGTAATGCCATGTACAGATTGTTTTAGAGTAATAAGAAATTTCCTTTGTAAATTTCTTTTTTCTTTGTGGGGAGGTGTTACATAGCCTATGATTTCATCATCCTTTGTGTAATTTTAACGCACAGTTGCTGCATGTTTGATCACGAGCGTGTTCTGCCTCAGTCCCCCCCTTCTACCGTTATAGTAGAGTAAGTCGTTCTCTCTGTTATACTTTGCGGGATTTTCAGCTCTCTGTCCCCATGGCTTCATTTGCGCGTCCCTCTTACAAGTTGTATCAGGCTCTCCTGGCCCCTATATAATGAGCTCAGTCTCTGCATCATTGCCACTTAGATCTGCTCCTCATTTTGTTCACATCTCTGTCCTCCCCTGTACAGATATTATTATTGTGAGTGCTCAAGAAATCTCCAACCATCTAGCAGCTGTGTGTAATTTGAGTATAACTGTTGTTGCATTTTTTCTTGTATTGTATAGCATAAGTTTAATTTGTAGGCCTAGTGAAGTTTTTGTAATTCGTGTGGGGTTCTTTATGTCAGTCATTTTTGATAATAGTTTGTATCTGTAATTATTTATCTGGCATTCACTGAGTATTATCTGGTATCTCATTTTATCAGGGCTGACTTAGATAAATTTATTCTTGCTAATTTCGTGTTAATAGAGGCTATTGCAGTTAACCATATATTTAACCTGTTTTTGCCATTACATTATCCTTATGAGTCCTGAATGTTTTGTTGTTAGTTTGTGCATTAAACTTTAACTTGTAATTTTACCTAACTCTTTTGTTTTGAACCTGGAACTTTACGGGACAGTAGTGACTCTTCGTATTCTCACTTAAAGTGTACATTATCTTTCTCTGTTCCGTAACAATATATATATATATATATATATATATATATATATATATATATATATATATATATATATATATATATATATTCTGCAATAAGAGTGCAGATTCTATGACGTTAGTAATAGATGCCTAGTTACCTAGTTACTCAAGTGAACTAATAAACTATTTACAGTGTTATTCGTGTGAGTCTTGTGAAACAAATGTTTGTATTGAGTCAGCCGTATCATCACCATATCATCTGTTACCTAAGCTCACTTGCTCAACACAGTCGGCCGTACCATCACCATATCATCTGTTACCTAAGCTCATTAGCTCATTTCATACCTACAGACTGGGACTGCATCGCTCTTGCGCCAGCCCAAAGTATGGAATGCATAAAATGGTATATGGGCTTTGACAAGTTCAGAATGGCTGTCGTGATTTAGCCTGATGCGAAGACTCTAAAGATAGTTCTTCTCTTTGTGTTGTTTCACATGTCCTTGCATAACGGAACAATCACTTGCCATCCAGGACGGGGTGAGGACTGTATCCACCCACTCGTGCAGACCCCCGCGCTCTTTCAAGAGTGACATAACATTGCGTCTGCATGAGTGTACAAGGCTACACTCCCCACCCCATTCTGAACAGCGAATATATTTCGTGATTTGACAATGTACGCACAGAAACAAGACGTAGATATGTCTTTGGTGCCACCAACTCATACAGGATTATGATTATCATCTGTTTTTGTTTGAAGTCCTATATTAGTTTACGCATTCCATTATTATATAGTGACGTAACAAGGAGAGATTCATAGTCTCTAGACTTTAAATGAATAAATGAGCTAGTTGGTAGCAAGGACTGTGATATTGTTCACTCTGTTGGAACGTTTGCTTAGTAAGTTTCACAGGAATAAGATTTTAAACAATTACCTAATACAGCTGAAAAACTAATCCTCTTATCATTCTTATTATACTACAGCACTACATGAATTCCCCAGTGTATTTAGAAACAGAATCCAAAAGTATAGTAATAATATATTTCAGAGAACACCGACACACAACACAGTGAGAAAGCCGTCATGATACAGACCTGTATCCAGTGCATAAGCCTCTTGTGGCGCATTCTTATCGTCCATGCTGAGTCGGATTCGAACCCGCCTCCAGTGAAACTAAGCTGCGCCATTCTTGTCACCCAAAGCAATACGAATCTGGACGAAGTGTTTTCCATGCAAACCAAAACTGTCTTCTTATCTCCCAAAGTGAGGTCAGGAACAGTCTTGGTGCACTGGGTTTCGCTTGAAAAGATTGAAAATGGCCAGCAGGGACAACTGAGCGATGATTATCATGAAATTAACACATACATAAAATTTTGGTACAGGTGTGTATTATTAATGAAGTATACGGCCATTTCAGCACATATATGGGTCATGATCTCATCGTCAGATGGTCTTTCACGGCGATCACTGCATTTTATGTTCTGACTGGTGGTGGTATTTTGGGGGGGGTTATACGTAGCAAGATTGTATTTCCAGAGAGAAATCAAGCGGCTTTATGCGCGCTTCGAATTCCAGACTCTAGTCTGGATGACAAAAATACACCTTTGGTATACAGTACTCCGAGAAGTAAGAAACCCTTCGTGCACTAGAAACAGAATTTCCATGAAACTCTTGTAGTAGTGACATTATATGCTGCTGTAGTGTGAAAATGTAAGTTATATTCTTATATCCTCTTTTTCATTATTAATCTTGTCACTGGTGTGGTTACCCAGTGGAGCAGGAGATGGAGCAGACTGGAAATGGATGAAAATGGCAAACGTGAAGATAACGGAGGGAGATAAGACGAATGGATGAGGTCACTAAATCATTTTCAGAGCCTCTGTGTTTACCAGTCTAGTTTTCCTTATCTGCCCCTTGACACCCGAGCTGGAGAAATTATGACATCACTACTTTTCTGTTATGTACGCAGCTGTCAGAAAGGCTTTTGTCCACACAATGAAACAGATAAGATCACCTAATCATTTTGCATGTTTTGTTTCTGAGCAGAATAACATCCCACTAATTTTCTATATTCTACGTAGGAGTGACATTGTGTGTTACCATGTGCTTGCCAGGGTGGGCATGACATACCTGCACCCCGTAGGAGGGGCTAATGGGAGTGTTCTCCAATGACCGACAGGCTCCGTCTTTTTAACACCTCTTAACTGGTTGAGAGTTAGAATGTGTTAGTTTGTAATTGGAAGCAGAAGCCTCCATTGTCTGTAATTGGCTGTTGATTATAATTAAGACAGAACATTGGCTTATTTAATCTAAAGAGATGGGGTGCACTACTATATGAGCATGAGGAACTAGCGAGAGACAGTCATTTTAACACTAGACACATTCGGGACACATTTCCTACTAGACACATTGAGACACATTTCCCACTAGACACCCTTAGACACAGGCTTTCACACTGACTACAAAACACACAGACTGAGCACCATTTCCACTTTTGGTTTACCTCTCAGTATAATACTGGTGTGTGGATTATATCACCAACAAGTTCTCCTAGTTCCTCAAGCTATGAGTACCTAGCTTCCACTTCTTCTAATTTGGCCAGGAAAGAGAAATAGCTAATTTTTATATCTGTGTTGTAAGCCTATATGAATCCTCGTTATTGTAAACGAAACCTTGTCTTTTTGTTTGTTACAGTGTAAAGTAACTTAAGTTAGTTTTCTTGAGTTTCACCCTACCCTTCTGGTGATGGATAAATGGTTAAAAGAGTGAAGAAGGCTGACTTACCCATCACCGTGATATATGCTCATATCAATACGAAGAGCAATAAAGCAAATCACGTCTCAAAACACAGTGGCTGTCCAGAAAAAGGTAGAGTGTATCCACCCATACCAATAAAGAGCCACATGGTTGACTGACTATCTGCAACCTTCCTCCCTGTGTTACTCGTTCTTACACTGCATCATCAAGTCTCCTGTCCTTGCTCATCACACTGCTTAAATATTAGAAGACACTCATGTTATAAATTTCCTGACCCCTCATAAAATCTTAACATAAGAATATTGAAGAACTTTTTATTACATACTTCTGCCTTCTTATTACTTTTATTATGAAGAGAATTTTGATTTAACTATTTAACTATCATCAATATACATCCAAATATGGAGAACTTTCTGATCTGTGGAGAAAAATACAAAGTGATGTTAAAAAGAATACATGTACATAAGAATAGAGTACTGTACTTTGCACGGAGTTATATCTATTACTGGCGTAAGTTGCGTATTAAGTTCGTAGTGTTAGTTGTGATTTGTATTGCCGTAGTAGTGCAGGCTATGTATTGTGTTAGTAGTGTAAGTTGTGCATTATATTGGTTGTGCTGCGTCAGCAGTGCAAATTGAATATTGTAATAGCTGCATATTGTATGAGTTGCATAATGTGTTAATAGTGCAAGTTGTGAATTGTTAAAGTAGAGTATTGTGTTAGCAGGGCAAACTGTGTATTGTATAAATAGTGTATTGTGTTAGTAGCGCAAATTATGTGTTGTATTAGTAGTGTATTGTGCACTGTTACCAGTGCAAATTATATATTCTTTGAGAAGTGTATTGTGTTAATGCAAATTGTGTATTGTGTTAGTAGTGTATTGCGTTAGATGTATACTCGGAAGTTGTGCGTTGTATTTCTGGTGTGTTGCGTTTGATGTTTAAATAGTCTATTCTGTTTGCAGTGTACTGTATTGTGTTATTAGTGCATATTGTGTATTGGGTTAGCAGTGTATTGTGTTATTTGTGCAAAGTGCGTTTTGTGTTAGTAGTGTATTGTGTTAAAAGTATTAGTTGCGTATTGTGTTAGTAGTGTGTTGTGTCAGACGTATAAGTTATGTATTGTGTTAGTAGTGCGGTGTGTTAAATGTTAAATTTGTGTATTGTGTTAGTAGTGTGGTGTGTTTGATGTGTAAGTTGTGTATTGTGTTAGTTGTGTGTTGTGTTTGATGTGTAAGTTGTGTATTGCGTTAGTAGTGCATTGTGTTATTAGTGCAAATTGTGTATTGCGTTAGTAGTGTGGTGTGTTAGATGTATAAGTTGTGTATTGTGTTAGCAGTGTGGTGTTATATGTTTAAGTTGTGTATTGTATTGGTACTGTACTGTACAGGGAGTTCAGTGTGTTAGCAGTGATGAATGTGTATTGTGTTAGTGGTGGTTGTTGTGTTAGTAATGTTTTGTGTTAATATTGTGTTTGTAATGGTGGTTGTGTATTGTGTTAATGGTAGTGGTTGTGTTAGTACTGCCCTGTGTTAGTTGTGATGACTGCGTATTGGGCTGGTCGTAAATACTTTATATTGTATCGATATTGATTATTGGCATCAGTAGGACTCCTAGTGTTCTAGTGGGTTGTTGTTGTTGATCACATCCGGTCTGCCTGGCTGCGCAGACCCATCAACGACTGGCAAGCAACAAGCCTGCAAGGTCATCCCGTGCAGTAATCTTATGTCTCCTTGTTGTTGACAGCACCTCGCCACACCGAGGGGCGGGGAAAAGTGTGGTTCCTGGATGGGCGCCGCATTTGCGTCTCTCCACCCAGTTAGTATGGATACCACAGCAGGATTTTCATCACCCCGTTATTTGGGTATATGGTTACCTCCCAGCACTGTGAATAGGTTCCTGGGTTACAAGAAACCATTAGGCTTGTCGCTCAATGGAGAGCCACCTGAGGTGAATGGAAGAGTAAGAGTAAGAGAAAGGACGGAAAGGGAAAATTAGGAAGAGAGGAGGACAGACACAGAAAAAAAAAAAAAAAAAAGATAAAGATGAGGAAGAAGTAGGCACCACTACTTCAGGGAGTAGATGATGGTTATCAGCAACTACCACCATGCTCTAGTTGCCAGTGGACTGAGGTATTAATCGGGCTGCCGTGGGCGGATCAATTCCAATATCAAAATACCACCTGAACGTTTCTTGTAATGTTGTGCCATCATGGGGGTAGGCCCAACATCTACCTTTAATTAATTAAGAATACTCTAGCTTAGCCATGGCATGATGAAAGGGTGGGTATGGAATATGCACAGTTGCGAATATACGACGGGCGTGGATGATGAGTGCTTGGATGGGTGACCCATTATTACTGAACACTTCTGTGACTTTTAGTTCCTGTTTCTGCATCTTCTCGACTCCTTATCTGAGGGCAAGATGATGATGATGATGATGATGATGATGATGATGATGTGAATATACAATTTTAGAAATACATTCCACTGTAAGTAACCATTGTGGATCGAATCTATTTAGGTAAAAAAGAGTGTGTATTACAATTACTTGTGAAAATTTTATCTTTCAGAAAGACAAATTATACAGCTACCTTTATGGAATATATGAAATAAGGATATTGTTAAACTAGAACCAGTTTTGCTCATACATTCCCAGAGTATTTTGATTTGTTATATCAGTGGTTTTCAACCTTTTTCTGATTACATCCCCCTTAGACTTGCTTCACAGACTCACACGCCCCCCCCCCCGAAGCCTTGGTCAACATATACATGTACCACTCACCCACCTACTTCCTGCCATCATCTGACTCTGAGGACTTAGTCCAGAATGATTTTTATTTTTGCTAGAGGTTTAAATATAGGTTAACCCACTTGAATACAGGTTGTACTGGCCCTGCTCCTGCAATGCACTACGGTATCTCCCTTTTCGAAGGATCGGGGAGGAAGTTGAGGGACGTGTATATTTTAACTGGGGGTTGATCTGTCTAACAATATAAGACTTATTGGTACAGTATCTTTAATTTTCTCTCTCTAAAAAAAAAACAAGACGACCAGGCGACAAACAGGAAGGAAAGATACCAAGGTATTACACGAATGTAAAGAAAAATGTGCTTTGAAGACTGAAACAGACAAAATATGAATACTGAATATAAATCAATTGGTCATCGTGACATTCTCTCTCTCTCTCTCTCTCTCTCTCTCTCTCTCTCTCTCTCTCTCTCTCTCTCTCTCTCTTGTTCAGGCCACTCACTGTTTTTTTTTTCCTTAGTCCTCACGCCCGCCCTGAAAACTGTTCATGCGCCCCTGGGGGAGCGCCCCCCAGGCAGAGAACCACTGTGTTATGTGAAATAACGTGAAGACAGACTAAAATCGGCTTTAGAATTCTGCTACTTAAATGAATGTGGTCGTACGTGTAAATGAAGCACTGAACATACTGTACGAACATTGAAAGTACGGTTAAGGAATACAACCTGTCATGAAATTTACTGTAAATATCAGCTAGTGCAAGTATGCGTGTTTGTAATACAAATGGTACAAAAATATAGATCTAGAATGTCCTCATGTAATAAACTATAGTTGTTGATTACAATCAATAATGAAAATTTACTCGTATGTTGCGGAAAAGAACATAGGTTTATATAATGTGGAATACTTCTGCTAATACGGTATTATAATGTAATAACTTGCGAAGAACTCGTGAGTGATCTAGATACCTGTAAAATGACAGTGGTAAAGTGCCACCAGCTGTGAGAATACCATGATAAGACACGAACATTTGAGAAAATGAGGCGAAGTGCGGTTTGCTGCGAGTACGACAAGCAAGGGAAAACATGGATGTGCAACGAGATAACAAAGAGAAAAAATCTACGTGGAATAAGCAATATTGTGAAAAAGAAATAAGATAAAGGCTTTCATCCAAGCGTTGGTTCTGAAACACGGCATGAGTCTCTTCTTCCAGTTTTTCAGGAGTTTTTAAGCTCAAGCATTTTGTCACAACACCTTATTATTTGGCTAGTTATCTTTTTTTTCCCCTCTAGAATCGATGTAATCTACTGTTCTTTTTTCCTCGGGTCTCTCTCTCTCTCTCTCTCTCTCTCTCTCTCTCTCTCTCTCTCTCTCTCTCTCTCTCTCTTTCTCTCCCTGTATATTATATATATATATATATATATATATATATATATATATATATATATATATATATATATCCATCTATTGACCTCTCACACTCGACCATTCCTTCTCGACCTCTCTCGACCTCGTTTTTTCGTTACCTCCTCCTTGACTAGGATTTCCAAACACTCTTTCCTATGACCTATCGTCAGGGACAAACAAACAAGTAGATGGGTAGAGAGACACAAGTGCCATGTGAGAGTTGAACCCATATTTATACTTTCATAACTGTTTATGGATCAATGACAGACAGGCAACAATGAGACAGGCAGATAGTTAGTTAGAAATACTAACAGACGGAATGACATGAAGACAGACAAAAGAAAAAAGACAGGAAGAGAAAATGTGCATAAACTAACCTAACGCTTTATTTTATCCAACTCGCTATAGGTCAGAGAGACAGACAGACAGACAGACAGACAGAGAGTGTTCCGTTCTTTTCTTTCTGTGGCTTGCAGTGGATCAGGGCGGAGGCTGTGAGAGAGGCAGACAGTCCTTGACCTTTTGACCTTCTGTTCTGACCTTTCTGTTGCAGAGTTGGTCGGCGGTGCATTCCCTGTTGCTTGTTTTCTCTCTCTCTCTCTCTCTCTCTCTCTCTCTCTCTCTCTCTCTCTCTCTCTCTCTCTCTCTCTCTCTCTCTCTCTCTCTCTCTCTCTCTCTCTCTCTCTCTCTCTCTCTCTCTCTCTCTCTCTCTCTCTCTCTCTCTCTCTCTCTCTCTCTCTCTCTCTCTGCATACACACATACACACACACACACACACACACAATGTACATATACAGATAGATAGATAGATAGATAGATATAGATGTATGTATGTTGTTTACGTATGTATCTGTATCAGTATTTATCTATCAGGCCGTCTCTCTCTTTCTATCTCTCTCGCTATCTCTCCACGTACAGTTGGACCACATACAGTAATAACTCTACACCTCCGCTCCACCGGCCGATATTTTGTGTGTTGTGGGGACGGGTAAGTCAGTGGTATCAGCATCTACCCTGCATCATTAACTCGTTTCATAGTCTCACTGCCACAGCCTCGCCCACATTAGCCGACTGAGCCATTCTCGCCAAACATGAGGTGCAGCCACATGCCTTTCTATTGCAGCGTTATTTACAAGTCACCCTGTTCCTGCCTAGCTACATGTCTCTTCGCCTAACATCACACTTCTTCACTAACCCAGAATCAGGATGAAACAGATGCAAGACAGATAAAATGAAGAACAGATAGCCACACCACACACACACACACACACACACACACACACACACACACACTCCCACAATGGGGGGAGGGGGAGACTTTTGTTCATGGAAAAAAAACGATGGAAGGGGAGGAAGTGAGGGCGAGGCTTTGTGAGAGAAGGGAGGAGAGGAGGAAATGACGCAAGCTGAGAGGGAGAGAGAGAGAGAGAGAGAGAGAGAGAGAGAATTACAAAAACTAAATATGAACATAAAAATATTTTAGTTATTATTATGATGATGATGATGATGATGATTAATAACTTCATCCATCTATCATCCAGTCTGCGTAATAAATATTCTGATATAGTCGCTCATGTCTTTACTGAAGATTATGATGCAGTTGGTATAACAGAATCATGAGTGACTACATAACGAAGAGATTTTCTTGTAAAGTTTGACCAAGTTCTCACATTTCCAGCAGGGAAAGGAAGATTGAGCAGAGGACGTTGTATTGTTATGTATTAAATCAGGATTCCATCCAGTCGTAATTACCAAGCCATCTATTGAAAACATAGTGTTTACCTTCAGCGTAGGGAGTAATCTCGTCGTAAAATCACACGTGGATTATTTTAGCGTCCTTCTGGACAGTCACTCAACACAGACAATGAAGTCTACGCTCAAATTGCCGAAGTCTCTTGTCCCCAAAGTACAGAAATACTTTTTTTTAATTTACCAGTTCCGAAATGGGGAGGAGCCTATCCTCGCACACAGGGTCAGATCTACAGACAAACTTGCAGGAAAGTTCATTGCATTAGTCAGTAAACTATCCAACACACGGAGCGAACATCATAGATCTTGTTTTAACCACATCAGAAAATTTAGAGAGTAACATTAGTGTAGGAGAAGAATTTTATGCAAACGATCTTCGTACAGTTACATTTAACATTAAATTCAGCGAAGACAGTGTCAAGGCCAGTTAAAAGAAACTCCACAGCAATAGGTGAGCAATCTTCATCCATTTATAGCCAGACGCCTTAATCCCATAAGCGGTGGCAACAAACAAATCACCTCAATGTCGCCCTGTCTTCTGTCATTACGCTGCCCTCCTCCCAACTCTCACCTCCCTCTTTCATATACCACGCCACTACAACCCTTCATCTGATCCTTGGTCTCCCTCTTCCTTTCCCCCTCCACCTTACTCTCATACACTATCCTCATTCTCCATCCTCTCCACATGGCCAAAGCACCTCTCTGTATTTCTCCTAACGCTTTCTATCACATCCACATCCAAACTACAATGCTCCCTCACGTCCTTATTTGTCAGTCTGTCTATACATGTAACTCCACATGCATCACTAAAATAACATTTCCACTGTTCTCACTCTTGGCTTGCGTCCTTCCAGCAAGGTCCAAGCTTCGCTTCCATATGTTATAGTTTGTATCACAATACTCTCATGCAACGACTTTTTTTTATTTCCATGCTCACTTCCCTATTTCTTATCACTGCTTTCAAAGAACCAGCAGTCTTTCTGCCCTGTTGTACCCTTTCAAACACTTCATCCTCTAAGCTTCCACCTCTACTCATCACAATTACCTAGTACATACAGTAAACGCACTCCCATTTTCCATTTCCTCATCATCCAGTCTCACTCTGCATTCAGTGACTTCCCATATATTCTTCATTATTTTCCACTTTTCCTGTCTATCCACTGTGTCATATGGTTTCTCCAAATCCATAAAGGCCGCATATAAACTTCCTTTCCTTGTCTAGAGACTTTCCACTTAAGACCTTTGAGTGAGTATCCGATAATACACAACCTTTTCCCTTCCTAAAACCTCCTTGTTCTTCTCCAGCTAATTTCTGTTATTTCTCTACCTCGGTCAATGAACATCCTACCATATAATTCTTCTGTTACACTAAAAAGACAAATTCCCCTATGATCACCACTCACTTCTTTTTCCTCTTTTCATTTGTACAGGGAAATAATTATACCTGACTTACAGTCCTCTGGGACTCTACCTTTCTTCCATTTGCATTCTGTTAGTATCTCTCCCCAGTGCTTCAGAATTTCACCACACACTCCATCAATTCCTGGGTCTTTTCCCATTTTGGCTTTCTTCTTTGCTTCTGCTATTTAAGAGAGCTGATTTTAATAAGTTAACGGCAGTTGTAGGTGTCAGTGGTTGGCATCCATTCGTCGAAATGTTAGATATCAATGAAGCATGACAATTTTTAGCAGAAACTCTCAACAGAGCAGTCAAGTTATGCATTCCAGTGCACAACAGAGGACCTGCCAAAAATTATAAACCCAAATAGTGGAACTTTGGTATTAAACATTATATGATAGGGCAAAAAAATTTGGGGACGTAGCGAAGGGGAGGGGGGACGGAGGAGGAGGCCGCCCCCCCCTTAATGGTCTTGAAATCGTATTGGTCTAAAAAGATAATAAATCTGTAAAAATAAATAAATCAATAAATAAGCAAATCAATCAATTTTATATATATATATATATATATATATATATATATATATATATATATATATATATATATATATATATATATTCGTCTCTCTATCTATTGCCAGACGCCTTAATCCCGTAAGGGGAGGCCACAACCACCTCCATGTCGCCATGTCCCCCGCCATTTCATTGCCCTGCTCCCAGCTCTCACCCCCCTCTCTCGTATACCTCTCCATTCCATCCCTCCATCTCATCCTTGGCCTCTTCCTCATTCTCCCCACCTCCATCTCACTCATATACACTCTCCACGTCAGTCTCTCACTCTCCATCCTCTCCACATGACCAAACCACCCCGGTGTGTTTCTCTTAAAACTTCCTGTCACATCCACATCCACACCACAACGCTCCTTCACATCCTCATTTGTCAGTCTTTCTCTCCATGAGACTCCACAGGCTCCTTTCAAATAACTCATTTCCACTGCTTTCACTCTTGACTTCTGTCTCTCCAACCAGGTCCAAGCTTCACTTCCATACGTTAGAGTTGGTATCACAATGTTGTCATGTTGTAACTTTTTCGCTTCCTTGCTCACTTCCCTGTTTCTTATCAATGCTTTCAAGGAACCAGCAAGCTTTGTTCCCTGTGGTACACTTTCAAGCCTTACTCATCACACTACCCAAGTACTTAAATGCATTCACATTTTCCATTTCCTCCTCATCAAACCTCACAGTACATTAACTGACTTCGCTTCTCAAGAAGACCATAACTTTACCCTTCCCTACATTGACCTTTAGATTCCGTTTCTTATATACTCTTCCAGATTTATCCACCAAGCCTTGCAACTCCCCCTCGTCTTCACTTAACAACACAGCATCATCTGCAAACAACAGTACGGGGAGTTTCCAAACACTGCCTTCTCTCATTATGACCTCTCCAGCATCCACTGCCCTTCCTTATATCTCTTTTATAACCTCATCCATACACAGATAAAACAACTATGGAGACATGACATCGCTGCTTCAATACAACCCTCAAATAGAAAAATTCACTCAGTTCACTATCCACACGCACAGCAACCTTAGCAACATCATACATACTCTTCACAGCATTCAACAACTTCCCATCTACTCCATATATTCTTAATTCTTTCCACAGTCCTTGTCTATCCACCCTGTCATATGCTTTCTCCAAATCCATGAAGGCCGCATACAACTTCTTTCCCTTCTCTAGACACTTTTCCACTGAACACCTAAGAATGAATAGCTGATCTACACAACATCTTCCCTTCCTAAAACCTCTCTGTTCTTCTCCAACTAGTTCCTCTGTTATTTCCCCAACTCCATCAATTAGTATTCTACCATATACTTTTCCTGTTACACTAAGAAGACAAATGCCCCTGTGATTACCACACACATCTTTTCCCCCTCTTCCTTTGTCAATCAATCAATCAATCATTTCCTGTGGCACCCTCGGGGATGCATAGGGCCTCGATGAACTCACACCACCACATCCTATCTTGTGCTAACTCCTCAAGATCTCCCCAACACTCATCTCCAGCTTCCCGTCTCATTGTCCTCACCCACGTCTCTTTTGGCCTTCCTCTACCTCTCCTACCAGGTGCCACCCACCCTGGTGTACCTCGTACTATTCCCTGTCTCCTATACACATGTCCTAGCCACTTCCATCGTGAGAATCTAACATATTCATCGATCGGCTGCACTCCCGTTATTTCTCTAATTCTACTATTTGGTATCCTTTCCCACCACTTAACTCCTAATATTCTTCTAAGTGCTTTATTTTCAAACACCAAGAATTTATTTTCCATAGTCACTGTGCTGTACCAAGACTCGTGTCCATAAATTAAGATACTCCTAACCATTACCTTATAAAGTTTGATTTTTGTATGCACAGAGAAATTGTTATTATTCCAAATATTTTTAAGCATTCCCATTGCCTGATTAGCCTTCTTTAACCTTTCCTCGAATTCAAAGTTCAAAGAACCATCCTTGGCTAAATAAGTACCTAAATATTTAAACCTATCAACTTGCTTTACAACCATACCTCCAGTTACACATTCCTGCGCATTTTCCATATTCATATTGATTATTTCAGTTTTTCCACAATTAATAACCAAACCCACCTTGCGACCTTCACTCACCAAACAGTCCAACACTCTCTGCATCTCTTCTGGCCCATCACAAATCAAAACTATATCATCTGCATAATCTAAATCCAAAGTTTCCTGTTCTCTCCCCAAAGTATACCTGCACCGGTTTCTGTTCCAACACGTTTCATAATGTAATCAATGACCAATATAAATAGTAAAGGCGATAGAACACCACCTTGAATTACTCCGGACTTGACTTCAAACGAATCACTCAGACAACCATCAACCATCACTTTACAAAATGTGTCCTCATGCATGTTCATAATGACCCTCACAAACTCCTCTGGTATTCCATAATGTCTCATGATCTTCCCCATAGACTCTCTCGAAACACTATCAAAAGCCTTTTCAAAATCAACAAAACAAAGACTTAACGGTACTCTCATTTCATTAACTTGCTGCATCAAATGCCTAACTATAAAGATCTGATCATTGCAACCACGTCCCTTTCTAAAACCAGCCTGTTCATCCCTCAGAATACCCTCAACCACCGGCTCCAACCTATTTAACAACACTCTACTGAAAACTTTCAAAGCTATCGGTGACAAAGAGATTCCCCTCCAATTACCACATTCACTCAGGTCTCCTTTCTTCGGAACTTTAACAATTACACCATTCTTCCAAACTGATGGTAGTAACCCCGTCACCCATATCTTATTGAATAGCTTGGTCAAGATCATTATTAATCTATCCCCCTCCACTTTAAACATTTCCGGAAATAAACCATCCTCCCCTGGTGCCTTATTATTCTTTAACTGTTTTACTGCTTTCTCCACTTCTGCAAGCCTCAACTCTCCTGTTTCTATATTTAAATCTTCCTGAGCAGACGGTATATCCTCTTCTGTTGGTATTGGTCTATTAAGAACTGTCTCAAAATGCTCTTTCCATCTATTTTTAATATCTCCATCTTTGGTCAATAAATTTCCTTCCCTGTCTCTAATTGGTATTTCCTTGCGTTTACCTGCATTACCACTCAGTTCTCTAATCGATTCATATGCTATTCTTTGACTCTGTCCATCATTTTTGTTTATTAGGATTTCAGTCTCTGCAACCTTTTCATCCACACATCTTCTTTTATCTCTCCTAGCTAACCTTCTTACTTCTGAATTCAAACTCCAGTAAGCAGCTCTTGCTAATTCAATCTCTCGTTCATCAACGCATTGCATCTCACTCCTCAATTTAGCCTCACCTCTTTTTTATCATATCCCACGTTTCCTCTGATATCCATTTCTTTCTCCTGAATCTATATCTCCTTCCAATCGTACATTCAGCAGTCTCATGCAAAACTTTGTTCACATCCTCCCACATCTCATCTACACTTCTCTCCCCCTCTTCCAATGTTTCCAACACCAAAAACCTATTTCTGCATTCTAATCTGAATTCCTCCTTTTCTTCTCTTTCTCTTCTAAGCTTAACAATATCGTATCTACCAACACCAGATTTTCCTTCTTCTGATTTTTAAGTTTAAACCTTATTTTTGCAATGCTGAGTTGATGGTCACTACCAATATCCGCTCCCCGTTTAACATGAACATCTAGCAGAGAACTTCTATGCCTCCTACTGATAGCGATGTGATCAATCTGATTTTTATATTTTCCACACGAAGACACCCAAGTTGTCTTGTGTATATTGCAATGCTGAAAGACTGTGCCCCCGATGACTAAGTCATTTGCTAGACAGAAGCTTCCAAACCTCACTCCGTTTTCACTCATCCTACTACCAACTCCCATCTTACCCATACATGCCTCAAATCCCTCATTTGAACAGCCCATTACTGCATTAAAGTCTCCAACGCAGATCAAAACATCATGTCTAGGTACCCTTCCTACTCCTTCTTGCAACTTTTCATAAAATGTGTCTTTCCTTTCATTGAGTGCATCATTAGTAGGTGCATAACACACAAACAGACTGATGTTGCCATGATTTGATTTAAACCGTGCGTATAGCAATCGCTCATCTATAGGATCCCACTCACATAAAGCCTTATTTGCTTTACAACCCAGCAACAATCCTACTCCCTGATAATGCATTCCGTCCTGTCGGCCAGATATCAATAAACGTATACCATCCTCCAGATCCAACTTATCGACTCCAGTTAATCTAGTTTCTGTCAGAGCACAAATATCAAGTCCGTAATTTTGAAAAACCTTCACTAACTCATCGATTTTACCGTCATGATTTAGCGTTCTCACATTCCAGTTACCAATTTTAATTGTATTTTTTGCATTGACAAAGGAATTAGATTGTAACTGAGGCAACCGTGAGATTCTTAGCACCCCCTGCCCATTTAAGGGCTGCACGGGACTGGGGGCCATTATTGTTCTTTCAGAGTCCATCAAGGTTTCTTTGGCTAACTTCCTGAACACCTCGCCATTGTGTTGCAGTCGCAGTAGGCAGCTAACTTGCCTGATTGCCCACACCCGAAAGACCCAGCTATGCTGTAGCCAGTCACGTGCCGGCATGCTTCCCAGCCATTTCACTCTCAAGGAGTTCCTCTGCCTGAGAAAGCAACCACCCCCCCTGCTCCCGAGGGCTTTTGATCTGTGTAGGTAGAGGGCGATCACTCCCTCACTAGCCATATACAGTGTATATACAGTGTATAGGCTTTGTACAAAGGAATAATTATACCTGACTTCCAATCTTCCGGGACTCTACTTTCCTCCCAGGCCAATCAGCACATCTTCCACATCCATTCTACTATCATCTCTCCTCCATGATTCAGCATTTCACCACACACTCCATCGATTCCTGGGGCTTTCCCCATTTTAACTGTATTGCTTCCACAACTTCCATACTACTGATTTCTTCCTCTCTTCTCACATCCCTCCGTCTTCCAGTCATTCCCCAGCCACTTATACTCGCATTACTTTCATTCTCTATGTTCAACAGATTCTTAAAATGTTCTCTTCATCTGCTCACTCTTTCTCCCTTCTCCACTAGTAATTTACCTTTTTCATCTTTCACTCCCCAACTAACTACTTTAGCACCCTGTCTAACTCTCTTTACCTCTTTCCAGAACATTTTCTTACATTCCCTCCACTTAACACAAAAATTCCTTTCAAATTCCTCATCCACTCTCTTCTTACTGTCTCATAATAATGTTTTCGCCTCTCTCTACACTCAAATTCCTTTCAAATTCCTCATGCACATGCACTCTCGTCTTACTCTCTCTTAATAATGTTTTCACCTCTCTCTTCCTCTCTGCATATAACTCTCTCTTCCGTCTCTTAACTTCTTCCACGCCCCTGTGTCTCATCCACTCACTATATGCTTTTTTCTTTAATGTCACAGCCTGTCTCACCTCTTCATTCCACTATGCTGTTCCTTTTTTTTTCTTTTTTTTTTTTTGTGTGTGTGTGTCCGATTCTGTGCAAAGGCTTCAGGGCCTATATCTCGGGGGCAGTAGCCTATCCCAAGGCCCAGTAGTCCTCCTACACCTCCACGTGTCACCACTTCGGCGCTAACACCCACCGTCTATACTGAATACATGCTAGGGCTGTCTCATACAGGACTGGTGTTTTGGTATTAGCGGGGGTACTTTTATGACATGTCGGCGGGTCATCTGGTAGATCAGGAAAGTCTGCTTTTATGAAAATCAAATCCTTAAACTGTTCCTGCCCCAGCCATGATTCGAACCTGTGTCCATCATTACTGCAGCCCGCCTCTCTTCCGATTCAGTCACCGCCTCCCCCTTTCGTCTTCTCATCACCCCACACATCACCTCACATGCTGCACAGATTTCTTCTGTGAATATTTTGTACACACTTTCCACGTCCCATATCTGCTCCAATTCATATTTACCCAGTTGCTCCTCCACTTCTCTCTTATATTCCGCCTTTTCTCATCCTCTTTTAACCTTTCCACCCTCCTTGTATGAACTGCTTCCTCCTGTCCTTCCCTTCTACTGTTTCTCCATTTCACTTGGGCATTGATTCTGACCACCAGCAAGTGGTGGTCAGAAAGTCCACTCCCCCAACCTCTATGTACTCTTGCATCCATTACACACTTTTTCATCCTATCATCCACACACACATAATCAATCATTGCCTTCCGTTCCTTCAGTTCACCATCCACCCTTCTCATCACTCGCCCCATATACCTGTGGATCATTTTGTGCCTGAAAAGGGTATTGGCTATCACCAACCCCCTCCCGGCATAAATGTCCACTAAAGCACTGCCATTCTCATCCATCTCTGCAGGCAAGCCCCACACATCAGCTACTCCGTCCATCTTCACATTCCCTACTTTTCCATTCATATCTTCAATCAAAAACACTCTCTCATTCCTTTCAAACTTTTCCATGCACGAGTCAACATTTGTCCAGAACTCTTCTCTCACTCTGCTTGCACGATCTTGCGTTGGCGCATACATGCGCAGAGTTGCCCACAGTTGTAGTCCAACTTTCAGTCTTACCCACACAGTCCTTGAACCAACTGATCCATACTCTCTTATATTTTCCTTCCAAGTGTTACTCACAACAATATACACTCCTTCTTTTGCCCTCTCATTCTCACCTACTCCCACGCATGTACCCCATGCATACTCCCATTCTCTCACAGTCTCACCTCTCCATTTAGTTTCATTTAATCCACATCCATCCACTTTCATGCCTTCAAGCACCTGGACAATCTCTCTTTCATTTACCTCATCATTTGCACCCCTTACATTCCATGTGGCTATCCGTACCATGTCCTTTGTTCGGTCCTTAGTCGTCACCTTTAGGTCAGTCTTGGTTTTTAAAATATATATACAGTATATATATATATATATATATATATATATATATATATATATATAGAGAGAGAGAGAGAGAGAGAGAGAGAGAGAGAGAGAGAGAGAGAGAGAGAGACTCTATATCAAGTACAGAACGTGTCCACGCCTCTGCTTACAGCATTATTTTTTTCAGGTTCAGAACTACTTCAGTGCAGTGTCTTAAGGAATAATAGTGAAAGGCTGTTCGTTCTTCCAGTGCTATATTATATGCACAAGGTTTCTTTTGCAATTTTTAAGCAAAGTGCAGGATGAATCTAGCAGAAAAGCAATGATTTTAATTGTAAATTGTGTGAGACAAATTAAGTATCTGATAATTTTGTTTTCACACATGGGAAAAAAAGAAAATTGGAGTTTGTCATGTGTGTTACAGTACAGTATGTATGCCAACTGAATATCCGGAGCAGAGAAGTTTAAGTAATTTAGCATATTCTAAAGGCTAACCCTTTTAGTTTAACCATGTAGGTAGATTTCCAATGCATGGCACATTTATAATTATAGATGATGTATTGACTGTGGAAGTGGTTCTTAATGTGTTATGTGATACTTGGGTCTTGAGGTACCAAGAGATTTGTGAAATATTTAAAATCATACTGCTTTCCTTTAGAACACAATATTTTGTTAACTTATCACCTTTTGTCAGATTAATTTTGACATTTCCAAACTCCAACTTTACTTAGCTAAAATGATTATGCTCTCAGAGGCGAGGCAAATGCACATGAGATTCCCAGACGCATTATTGTTCTTTTATTCGGTAAGGATAAAAAAAAATAATAATTTTCTTGCTCTATTTTTCACCATTTTCACTATAATGAGTTATCAACTAAATACTGCAGTACATACCTTCTTAGGCCTCAGAGAGTCCCTAAAAGTACTTAATTTTCACAAGTTTTCCTGGCGGCGTTCACAGTGACCCCCCAGACCCCCAGCTGCAGAGGCTCGCTTCGCTCACCTCCCACCACCATTTCAAGAATCTATAGACATCTTTCTCCCGCCCCCTCCTTGTGAAATTTCTGGCTACGCCCCTGAAAAAAATGCACACAAAATCATAATGCCACATGGAATCACAGTGATCAAAACAAACATGATCTCCTCGACAGAAAGCCAAAAACTCATAAAGGAAATGAGAAAAACTGTGAGACTCATATTGCTAGTATCTGTAAATCAAACCAAAGAATTTTTCAGCTACATCAAAAACATAAAAGTAATAAGGCCAACAATCAGATCCCTAATCTCAGGTAACGGAATGCATACTGATGATGGCGAGAATTCGTAATACTTTCCTTGCGTCATTACTTAGAATAGAAAATATCAGTATGATTTCTCCACTTTCCCTTGTTCCTGGAGAAACAAGGAAATATAATTACAATGATAACATAGTGAAAGAGCTATATTACTTTCAATTAGTAAACTTAAGAGAAGTAAAACACCGGGAGCAGAAAAAAATATCTCCACGCATATTCAAGGAACTACAGAATGAAATATAGAATCTTTAACCGAACTTTTTATCTTATCACTTAACACGAATGGAAGCTTGCAAACGTAACCCGAACATTAAACAAAGGCATCAGAGCATAACTTCTGCCTAATTAGTTTAACGTAAGTGATTTGTAAGTGGCTAGAAAGTATTATAAGAGAGAAGTTTGTGAAAAACTTAGACAAATAATCTCATCAGTGAAATAATTGCTTTTGCCTCACGAATGTATTGGACAGTTTGGACCTTTTTAACGATATAGTGAACATGTACGACGAGAATAAATTTGTTAATGTTGTCTACTTTGATTTTCAAAGGCTTTTTGAAAAAGCTCCACACATGTGACTCCTTCATAAGTTAAAGGTGCATGGTTTCAGTGGCAGTGTGCTCAGACTGATCGAAGATTGGTTTACCTGACGAAAACAGAGTTGCAATAATTGGGAAAGACGCAGACTGGACAGACGTAACAAGAGTGTTAACAGGGTTCATTGTTAGGTCCTATTCTTTGTTTTAATTACGAGTAAGCAAGCGTAGCGAAGCGATGTTTACATTCAGCTGAGATATGAGTGGCCCGACACGACCCGTTCTGGCCTGACACGACACGGCTCGACAGTGATGGTTTTCAGAAGCTAATAACTCTTCCACTATGTGAGACAGAGAAGAGATTCTTTCAGCAGGTAGTAGATACATTCAACAAATTTTGTTTTTTAGCTATATATTTACGCATGAGACCAAAGAAACCCCTTGGAATCTCAGCTTTCCAAGGAAATGTCCCGAAGTCATCAATTGATATACTCCACTTTGAAATTGATTTTTAAACAAATATTTCCTATTGTAACACTATGTTTTCTTGAATGAATTCTAACAATTAAATGATGATATTACGCTCATAATTTTACATGAACCTTTTTTCTATGTTTACGGGGTGAAATCAGCACGAGTGTGTGAGTGTGTGAGAGAGAGAGAGAGAGAGAGAGAGAGAGAGAGAGAAAAAAAAAACGTGAGAAAGTAAATTTTTTAGCTCTTATTCTTCTGTTATTGTTCAAGTACCTAACTACAAATGTTGAAAATTTACATCAAGATGAAATTATGATGATAGGCATATGTAGAAACGCTCGCTTGCTCGTCACGCGCTGAAAAAGCGCACTTAACATCTCTCTCTCTCTCTCTCTCTCTCTCTCTCTCTCTCTCTCTCTCTGCTATTAATGAAAAATTTTATGTTGTAAGATTTTTTAATTTGGGGATGATACTAAAATAGGTAGCAGAGCAGATACAACATTGCAGGGCACATAATTCAGAGGGATCTTGATCTCCTGTTTAACTGGGCCCAAAACATTACAGAGAAATATATATATGTAAAGTGCAAAACACTGCCGGTAAAAATATAAGTGCCAGTACCATGAATAAGTTTCAGCTTTACAGTGTAAATCATGAAAAAAAAAAAAAAAAAAAAAAGGAGTTATAATAACAAGTGATCTCAAAGCAAGCCAAACGTGGACATAACATGTTAAAACAAACAATAAAGTAATTTGATTACTAGGTTGGAAATCTGAATATAAATCGGAAAATATAGTCCTCACTTTGCATAATTCCTTGATACGGCCACACTTAGAGTATCGCGTCCAGTTCTGGTGACCTTATTGTAAAACAGATATGGAGAAACTCGAGATATTACAGTGAATTGTGACAATAATTATACCTAGACATAAAAACAAACCATATATTGAGCGATTAGAAGAGCTGAATCTGTGTATCTTATCTAAGCACTGACGATAGTGGTATTAAGATATACAGATCATAAAAGGACAAGATAATATGCCTGTCGAAAAGCACTTCACAGTGACTCGGTCGTATACCAGGAAAAATAAACATGAAATTGTTGGCAAGAGTTTCCACTCACATGAAGCTCATCACATTTTTCAACAGAGTTGTAAAGAAATGGAACAAGTTGCCGCCTAATGTGGCAAAATATTTTACAGTACTAACATTTTGAAACCTGCTTGGAAAATTATTTTATCTTCTGATTCCCAGCTAAGTGTGTTCACTTCTGAATAATTCATTTATGAATTAACAGGTCTTGCAGTTCGAAACATGGAGGGCGTAGACCAACATGGACCAACAATAACATACTCCTTATGCTGGCTAGATGTAGTCCCCTTGCAGGTTTTAAAAAAGTATAGAATATGATTTTCTTCCATCATTTCCCGTGAAAGCTTCATGACAGCATTTCTGTGCTGCATGGTGTTCCTTCTCACAATTTCCTCCGGCTTCGGTTGCAGGCTTTGGTGGGTGGGGTGGGGGAGGACCTTCCTGCTTTCCTATCTTTCCTATTCTTTTACAGAATAGTTACGTAAGATATAACCTACCCAATAAAAAATTTCTTCAGAAAGGCCAATAAGTCTGTTGCTGTTTGCTTTCCTTTGTACTCATTTGTTATCCTATCACAAGCATCGGAGCTTGGGGACTAGGCTACTCAGTCCTAACATTTAAGGTTAGGGTGAAAAAATAATAATAATGGAAATAGTAATTATAATAATAATAATGATGATAATAATAATAATAATAATAATAATAATAATAATAATAAACTGAGCAATAGCTCCTACTGATAAAAACTGCAAAACAGCAACTGAACCAGCCATCCTACTTAGATAGCTTCAAAACGTTTGCCAAAAACGACATTCAGCGACAATATCATGATGGAATCTGGACTCGCTAAATATGCCAGAGGCTTCTTCAAGAGAGGATGACTTACCAAGATCACAAACGTAGCCCTGAATATCGACATCATAATCAGGGAGGCAGACCAAGAGGGCACAAAAATACCTAAGATACGGCCATATCGGACGCGAGCGGGGAGACTTGAGAGGGGAGGGATGAGGCGACACAATAAAACTAAGTAAATCCCGTGTGGGTAACCATACTGAATGAGCAAGGAGGTTTGTCGCTCCGCTCACCCTCCACGCTCATCGCTACTCGATGCAGCGCGTCCCAGAATGTCACGCACTGCCTAGCAACATCCCCAAGCATGTCTGTACCAATGAACAACTGACTGTCTGTCGCGCGCGGGGTTGCCACTTCCATTTGGACAGTCAACTCGCTGCTCATCGTTCAGCGTTACCTCCCCGTTCGTTGCATCTGGTGTGGCCATATCCTAACAGTGAATGAAGGAGATTACATACAACACTCAGCTATGAAGCAGGAGATCCAGAAAGAGTACTACAGACGAGTGTGCCTATGGTGTTAAGCAAACTCGCTGTGGAAAAATTTGGTGTTATTAACACTCCAGCCTTATCCATTGAGTACATCTACATACAGTACATCCATCCAGCCAAACATATATATACAGTATATATATATAAGGAGCCTCTGTGGTACAGTGGTAGAGTGTGTGTTTCTCACGCTGGTGGGCGAGGGTTCGCCTCCCGCCAGAGTTGTAAAAACTTTGGGAATCGTTCACCGAGCCACTTGCTACTTTGGCGGACATAAGGGGTGCTATGGTTGAACCAATGTCGCATACCAGTATGCTTGCACCCAATCGGCTTAAGGCGTTCCGATTACACTTGGTTCACAGACTACACACACATCATCTTTACGTTTCTGCCCGGAATCATGCTAAGTCTGTTCTTCGCTCTGCTAAAAATAATTTCATCCGTACTAAATGCTCTCAACTCTCCAACTCGAATTCTTCCCGCTCCTTCTGGCACCTTGCCAAAAACCTTTCTAACAACTTTACCTCATCATCCTTCCCTCCTCTTTTCTACTCTGATGGTTCTGTAGCTATTTCTTCTACCGATAAAGCAGATCTCTTCACACAGACTTTCTCCTCCAATTCCACCTTAGACGATTCCGGTGCTGTTCCTCCATCACTTCCCCCCTCTGACTTCCTCATGGCTGACATTAAAATTTCTTCAGCTGATGTATTTTCTGCCATCACTGGCCTCAGTACTAACAAGGCATATGGGCCTGATGGGGCCCCTCCTGTTGTTCTCAAGAACTGTGCTTCTGTGCTTACACCCTGCCTAGGCAAACTCTTTCGCCTTTGTCTGTCAACTTGTACCTTTCCTTCTTGCTGGAAGTTTGCTGTCATTCATCCAGTCCCAAAGAAGGGTGACCACTCCCAACCCTCCAACTATCGTCCAATTGCTTTAACGTCCTGTATTTCAAAAGTTTTCGAGTCAATTCTCAATAGAAAATTTTAAGGCATCTTTCCTATCACAACCTTCTTTCCGATCGTCAGTACGGGTTCCGTCAGGGACGCTCCACTGGCGATCTTCTTACCTACCTTTCAGACTCCTGGTCATCCTCCTTTCGGGACTTTGGCGAAAGCTTTGCCATTGCACTTGACATCTCAAAGGCTTTCGATCGAGTCTGGCATAAATCTTTAATTTCCAAACTGCCCTCCTACGGTTTCTATCCTTCTATCTGTGCCTTCATTGCTAGCTTCTTTTCTGGTCGTTCTATAGCCGCTGTTGTAGACGGCCATCGTTCTTCTCCTAGATCTTTCAACAGTGGTGTTCCTCAGGGCTCTGTCCTATCACCAACTCTCTTCCTTTTATTCATCAATGATCTTCTAAGCTGTACATCTAACCCTATCCACTCATACGCTGATGACTCCACCCTTCACCTTTCCATTCGGTTCCCGCAACGCCCATCTCAACAGTTACTTCAGCAAACAAGGGATGAGGCTATGGCACACCTAATGTCTGACTTGGCTCGTATCTCTGACTGGGGTAAAAATAATATGGTTGTTTTTAATGCATCTAAGACTCAGTTCTTACACCTATCAACCCGACAAAATCTTCCACAGGTATACCCACTAATGTTTAATAATATTCAGCTTAATCCTGCATCATCCTTGAACATGCTTGGGGTTTCATTTACTCGGGACTTATCTTGGAAAGATCATATTACATCTCTTGTAAAATCTGCTTCCAAGAGATTGGGTATGCTAAGCCGACTCCGCTCTTTCTTTACCCCTGCACAATTGTTGACTCTATACGGGGGTTTTATCCGCCCCTGTGTGGAGTACAACTCTCATGTGTGGGGAGGCTCCCCACATACAACTCTTCTCAATAGGGTGGAGTCAAAGGCTTTTCGTCTCATCAACTCTCCTCCTCTTACTGACTCCATTCAACCTCTGTCTCTTCGCTGCACTGTTGCATCTTTATCTCTTTTCTATAGCTACTTTAATGGTCACTGCTCCTCTGAACTGTCTGCTTGCATTCCACCACCTCTACGACGGGCACGTAGCACCTGTCTAGCAGCAAACTCTCATCCCTTTTCTGTCCAACTCTCTAATGCAAGAGTTAACCATTACTCCCAGTCTTTCATTTATGCAACAGGTCAACTCTGGAACTGTCTCCCTCTGTCTGTATTTCCTGCTGCCTATGATCTCCAGTTTTTCAAACGCAGTGTGTCCAGGCATCTCAAAATTATCGGATCTTGAATTTGGCTCTCTATTGTATTTTGTTTTCCTCTTGGAGGGAACTGTTACTGCGGGCTCATGGCCTTTGGTTCCTTCTTCCTTGCATAAAAAAAAAAAAATCCAAAGCCACTACAGTTACACTTACAAGCACTTCTCACCCTACATACAGTCTCTACCAGACAGCCTAAGCCACTGGGTAGAGATACATTGGCTTGTATCGTCTCTGCTTCGGTAATGATAGGCCGGTCCTGCAGTGGACCTCAACGGCTGATGATGATATATATATATATATATATATATATATATATATATATATATATATATATATATAGAGAGAGAGAGAGAGAGAGAGAGAGAGAGAGAGAGAGAGAGAGAGAGAGAGAGAGAGAGATATCATCAGCCGTTTGTGTGTCCACTGAAGGACCAGCCTATCCCGACCGAAGTGGGGACGATACAGCCAATGTATCTCTACCAAGTGGCTTAGGCTGTCTAGTAGAGATTGTATGTAGGGTGAGAAGTGCTTTTAAGTGTAATTGTAGTGTTGGAGTGGCTTTGGATGTGTGTGTAGTCTGTGAACCAAGTGTAATCGGCCCCCGCAGGCCGACTGGGTGCAAACATACTTTATCATATGCGACACTGGTTCAGCCACAGCACCCCTTGTGTCCACCAATACAGTACGTGGCCGGAAGAACGCTCCCAAAGTTTATCACCCTGGCGGGGCGCGAACCCTAGTTCTTCAGTGTACGAAAACCCACACTTTACCACTGTATATATATATATATATATATATATATATATATATATATATATATATATATATATATATATATATATATATATATATATATATATATTTAACTGTTTATATATATATGATCCACTAATCCAAACAGTCAAACACTAGAAACAAGAAGACCCACTACATCAAGGAAAAAGTTGTGAGATTCAGGAAAAAACCTGTTGCACCAGAAATTCCACCAACAGAAACCCTACTGCCTATGCCAAACGAGTGAAGCAGGAGGTAAATGTCTTGGTCATCAACTGCAGAAACCCTAGGTGGATAAGGCAGTACACTAGAGGTGCCCTAAAAGGGTGGAGGAGGCAAGCATGGACCAGCAGAAGACTCCCACGTGGCTGAAAAGCACCAGAGCGATATTTGAGCCAGAAAGCCTCATCGTTGCTGCACCACATTAGAGTCTTGCCACCAGATCCTATCATCATGTCGTCATCAGTGATGGAAGAGACTCGCCATGTAGAATCTGTGGGAAATGCGAAGAGACCGTCTACCACATTGTTTCAGGTCGCCAATAATCGACAAATACCTTAAACAAGACATTAATTGTCATAACAAGGCAGCGACATACTCCACCGGAAGATCTGCAGACTTTCCAAAACAAGACAAAGAAAAAGTACGAACTCCTATCGATAACAGTCACTGAGAACGACGACATTATCATACTACGAGACATGCCCATCCATACAGACAGAAAATTTAAAGCCAGTTATCTGACATTGGTATCAAAGATAAAAAGATGAAGAGGTGCATGCTCATCAACATGGCTGCATCTTCTTAAAATGGCACCCGTGTGAATGCCACAGGGAAGTCATCCAGGTATAAACACCTGGAGGTTGAAACCAACAGGATTTGGGGCATGAAGACCAAAACAATACCAATGGTCCTTGGTGCCCTAGGACTTGTGATGAAGAAACTGCAAATGCTTACTAACCATATCCCCAGCAACAATGATATCTACTAACTACAGAAGATTGCCTAACTCATACGACCTACATACTTAAGAGTCAAATAACATCTTTCCTACAGTGCTTCAGGTCCGTGGTTTAGCCTTTGCTTTGCAAAACTTAAAGCAGAGAACACGAAGGAAATTTTTTTACACAATAACAATTTCAGGATTCAAGCGGTATTAGAAAGCTAACACTTTTATACTTTATTTGCACAGAGCCGCCTTATACTGCCACAGCTACAACATGTAGACAGATAGCACATATACAGTATACTGTGCACAAACCGAATTTATCTTATCTTATTCTCTAACCAATGGCGGTGGCACCTAATAAATTCAGTCCTCTCAAACTCGGGGATTATTTACTTCTAATGTACCGAACAGTATATAAGGTCTGAGAGAAAAGTGCCTGAGTGACAAGTGGAAATAGTGTGGTGATATGTGTCAGGATAGCAAGTGTCATCGTATATATAAGTGTGTTAAGTTTGTGTGTTTTCAATATTGTGTCGTCTTCGTCTTGGAAATATGATGGCCCATGGCACTGAACTTTAAGTGTAATTTCTATGCTGTGTTACGAAGCAAGAGATTGTTCCCAACAGCTAACTTCGGGAAATGTGATGCAGAGGAAGGACTGGCTTCGTCTGATGAGCTACCTGAAGGGTTGCTGGTGAAAACTAAATATCCCAAAGGGCAGCGTAAACCGCCGGTGGTTAGGGAAGTAGAATTGCTTGATGGACTGGCTGAAGGACTGTCCAGTAAACATTTGTGAGATGCGCCATGCTGAAGATTAAATTCTTGTCCAAGCTGTCCCCTTCTCGATTCAAAGTGCAATTTGTATTGACTACACACTTGACTTGTGGTCCTAAACAATATTGTCATATGGCCATGAGAGAAAAAAACTATGCCTCAGTGATGTACCACATATTTCCCTGTGCTCAGGCCCTCATCCTTGCTGTTGTGATATTGTTATTGTTGTTGTTGTCATTGTTGTTCAACTCTATTCATGCCTGACTGAGCAGACCCGTCGACCACAGGGAAGCACTTGCCCTTGTAGGGTCGTCTCGTAAGTCTCGTGCACCGTTGACTTTGTGTCTGCCTCTTAGTGTGGCATGTACTGTGCAATGCTCCATGACGTGTGTAATGTTGTTTGGAACCTATTCAGTAAAATGGGTTCATGTCATCTGTGATTCCATCCTACCCAAATCTAAGCCGGTAACTAAGAAGGGCTGGGTGATGTCTTGATCAAAGCCTACCAAGGTGAACTCGACCACATGTAATTAGGACACCTCTCATAGGTGGATATCGGGAGGAGGATCGTAGTAGTGGTCTGGTCGAGGTGTAGGTGTTTCCTCATTGCCAGTGTTGGAGTATCTGAAGGTGGGATGTTGTTGTACAGTGTTTGCTAACGTTTGTATGGTTATTTTTTAATGTGTCTAGTTGTATTGTATGGCTCTGTCATATAGCGACAAGTTGCTGTGTTTGTGCAGGCCGCAGAGAACTGTGCGTCTCTTATGTCAAACAGTGACTTTGGTTTCATTGTGTAAGTGAAATGTGGGAGTGTTATTGACACAGACTGTGATGGTGCATAGGGCGTTGTTTTGTATGGTCAGCCAGATGACGTAGTGGGTTTTAGATACGACGGGGGTTCCCATGTCGAGAAGGCATATGGCGTCACTGGCCTGATATATTGTCTGTAGAGTGGGGAGAGTGACTTTTTTTTTTTTCATCAAGTCCATCCTTGAACTTTCCCAGAGTGCATAAAGTCTAGGGATGCACTGCTGCTTGAGGTCTTGCATATGCCATATGTCACTCCAAGGATCTTAGTTGGGCAGGCGTGTGGCACTGGTACATTGTTATGTGTGATGTCATGGTCACTTATGGTAGTGAGTGTTGTGGTGGATTTGGCTACAGGGTTCGTCAGCCTGGTGTCCTCGACTCATACCCGAGTGCTGAGGCAGTATTGTTGCGGTGTACAGACTATGTCTGCATTGTGGTTGTGGTTATGGCAATGCCATCTGCATTTGAGACAATGGTTGTGAGCATGTTTAAGTTGAAAAGAGTGGGTGAAAAGCGGATGCCAATGCAACTCTGTTAGGGAAGTTTCCTGTTCGTGATGATTTACTTTGATGCTTAATAACAGCGTGTCTACCATATAAGTAGTAGGTAAGAGTTTGGTGTTGTTCTCTATGCTTATGTTGTACTTTCTATTGATTAGTTTGTGTCATGGAATGGCATCAGAGGTTTACTTATGTCTTTTGTTGTAAAAAGCGTATGTTGTGAGGGTCTTACGGAGTTGATGCCGTTAGATGTGTGTTTTGTGAAGTTGATTAATAAGGTGTTTTGGAGTATAGTGTTCTAAATCCGCAATGTAGTATCTAAAGCCGTACTGTGAGGAACCAGAGACACATGAGGGTTGACGCTTAAAAATTAGGAGTTCAGTGTTTTTGGATGGCTTGTTAAGCAATGCTATGGATCTGTACGAAGATGGATGTGTTGGGTCGGTTTTTATTTAAAAATAATGATGACTGTTCCATGTTTTCATATGCTGGGAATGCTACAGTATGCGTAGACGAAGTTCCTAATGTCTGCTGTGTGACTGTAAATGTTTCAAGTGTAGGTTGCTGATATCGTCCAGTACTGTGCATGCAGATTTTTTTTTTTTTTTTTTTCATAATGTTTGTTCTGGAGTGAAGGAGGTTACGATATAGTCAAGTGAAAAGAACTACTTATGCAACGAAAACTGAATTTTGGACTCAGTGTGTGTTGGTTTAAGGTGACTACAGATAGGATTGCATAATGTTACACGAGTGTATTTCCTGTAATGTGACTTAGTAAACTGGAAGTTGGGCTGCTTTGTTTTGAGTTTGTAAAATCGAAGCAGGGGCTCTATATTCCCAGGTGAATTGATAGGAGACATGCACGCAAATACTTTTTTGTGAATCAGAGAAAGCAACGGTTGTGCTGGTCGAGTGGACAGTTGTTGACACCTGGGAACGGCAGGTCCAGCATCACATGGTGCCCCCCCTCCTCCTGGGACCTGGGGTAAGGGCAGGAACTCCCTGCTTGGCACCTTGTTTTATTTTATATCTTTATAAATGTGATGGACAAAAAAGAAAGCCAGAAGACCCAAGGATCAATAAGGAAATCCGCGCCAGCAACAAGAATGACCTCGGATTTACCCTTGTCCTAAACTAAAGAGCATTTTCTACAACCAACACTTCCACACAGGGAATATTGTCCATAGTTAACACTTGACACTTACCTTACAGAGAACAACAACCCACCGTTCAGTCCATGACATCTTTTAGAGAACCCCTACTCCACCATCACTGACCCAGAGACTTTATGCGCCATCTCCACCTCGTTGATGATATCAGATCCAGAGAGATAAAGAGACAAAGGCAATGAGGGAAGCAGTGGCTTAGGATGACGCAGGTATTCTCAATCAAAACGTTACTCCTCATAATGCCTATACCCTTTAAAGAATAATGATCCCTCCGTTATGGAACCTTTCCAGGACCACCCCAGATACTTACAGGCAGCTGGAGTGAATGGACCTCCAGTGTAACCCTTGCCAGCATTCAAGGAGGTTGGAGGTTGCAGAATCTCTTCAAATCTTAAACCCATATTGCTTCTCAGCCTTAATAATCATTGCTCAGTTGATAAACATAGATCTATGTTTAACCCTTGTAAGGTAATCTTGATTTTGTTACTATATTAGGTAACGTGGGGTCTGACAAACCCCACGGAAAAAAAATAAAAAGAAATACTTCCGTTTGAGATAGTTCAAAATGCTTCAATACACAAATAATTCAACCCCTTATCTGTAAATAGGGCCAGAAAAAATGAAGTTTAATTTAAAAAATATATATATTTTTTAAGTTTATACAAAAATGGTTAAATTTTAGGTATAAATATTTTAAAATTAAATCTTCCAAATTGAAAAGTAACGTCAAGATTCCTTGGGTGGTCTGCAGTAGACCGATGTTGGGACCTTCTGTATACAAAAGGAGAAAGACAGCAAATTGAAATAAAAAAATCCCAAGGGAGCTCAACTGAGGTTATATTATAGGTAATCTGGGGTCTAACATACCCCAATGGTTCTATAGAGTAAAATCAGAGCCAGGTACAGCTATGACCCCATCATCCCCATGAAGAGCATCACTTGGCAGGAAGGTAATGAGACGGACAGATCTGTAGACCTGATGCTCATATTTTTTACAATTAAATTTCGGGGACTGAGGTCTCTGAGACTCCACAGTACCTATCTAGGGTTAACAAAGTGAACAGTCAGCAGTTCTCCAATACCAACCCTCTTATTGGCAGGGATGCCTGCCATCCACCAGCTGACATTGCATCAGGTTGCTGTAGTCCGTCAGGCTATCGAAATTTTACCCTGTTTGTCAAAATCATTTGCAGTTCATCAAGTTGTGGCTGCTGTAGCTCATTGGGTTAGGATAATCAGCCAGTCCTTTACCCCAGCACTCTTGCCTACAGTCAGTATTTATAGGCTACCCACAAATCCCTTGCACATCACTGGACGTTGAAGCTCAGTAAACTCGTGTGAACTCTGCTGTCACTATCATGGCGGTACTTTTCATCAAGCACTGGATCATACTGTGTCACCTCTCTCACCAAGCATCGTCAGGGGTTTAGATAGACGCTAGCACACAAATAACCATTGTAGTACATTTCTCAGAAATAAACGTAGCTTTCAACACAGTGAATGTAACTGCCACCACGTACTTCCATGTCATGTGCACATTGTACACTGTTTTGCCCTTTCAACTAACTAAACCATGAATACATTAGTCGTATGATACGTTAAAAGTTTTAGGGAAGCACAACTATCAAATTCAGTGAAACAAACACCTGACTGTGACTCTGGTCACATTTAGTGCATACTTACTGTACTATCTGTTGCATTTCCTCTTCACTGTGCGATTATCCTGTCTCCTCAAGTATCAGTGATTATTGAGTACTGATATTTCTAGATGATGATGATGATGATAATAATAATAATAATAATAATAATAATAATAATAATAATAATAATAATAATGATAATAAAAATAATAATAATAATGATAATAATAATAAGAAAACTAATAATAATAATAATAATAAATAATTATTTATTAAATAACAGTAATAACTAAAACTTTGTCACTGTCAGAGGCAGTTACTCATCTCCATCTATTCGGATATCGTTGACAGGCATAACTTAGGTTTTTTGTAATAACTCAAAACAACGTTGGTCAAACTGCCACCAAAAAGTATACAGACCTGGCCCAAGACCAGACAAAACTTTTAGGACCAAGAAGGGCCTCATTAATGTTTGGGTTTGTCATGTATGGAAGAGTAATTGAAACGTGGAGTGTCTGAAACGTCATAATGTCACTCATGAATGACCTTCACTTTTTTTTCATACAAATGTTTTGAAAATAATTTTATCATGGCATTTCTCTCCATGTCCATGTATCTGTAATAATTTTGGATTAAAATTAGTTTTAAAATTCATTATTCTGGACATTTTTTGACAAATGACCTTGAAAAGTAGATCAACTTCACTGATCTTCGTTTTTTTGTAATAACTCAAAAACTGTTGGTCAAACTGCCACCAAAAAGTGCAGTATGCAGACCTGGTCCAGGACCAGAAAAAACTTCTGGGCCCAAGAAGTGCCTCAAATATCTATCTATCTATATATATATATATATATATATATATATATATATAAAAATATATATAAATATATGTAAATATATATATATATATATATATATATATATATATATATATATATATATATATATATATATATATATATATAAAGAAAAAAGTTACTACATGACAGTATTGTGATACCAACTCTAACGTATGGAAGTGAAGCTTGGACGTTGCTGGAAGGACACAAGTCAAGAGTGAGAGCAGTGGAAATGAGTTATTTAAGAGGAGCCTGTGGAGTCACATGGAGAGACAGGCTGACGAATGAGGATATAAAGGTGCGTTGTGGTGTGGATGTGGATGTGATAGGAAGCGTTATGAGGAACACACTGAGGTGGTTTGGCCATGTGGAGAGGATGGAGGGTGAAAGACTGACGAAGAGAGTGTATGTGAGTGAGGTGGAGGGGGAAAGAGGGAGGGGGAGGCCGTGGATGAGATGGAGGGATGGGGTGGAGATGGGGTGGAGATGGGGTGAGAGAGTGGGGTGTGAGTTGGGAGCAGGGCAGTGAAATGGCGGGGGACAGGGCGACTTGGAGGCGATTTGTTTGTGACCACCCCAAACGGGATTGAGGCGTCTGGCAATATATATATATATATAGATATATATATATATATATATATATATATATATATATATATATATATATCGTCATCTCAGACATGAATGTCCTTCCAATTTTTTCCATACAAATGTTTGGAAAATATTTTATCCTTGGATTCCATTTCATTTCCATGTATCTATAATAGTTTTGGAGTAAATTAAGGATGATTTTTTTTTTTTTTAGTATTGGCCCTATGACCTTGAAAAGTAGGTCAAGGTTACTGACACTTGGTCAGTGTAATAGAGTCATGGTGTTGTACATCCTGAATAGCTTTGATGAAAATCAGAGACAAAAAGTGATGGAATAATCATCATCATCATCATTATCAACATCATCACTATTATCATCATCACCATCATCATAATTATCATCATCATCATCATCATCATCATCATCATCATCATCATCATCATCATCATAACAAGGGACTGCTCAGAGAGCAAATACCTTCGCCAATGTCATTACCATAAAAAGGATCCCGATCCGGATTTGTGGATATAGGATACGAATCCAGATCAGCCCCAAAGTTTAAACAATTCTTTCTCGGTCGATGGCCAGCTTCCCACAATATTTCATTGAAATTCATTGAGAACTTTTGGTGATATTGTGCGGGATACTCTGGATCCGGATCCGGGTCCTCCCCAAAATTTAATAATTTCTTCCTTGTCCCATGGTCCACCCTTCCACGAAATTTCATCAAAATCCGTTCCTGACTTTGGTTAATAATGAATGCCTGACGTAATGCCAGAGCCTGATCCCTGGATATATGATCCGGATCCGCCCCAAAATTGAATCAGTTCTTTCTTGGTCCATGGCACACCTTTCCACAAAATTTCATGAAAATTCATGGAGAACTTATCCCACCTTTCCACAAAATTTCATCAAAATCCGTTTATAACTTTGAGTAATCCTGCTTACAGACAGACAAACAAACAAACAGGCAAACAAACCAACGCCAGCACAAACATAAGCTTGGAGGAGGCAATAATAATAACAATAGTGATAATAACAATAATAATAACCAGAGGCCCCCCAGTGGAGGAATCACGCCAGCCACGACCCGGTACATATCTAGCGCGGCTCGGAATATGACCTTGACCTTGACCTATTTTCACCAATTTCGAACTCGTAAGAGATTTTCACTCCTACTACACAGCAGTAAAATGTTGTGATAAAATCTTGAGCGGATGCAAAGTTATCATGGTAACAGACACGCAGGCACTGACCTACATTCATCAAAATCGAACTCGTAAGAGATTTTCGTCCCTACTACATACCTGTAAAATTTTGTGATATCTTGAGCGGTTGCGAAGTTATCGTGCTAACAAACACACAGACAGACAGACAAACTGAAAACAATACTCGTAAAAGATTTTTGTCCCTACTACACACCTGTACAATTTTGTGATGATATCTTGAGCGGTTGCCAAGTTATCGTTCTAACACACACACACACACACACACACACACACACACACACACACACACACACACACCAACTTAAAACAATATCAGTTTCGCTATCGCGGCTGGTAATAATGACGGCAAATACAAAGCTCTCCACGTATGGTAATAGATGTAGATCAGTGACAGTAACAAGGATGATGATAGCAACAGTTTGTGGCAGGTGGCGGCGACCATCAGCCATTCACTCTTTGTAGTGATGTCCCCCTCCCTCTCTCTCTCTCTCTCTCTCTCTCTCTCTCTCTCTCTCTCTCTCTCTCTCTCTCTCTCTCTCTCTCTCTCTCTCTCTCACCCCTTGACCCCTGACCTATCCTTGAACTCTCTCTCTCTACCTCTCACCCCTTGACCCCTGACCTATCCTTGAACTCTCTCTCTTTCTCTCTCTCTCTCTCTCTCTCTCTCTCTCTCTCTCTCTCTCTCTCTCTCTCTCTCTCTCTCTCTCTCTCTCTCTCTCTCTCTCTCTCTCTCTCTCACCCTTGACCCCTGACCTATCTTTGAACTCTCTCTCTCTCTCTCTCTCTCTCTCTCTCTCTCTCTCTCTCTCTCTCTCTCTCTCTCTCTCTCTCTCTCTCTCTCTCTCTCTCACCCCTTGACCCCTGACCTATCTTTGAACTCTCTCTCTCTCTCTCTCTCTCTCTCTCTCTCTCTCTCTCTCTCTCTCTTACCCCTTGACCCCTGACCTATCCTTGAACTCTCTCTCTCTTCCTCTCACTCCTTGACCCCTGACCTATCCTTGAACTCTCTCTCTCTCTCTCTCTCTCTCTCTCTCTCTCTCTCTCTCTCTCTCTCTCTCTCTCTCTCTCTCACCCCTTGACCCCTGACCTATCTTTGAACTCTCTCTCTCTCTCTCTCTCTCTCTCTCTCTCTCTCTCTCTCTCTCTCTCTCTCTCTCTCTCTCTCTCTCTCTCTCTCTCTCTCTCTCTCTCTCTCTCTCTCTCTCTCTCTCTCTCTCTCTCTCTCTCTCTCTCACTCACCCCTTGACCCCTGACCTATCCTTGAACATTCTCTCTCTCTCTCTCTCTCTCTCTCTCTCTCTCTCTCTCTCTCTCTCTCTCTCTCTCTCTCTCTCTCTCTCTCTCTCTCTCTCTCTCTCTCTCTCTCTTTCTCACTCACCCTTTGACCCCTGACCTATCCTTGGCCTCGCTTCCCCGCCCTGCCTCATTCTGCCTCACTTTCCCTTCCTCACTGCACAGCCTCACTCTCACTCCCTGGCACCTTCCCATAACCCATACTCATATTTGCCTCATCCTTCCAGATATACCATCGACGGTTTGCCTGACCCCTAGCTCACCCTGTCTGACCTGCACATGCCTGACCTTCACATGCCTGACCTCCCTCACATGCCTGACTTTCACATGCCTGACCTCCTTCACATGCCTAAATTCCTACATATGCCTGATCTCCTTCACATGCCTAAACTCCTACGTATGCCTGATCTTCACCCTGCCTACGTCCCTTACATGCCTGACCTCCCTCACCCTGCCTAACCATCATTCCTCGTCTGATTTCTCTCACCCTGCCAAATCTGCCTAACTTTCTCTCACTAGTTACGCTCAGCCTCCCTCACTTAGCCTGTTCTACCTTAGTGTTTGACCTCCCTCACCCTCTCTTACCTCCCTCTCCTTGCTTCCCCTTACATTGCCTGCCTGGCCTGACCTGCCATGCATACCCCGGCCTGCCTCACTCTTCCTAACTATTCCCACCTTTTCGCTAATGTGTCTCACCTTTACCTTAACCTGCCTCACCCTTACCATAATCATCCTCACCCTTACCATATCCTACCTCACCCTTACCATAACCTGCCTCACTCTTACTATATCTTGCCTCACCCTTACCATAACCTGCCTCACCCCATACCATAACCCGTCTCACACTTACCATAACCTGCCTCCTCCTTACCATAATGTACCATGCTGAACCTACCGTAGTAACGCTTTCCGCTTCATTTCTCTCCTTCATAATCATCTCTCTCTCTCTCTCTCTCTCTCTCTCTCTCTCTCTCTCTCTCTCTCTCTCTCTCTCTCTCTCTCTCTCTCTCTCTCTCTCTCTCTCATGCATGGATTTGAGCAAATTTCTTTGTTGTTACTTGATAAATAATTCCAGGAGCCTCGGTGGCGTATGGGTTGCGTGTTCGTCTGTTATTTTGTGTCTATCTGGTGTCTAGGATTCCAAACCCTTCCGCTGTGGACATGAAATATAGGTGCTGGTAACATGTACGCTTGCATAGCCTACTCTGGTACTTTGTTCCTTCACACCTGTGGCTGACGCATATCTTGCCAAACAGCCACTGCAACAATTCACTTCACTCACCCTCTGAGGTCAAGGTACCGTTCTGCACTGGACATCATGTGCACCGATGCAGACACTTACACGGATACCTGGTTATATAAAATCTACGGGTTATTGTGACCATAGTTCACTAAGTCACACATCATGTGAATCATTTTACTGACTGGTAGACATTTCTAACAGCACCAAATCATTGTTTCCGATTCGAAGGATAAAATATTCCCGGTGTGTATGACAGGACCAGTCAATGGACAAATGAAGTAGCTTTCAGGCCTTTGATTCTTAGGCTTTCTTGTTGCTAAAGAAAATCTTCTACGAATAGCTTTCGCAGGGACAGAATTAAAAGTTTGACAGGCTCAGGGCAAGGCTCTTTTCCTACTGAACGAAATCATGTGACGGTAGCAAGGACAAAACAGTAAAGACGTCACCGTAGGGACTGAACTAATACAAACTGTTTCTAACCTCCCCGGTACCAACGCTTCCCTTCAGTCAAATCTAAGAACCTCCGCCAACCAAGTTGGAGGAAGTTCTGTATTCATCTATGTTTGTCTATTTGTTTGTTTGTCCACGCTATATCTCCAAAACTTCTCAATGAATTTCAATAACATTTTGTGGAAGGGTTGGCCATGGGCCCCGAAAGAATTGATTAAGTTTGGGGGCGGATCCGGATCCCATGTATCCCTCACAATATTTCCAAAATTCGTATTGAATTTCGATAAGATTTTGTGGAAGAGTGGGCCATGGGTCAAGGAACAATGGCTTAAGTTTGGGGCGGATCCGGATCCTAGGTATTCCACACAATATCTCCACGCCTCCGGATCCGAACCCTTTTTAATGGCATTGGCGAAGGTTTGCGCTTTCTGTGTGCTTTCTAGTTATCTGTCTGTGACGGTAATATAGTTTTATTTTTTATCTTTGTACATATAGGCTTCAAAAGCCGTTAACCTTTGGCTGGTAGGAATATCTCACTGATAAATGAAAACAGAAAGAAACGACGAAAAAGGTCTTAGTGTTAACCAGAATAACATACCAACGTGCAACACTTCCACTGGAAACTGTGACAGACAGATTGTTTATGCAGTATGTCTCTTAGCAAGGAGAGAGAGAGAGAGAGAGAGAGAGAGAGAGAGAGAGAGAGAGAGAATGTGACAGTGATATAAGCAGTGACTGGCGCCGCGGGAGAGGAGGGAGATTGGCGAGTTATCCCGTGATGAGGCCAAATTGAGAGAAAGAGAGAGAGAGACAGACAGACAGACAGACAGACAGACAGGACTATACTTGAGAACAGAAATACACAAACACACACACTTAAATAAACAAATAATACACTCGCATCGTCCAGGAGCCTCTCCCCCTCTCTCTCTCTCTCTCTCTCTCTCTCTCTCTCTCTCTCTCTCTCTCTCTCTCTCTCTCTCTCTGCCCGTTCATTAAATTTTAGGAAGTAGGTTGATGGTTTAGTAATGACATTCCAGTCATCTCCCTCCTTCTTCGTTCCTTCCTTCTTCTTTCATTTTTTCCTTCCCCTGGCGTTTTTTTCGCTGTCATTTTTCTTCTTGTCCGCGTTCATTGCCTTTATTAATCTCCTCCTGTATAATTTGTTTTTCCCTTATATTTCTTTTTTTCTTCCTTTTGTCTGCTGAATCACTTTTCCTCATTTTGCTTCTCTTTCTCCCTCCTTTCTTCCCTCATTATTTCCTACTCCTGCATCTCCTGCCTTTTTTCCCCTATCACCATTCTCTCTTTCCTTCTTTATAATTCTTTTCCTTCTTTGACATTCCAACTACTTTCATGTTTCTCCATTATCTTATTTTCTTTATTTCCAACTTTATCTCTTCTTAATTATATAGTCCTTTTGTCTGTTTCTCTTACTTTACCATGACTGAGAAATTTGTGGGACGCTTTTTAATATTTATTTTCTATTACTGAAATTAACGTAAACTCATTTTTACTGCAATATTCAAATGAGGCAACAAGTGTATGAGTGTAATAGTGTGAGGGTGTGTGAGTGTGTGTAAGGGTGCAAGTATTTGTGGGTGAGTGGCTTGGTGTAAGAGGTTAACGTATGGATGAGTGACAAACGGGATGCGTGAGCCACTGGGCGTTAAGGAGTATGAGAGTTATTATAGCAGGTTAGAGAGTGACCGTGTGTGGTACTGAATTGGTGCCAGGAATGGGGATGCGTGAAGGGCTGAGGATGAATGTGAGGTTGACTGAGTGGATATAAATAGAGGAAAGTTGATGAATGAGGATTTAGGTGAATGAGAGAGTGAGCAAGAGGATGGGATGTGTGGGTATGATATTGAGATGGTGCCAGGGAGGTTGCCTAGAAAGATGAGTACACTAATGTTAGGGTATGTGGGTGAGTCACAATGTGTGAGGAGGGGTGGATGGTTAAGATGGGTGCTAGATAGAGAATGGAGCGTAAATGCATGGATCCGTGACTCAGTGAAAGACTTTACCTAGCTTCCCTTAATAATCAGAACGAGAACTAATAGAAAATGAGCCTCTACCGATTACAATGCTTGGTCATCCTATATTACAGTTTAATGTCGTGTAAAGTAGTTTCCATTTAACATTACAGCACCTTTAGGTACAGTTTGTATACGAGTAGGATATTCGAGCGTACAGGCTGTAATATCCATCCTTTATTGCTCCTTTGCGGGAGCCTGGATGCAGTATTTCCCAAGCAGCCTTTTCAGCACCTTGCCTGAAATTTACTATTCCCAGGATGATCACACTAACCATACACTAACCTACCCTGTAGGCTAAACCTAGACTTTCCTAAAATTATAAAAGAATAAGTACTTACTTCGGCAAACGTTTAGAAATTGGCGACTTGGAGGTCAGGAGGCTATCCTACCATAGTCCAGCTCATTGACACCTCAGGAGACCAGCTTAATTCCCTGCCATCATTATAGACGATAGAAAAACCTCTGGCCAGTTCATGGATTCGAACCCAGGCAAGTTAACCATGCTTGATAAGTCTATTATAAAAACAATCTTGCTTTTTCATTACTTTCTTACCAGTCATATAAGTATTTTAATTTATGACTTTTTTCAAAACTTGTCCTATCATTCCTTTCCACACCTTCATTCCTCTCTCTCTCTCTCTCTCTCTCTCTCTCTCTCTCTCTCTCTCTCTCTCTCTCTCTCTCTCTCTCTCTCTCTCTCTCTCTCTCTCTCTCTCTCTCTCTCTCTCTCTCTCTCTCTCTCTCTCTCTCATTTAAACTTGATACAGTAATACTGTAAACACTGTAGCCTTGGAGTCCCGGGGAAGGAGGAACATAAACGCCCCCACCATCCGCCCCTCTCCTTGAGACGACCCAGCGAGATGCCTGGAACAACTGTTTGACTCACTTCTCCATTTTTGCAACATTCGTGGCCTTTCCTCAAACTTTCTCTCTGTTGAGCAACACCTCTCCTCCTCTACACTTCACCTTCTCTTCCTAACTGAGACTCAGCTGTCTAAGGTGACTGATGGGAAACCATCCTCTGTATCCTCCTACTTTCTCTATACTCATTTCAAAGCCAAAGGTGACTTTTGTGTATATGTACGCAACGATATATCTTGCTCTCGTGTTCCTGAACATGAATCTTGTGCATTTTCTACTCTCTGGCTTCGGCGTTTCTGTCATTCTCTTACTAACTTTATCTGTGCTATTTACTTATCCTCAAATTCTGCTGACTATGAAATTTTTTTCAACTATCTTACTTCTAAGTTGGAACACATCCTATCCATTTCTCCTTTCTCTGAAATCTCCATTCTAGGAGATTTCAGTGTTCACCACCACCTTCGGCTCTCCTCTCTTTTCACTGATCCATCTGGTGAACAAGCCTACATCTTTTCTATCCTTAATGACCTAGAGCAGCTTGTACAGCACCCTACCCATATCCCTGACTGCCTTGGAGAGAGTTCCAACATACTTGACCTCTTCCTCAAAGCTAATCCTTCTGCTTACACTATTAACCTTTCCTCTCCTTTGGAGTCCTCTGATCACAATCATATCACCTTAACCTGTCCTATAGCTCCAGTAAAGCCTGTGGACCCCTCCCAACAAGTGTCGGTTGTAGAATTTTGGAGCTCCTGATTGGGAGGCCCTCAGGCAGTACTTATTTGATTTTCCTTGGAATGATCATTGCTTCCATGGCAGAGAGTCACCTGAGTGTGCCTTGTGCATGACAGGTTATTCTCTCGGGCATGGAAGCATACATTCCACTCTCATATGCGCTGACTAATGCAAACAAAATTTGGTTTAATCACACGTTCTAATGCTATCCACAACATTGAGAAGGCGTACAAAAGGTAACGGAGCCAACCTACTCCTGAATCTTATCTCATTTATGTATCTGCCCGGAGTCGTGCTAAGTCTGTTCTTCACTCTGCTAAAAATAATTTCATTCTTACTAAATGCTCTGAATTCTTCAATTCGAATTCTTCCCGCTCCTTCTGGCACATTGCCAACATCTTTCAAACAACTTTACCTCATCATCCTTCCCTCTTTTCCACTCTAATGGTTCTATAGCTATGTCTTTTACTGATAAAACAGAACTCTTCACTCAGACTCTCCTCCAGTTCCACCTTAGACGATTCTGGTGCTGTTCCTCCATCACTTCCCCCCTCTGATTTCCTCATGGTTGTCATTAAGATTTCTTCAATTGATGTATGTTCTGCCATCACTCGCCTCAATACTAACAAGGCATATGGGCTGATTGGGTCCTTTCTGTTGTTCACAAGAACTGTGGCTCTGTGCTTACACCCTGCCCAGGTAAACTCTTTCGCCTTTGTCTGTCAACTTGTACCTTTCCTTCTTGCTGGAACTTTGTTCTCATTCAGCCTGTTCCAGAGAATGGTGACCATTCTCATCCCTCTAACTATCGTCCAATTGCTTTAACATCCTGTATTTCAAGTTTCCAAGTCTATTCTTAACAGAAAAAATTTAATACATCTTTCCTATCACAACCTTCTTTCTGATTGTCAGAATGGTTCCGCCAGGGACTCTCCACTGGCAATTTTCTCACCTACCTTTCAGACTTCTGGTCATCCTCCTTTCGGGACTTTGGGGAAAGTTTTGCTATTGCTTTTGACATCTCAAAGGCTTTTGATCGAATCTGGCATAAATCTTTAATTTCCAAACTGCCCTCTTACGGTTTCTATCCTTCTCTCTGTGCCTTCATCTATAGCTTCCTTTCTGGTCGTTCTATAACTGCTGTTGCAGACAGCCACCGTTCTTCTCCTAGAGCTATCAATACTGGTGTTCCTCAGGGCTCTGTCCTATCACCAACTCTCTTCTTTTTATTCATCAATGACCTAAGCTGTACATCTAATCCTATCCACTCATACGCTGATGATTTCAACCTTCATTTGGTTCTTGCAACGTCCATCTCAGCAGTTACTTCAACAAACAAGGGATGAGGCTATGGCACCCCTAACGTGTGACTTGGCTCATATCTCTGACTGGGGTAAAAGTAATATTGTTTTTAATGCACTAAAAACTCAATTCTTCCATCTATCAACACAACATCGACCACAGGAGTACCCTCTAACTTTTAATAATATCCAGCTTAACCCTGTATCATCTTTAAATATACTTGGGGTTTCATTCTCTCAGGATTTATCTTGGAAAGAACATATTACCTCTCTTGTAAAATCCGCTTCCAAGAGATTAGGTGTGTTAAGCCGACTCCATGTCTTCTTTACCCCTGCACAGTTGTTAACTTTATACACGGGTTTTTATTCACCTTTGTGTAGAGTACAACTCTCAACTGTTTGGAGGCTCCCCACATACAGCTCTTCTCGACAAGATAGAGTCAAAGGCTTTTCGTCTTATCGTCTCTCCTCCTTTTACTGGCTCCCTTCAACCTCCGTCTTTTCTCTGCACTGTTGCATCTATATCTCTTTTCTATCGCTACTTCAGTGGACACTGCTCGTCTGAACTCTCTACTTGCATCCCCCCCCCAACACTATTACAAGAGCATAACACCCTTTTCTGCCCAACTCTCTAATGCAAGAGTTAACCATTATTCCCAGTCCTTTATGTATGCAACAAGTCAGCTCTAGAACTCTCTTCCTCCGTCTGTGTTTCCTACTGCCTATGATCTCCAGTCTTTCAAACGCACTGTGTCCAGGCATCTCGAAATGCAAGGATCTTGAATTTGGCTCTCTGTTATGTTATTTTTGTTTTTTCTTGGAGGGAACATTCCGCAGCCTCCTGGCCTTTGGTTCCTTCTTTCTTGCATAAAAGAAAATGCAGAGAAGCTTGACCTACATGTATTACAAGCTAAAGACACCTCGTTCCTGAGGTGGTCTATCTTAAAACTTAACCCTTAAATGGTCTGTGAAACCTGTGTCTGTGGTGGGTGCATCCGGCACCAAACTAGCCACCAGCTTAGTCTGGTGTGTTGTTAGCAGCAGCACATCCACATCAGCTGAGTAGATGTTCCACAAGGCAGGAGTGCTGGTGGAGAAGGCATGCTGATACTTGAAGGACCTTGGAACCTCCAGGTTGCTGCTAAGCACCGACCTCATGTTGCGCTGACCTCTTCCCAAGGGAACCCTGAGTCCCCCAAGCTGTGGCAAGAGCCGCACTTTTACCTATTATAGGACTGTCAGGATGCGAAATCCTCTGTGATGCTCTAAAGTATCCAATTGGCACCTCTCTGCTTCTTGACATTGAATATTTGTTGCTCTTCCTCGTTTACACTGTTTATGAGACTTATTTCGAGTTGTTGCATCCTGTCCAGCAGGTTGAACATTTGAACACCCCTGTGAAGGGAATATACTCCATAATGGAGTGGACTAGGGCGTTGTTAGGGGGTCAGTTGGCCTTCAGCATTAAAGTGCCTCATCCTTCTGAATAGAGTCACCTTCAGAGTGGCTTTATGAGACATGCTTTCAAGGTGGCAGCCATATTGAAGCTTAGAGTCAACATTCATCCCTAGGATATTGATGTGGTCTTGCAGTTGTAAAAAATCTTGTCCAAACTTCAGTTTCCCTTGCAGTTGACTGGCATCTGAAAGTGAGATTACGGTAGCTTGAGTTTTGTTAGCAGAAACTTGACTTGCCACTGCCGTCCCCAGTCAAACAGGTCGTCCTGCATCTGGTTGATTGATGTTATCGCCTCAGGGACCTCTGATCTTAAATAATGTTGAGACCGTGTACAGTCATTAGTGTAAGCTTATGCTGTATAGATGCTTTGGAGAAAGTCATTTGAAGTAGATACTCCACACAGTGGCACCATGAACTGACCCCTGTGTGACAGAGGCTTCCACTGGATACTTAGCTGAGGTGTAACCATTGATAACGATGCTGAGACTATGGCCTTTTAGGTAACTGGACAGAAGTTTTTGCAGATGTCCTGTGATCCCAAGCTGCCCGAGCTTTGTCACAAGCCCACGGTGCCACATGCAGTCAAAGGCTCCTGCAATATCCATGGCTATAACAATGGTTGCCAGGCCTGAGTCAGGGTCGTCATTCCTAGAGCTAGAAAGCAGAAGTAACAGATCAAATACTGATTGTCTTTTCCAGCATCCAAATTGTTGTGGTGACAACAGTTAATGTTCCTCAAGGAAGGTGGCCAGTTAGCTCAATAAAACCTTCTCAGTGATCTTACTGGCTGCTGAGAGGAGGGAGATAGGATGATAGTTTCTTAGCTCTCGCTTGGATTTTTTTTTTTTTTTTTTGACAGGTATGACACAGGCCTCCCTCCAGAGTGAGAATTCTTTGGCACAATGCTTAAGAAGATAGAAGCTGACTTCCTCAGGGCCGTTTGTTTTCCTAGATTACGTCCCTTATGTACCTTTTGATTGTGTCCACTGAAAAAATCAAGTTTTTGAGACCCAGATCACCTAAACAAGGGAAGATGGGAGGTGGTCCATTCAGATCTTGTGTCCTCATCTTACTGCTGAACTGTTGAGAGAGCAGGTTAGTCTTCTCCTGGCTGCTGACAGCAGTTCATCATCAGGTGTTTTCAGGAATGGGATCCTCTGATAGGAGATGATGCCTTGTTCCTCTTTCACCTGGACCTACCACTGCTTGAGATCAACTTCATTTCCTGTGAGTATTCGCTTCAAGTCATGCTCCCATCTCTGCTTTGCCCACTCTGCTGTCCTGGTCATGGTCCTGCATGAATTGTGCAAGGTCGGGTTTTACAAAGTCAGTCATCATTTAAAGCAGGTCCATGCCCTTAAATTATTCTCTGCAGCCACTTGATACCTCAACTGGACCATGGCTAATGTTATGGATTAGATGAGTATGTCTTGTGGGGTATACATTGCTGCTGCAAGTCGATCAGTGTAGTGGTGAGAATGTTTACATCTTGGTCCACACTACCAACAAGAACCAAGTCCCTGTCAGTAGTGGCTTATCCCTGCCTGATAGCCGGTCAGTTTTGCACGGTCACACAGCCCTATGACCCTTTGGCTGATTTCCTTTTGAGCTGGAGTGAGGATTATCTTGGAAGCGTAGCATAGTGATCGAAGCTCCCAACATGGTTCAGAAGGCAACATTGCACACATTCCTCAGCCAGATCCGTGAGTACAGAGTCCAGCCCACACGTATGTCTTGGGGAGGTGATGTGATTAGTGAGTCCCTGAACTGCTGTAAGCTCTGTGAATGCACACAAAATTGGATGTTGGTTCAAGTCACCTATAATGATACAGTTCTGGCAGCTATAAGTTGCATTGATGTGTTCAAATTGCTCAGTGAGGAAAGTTATGGGGACACAGCCTTGTCACTGTGGGCAGTAGAGGGCACAGAGTAGGAAAGCATTCTTGTCAGCAATGATATCACTAGAGAAGATCATTTCTAGCAGTTCTGTAATCTGGACTGGGAGAGTCTGCTCCTCCAATTCATCCTGACAACATACAGCTACTCTTTGGCCTTGCTCACCTCGGTGATCTCGCCGAATACAGTGGCAGTACCTAGGGATCCAGTCACTAGTGGTCACACAATCCTCATCCAGGAATGTCTCAACGTCACCACAATATCTATGTGGCTATGAGTGTGGGTGTGGGTCAGTTCACTGACATTGATGTTAAATGTTCACAGATTTGTTGACAAGATGTTGATGTTGGTGGTCATCCTTCACTGGGGTGAAACTGCATTGCGTAGGACTGCTGGGTAGGGGGTTGTTGGAGACTGGCTAGCGGGAAAGGATGGAATGTACAGTACCTCTTAGGGCGCCTCATCACATGTGGTGGAACAAGTGCTGGCAACATATAAACAACAGAGTACCGAACAAGCTGCAAACATGCTCGGAATAGTAGCATCCAGATCATGTAGGTAATATTATGGTGAATTCTCAGCTCCCTCATATGGATACACTTATGCCATCACCTCTGCTGCCAGTAGTGTAGAAGCTGCACTGAAACATGTTTATATGCATCTGTCCAAATATTGCCGTATACATGTTTCCAAGCATGTTGCCAACCATGTTGTCAACACATGTTCGAGGACACGTGTGGATGAGCCCTTAGACACTACTCTCAAGAGACATTCTTGTTTTGTCTCAGCAGGTTTGGTATAGTAGCTGTCAGTGTTGTGGACTCTTCTTAGACATTAAGCACACTCAGTTCTTTTTTGTGTTTGATGGTGTTGACAGTGCCGTTGTTGTTGGTGTGGCCTTGACTGCGACACCTTATTTACAGAAGAGTGAGTCCTGATTCCAAGGCCTTTGTGATGTGGTTTGATCATTGTTGCTTCTTCTGCTAGCCCTTCCGCCTACACATCCTCTATCTTCTTGAAAGATCACTGGGTCCACTGGAAGGTTGAGGGTCACTGACATTGAGGTGTGGCTAACAGTGAGGGCGAGGGGTTTAATGAGGGAGTTACTGGAAGGATCCTGATCAGGTTGCTGGAAATGTCAAGTGATGAAACCATTATCGCTAGAGGTTTCCAAGTTGTCATGGGCGACCTTCCTCAGACCACAGGGCTTGTTCAAGTTCCACCAAAAATGCCACTGGGAGGATTTTGAGCACACGTCTTTTCAGTCAGCACCTATTTTGCTAGGGAGTGCACTGACGGCTTGTGTTGTTCCAGTAGTAGAAGCGTGTTGCTGCTCCACTTGAGCCAGACCATCCAGTGTGGTCAGAGTACGTCAGAGCAGCGCAGTGCTCCAGAATGCATTCTTCTGGGTTCTGTAGGCACGAAAAAGGACTTTAAGGGCAGACAGCTTGTTGTGATGGCGGATGACAGTATTGACCAGTTTCTCCAGGGTGTGAGTTAGCCTGGTTCTCAGAGCTGGTTGACTGGCTGGTGGAGGGTCAAGTGTAGAGACCTGGCTGTTCTGGTTGGTTAAAATACCTTTTGTTCTTCCCAGCTCTGATGTTTGATTGCAGCAATAAAGCCCCTCTGTGTGAAAGTCTTTACAGGCCGGTTTTGACAGTCTGCCTGGCTGCAGGGTGTGGATGACTGTTCTTGGTGAGTAGCCTACCTGCAAACACAACAGCATTTTGCCCCAGGTAAGCCTGTCTGACCTGCCCATGATATTATCTTGTAAAGAAACGCTGGAGCCAGGTTCTCCCGTTGCCATGGGAATGGGGAGAGCTGGTGGTGGTGTGATTTGGCAAAAGATGGCACTGGTTGCTGTGGGTACAGCTGGAAGGAAGGAGAGGCACGAGGGATGGCGGGTGCCGGTGGTGGATGTGTTGATTGAAGAAAGGCAGAACTTAAAACTGAAAGGGAGGTGATCTGGACGATGGGAAGTGATGTGCGGTGCAGACCAGCGGTTTTCAGCCTTTTTCTGATAACGTCCCCCTAAGTCTTGCTTCACAGACCCCCCCCCCAAGCCTTTGTTAACATATCCATGCCCCACTCACCCATCCACTTCCTGCCATCATCTAACTCTGAAGGCATATTCCAAAATTAATTATATTTTTGCTGCAGGATTAACTATAGGTTAAGACACTTGAATACAGGCTCCATTGGCCCTACTCCTGCAATGCACAATCTCCCTTTTCGAAGGCTCGGAGGGGAAGTTGAGGGACGTGCGTACTTTAACTGGGGGTTGGTCTCTCTTACAGAATATGACTTACTGGTACAGAATATTTATTTTTCTCTAAAAAAAAAACAAGAAGGCGACCAGGCGACAGACAGGAAGGAAAGACATCAAGGTATTACACGGATGCAAAGAAGAATGTGCTTTGAAGACAAACAGACAAAATATGAATACTGGACATAAATCAATTGGGCATTGTGATACACACACACACACACACACACACACACACCCACACGTGTGGTATTTTTCCTCTGAGGCTTCACGCCCCCCTTAGAAATTCCTCATACTTCCCTGGCGGGCGCGACCCACTGGTGTAGACCTAAGCAGAGCAGTGGCGGCGGCCGTAAACGCTGGCGAGTGAGTATTAACAAAGTTGGCAGCGCGAGGTTTGGGCTGACGGCTGGCAGGACTAGGAGTTATACTTACAAAAAATCACAGTTGTAGCAGTTTTCCGCCCAACAGTCTTGTATCATCGTGGCCTCTAGATATTCACACATCTACTGTGATGAAACCCAGGCCTTATGAGATGTAGTTCTTGTGAAAATCATAGATTTTAAGCAGATCTCTCTCTCTCTCTCTCTCTCTCTCTCTCTCTCTCTCTCTCTCTCTCTCTCTCTCTCTCTCTATGTATATATATATATATATATATATATATATATGTACAGTATGTATACATACATACACACACCATCTAATTCGTTTTAACTGTAGTAGAAATGACCAGGCTACTCAGTTCCGACATTTAAGATAATACTGACCAGCCTCACATGCCCCTGAGTGTCATTATGTGGGCAATGATGCCCAGCCACAGTTTGGAAGTAAATCTGTTCTGACCCCATCCGGCTGGAGTGGCTTACCTCACTAAACCACCTGACGTCATTTTATATAAGATACAAAAGTAAGATGATAAAAAATGAGGTTCAGGGAGCCTTCTCAATAGATACGACTCCTGTATAAACCTTAGTGTTGTATGATAATTGAAGATTATACACATAGATAGACAGATGGGCTGATTTACTGACTGATTGATTGATCGATTGATTCAGACAGATATATAACGGATAGATAAAAAGATATAGATATACAGACAGACAGACAGACAGACAGGCATATGCATACCTACACCTACCTACATACATAACATAGTATACTTGCAAACATATCGACTTCATAACTTTCTTTTTACTCTCCTCCGACCTTACTACATCTTACATTTCTAGCTACATTATTTTCCCCACCATATTCTCCCACATACACCCCTTCGTCTCGAATACTTCCACTCCTCCATCTCTTCTTCCACTTTCTTCTTACTTTGGTTCCCATCCTGTACCTGGCACACTAAATCTATCTTCTTCCCCGTCACCAATCACTTCACTGCTCTCGACTCGCCAATCAAGGCGAGTGAGAGCCTTGTCGGCATCGGTTCCACTCCCTCCCCCATTCCCCCTTTAGATCTATCGTTAAGTGCACTTGGTGGACCATATAACCCCTCTTCTTCCAGCTTCCTTCCCTTTCTCCTGCACTACCTCGCCCCCTCCTGCCTCCTCCTGTCTTCCCCTCTCTTTCTTCCTCTCTCCCCATCTCTTTTCTTCTCCAGCCTCTCTCTCCTTCCCTTCCACAGTTTTTAGGCTTACGGGGCGCTTCCCTCCTGTTAGGTCTCCTCCAGCTGCTATTTTTGGCTACTGCTCCAACCCCATACTTCACCGATGGATTTCCTGGGCTTATCAGGCAACGCCTCATTCTTTTACTTTTATTGTTGTTCTTGGTGTGTGTGTGTGTGTGTGTGTGTGTGTGTGTGTGTGTGTGTGTGTGTGTGTGTGTGTGTGTGTGTGTGTGTGTGTGTGTGAGAGAGAGAGAGAGAGAGAGTCTGCACATACGAAAAGGGGAATGTTGGAACACTTCCTGCCATTATTACTCTAATTTTATACCCTTAATCCTTCTTAAGCTCTTCCTTTCGATTGGTCTCCTTTTTCTTTTAATTTTGGAATTGTTTTTAAGCAGCGGTCGTAAGCCTGGTGACCGGGGAGACGGAAGGGGGATGGGGGGGGGATCAAACGTGAGGAGAAGGCAGCTGAAAAGATAAGAGGGGGAGAAGAGATGCCAAGAGTGGAATAAAGAAGGAAAAGGAAGACAGGAGAAACGAACAGGGAAAGAGGTCTTGGGGTACTGGAAACGAAGGTAAGGGATACATGGAAATAAAGCAGAGAGAGACACTGAGGAAAGAGTGGAAGGAGAATGGTGTCCGACATTGCTAGGAGAAGAAGAGAGGGGAGAGAGTTTAGTTGGGAAAAGTAAGGAGGGGATGGAAGAAATGAAGGAAGGGAGACAATAAGGAAAAGGGGAAGGGAAGAGAGAATGAGAAAGAAGAACTGAGATAGGATAAGAGGAGTGTAGGACAAGAACGTAAAACCAAAAAAAAAAGGGTTCATATGGAAGGAGAGAAGCAGAGAAAATGTAACGATGAAAAACGATGAGAAAAGAGAAGAGAAGAGAGGAAGAGAAAAGGACTCACAGAGGAATAAGATGATAGATTGGATAAAAACAGAAAGAAAAGGGAAGACAGAGGGAAAGGAAAGGAGAGAGAAAATCAAGATCGTGAAAAATGTAGGTAGTTACGGGAAGAACAAAGAGATGGTTTCATATGGCTAAGAAGAGAGGGTAGATTTGTAAGAAAGTAAAAAGGACTAAGAGGAGGAAGTGAAGGTAGAGAGGGAAGGCTGAAAAGAAAAAAAGAAAGATTAAAAAAGGGCGAGGGAAAATCAAGAATCGGGAGGGAGTCACAGAGAGGTGTGTATTACGGAAAGCAGAAAATGAAGATCGGAAGGGGTAACAGAAACCTAAGACAATAAGCCTGTAGGAGTGTAAAGGTAGTGCAAGAAAAATGGTGGGAGGTGGTTACACATGATTAAGGAAGAGGTAGCTAAGACGGGAGCAGGAGAAAGAGGAAATGGGAAAAGGGGTGGAAAGTGTAAAAGGAGTAAGAGGAGGAGTATGAGAGGGTTGGGTGAGGGTGTGGGAGGTGACAAAATGGTGAGAGGAGTGGGTGGATGAGCGGGTTGAGAGGGGTGGGCGGCTGAGGGGGTGAGAGGGGTGGGTGGCTGAGGGAGAGTGGGTGAGAGCTTGGAGGTCACGTAGGCCTGGCTGCCTTTGGCGGGTCACAGGGAACGTGGTGTGGCACACACACACACACACACACACACACACACACATATGGGTTATAATAGCGTTGGTGGCTCAGATTGTTTCACTAGATTGTGCTCTCTCTCTCTCTCTCTCTCTCTCTCTCTCTCTCTCTCTCTCTCTCTCTCTCTCTCTCTCTCTCTCACACACACACACACAAACACAGTCTACCCACACTTCACTACAGCTTTAATTTCCTTTTTTTTTTTTTCTTTTTTGTCGATAATAGTACTGGTTTATCTAAAAGCCCTATAAACAAACACAGTTGAAATATTTGTAATGGACAAGTATACGACGTACTTACCATTTACAGAACAGGTTTAGATTCATCTTAACCTGCGTGTACTGTACACCAAGATACTGACTCATAACTCCTGCCACAAGAATTCTCATATATAGCGATGAAATAATGTCAAATTACATATTCCCTGAGAGACAATCAGTGTATCGTTCACACATCGCTGTTTTTGTCACACAGTGAATGAGAAGGCACACTTAACACTCGGCTAAAGTTTAACTATAACTGAAATCCTTACTGTCAGTTACTTTAGTTTTCCCCAAATAAATTCGAGATAATCCCCGACTCTGAAATTGATTCGAAAGACAAGAAGTTTTTCAGAGAAAGTGTTCAATTTTTTTCGGCGGTTTGTTACAAATCCAACAAAAGATAACTTCACACTAAATTAGGTGTTTGAATAATATGATGAAAAATATACATCTTATACATCTCAATATCTGTCATCACAACCTCATTTGACTTTGCAGTAAGTGCAGAGTAGACTGCTGTGTAATAAGCAATAATGTTACAGTATGACTCCTGATTGGAAACAGGCTAAATTTTTAATGATATCCCACAAATTATATATATCTATATATATATATATATATATATATATATATATATATATATATATATATATATATATATATATACTGTATAATCGACTTCATTTATGAAGATAAGAATAACACGGTCATAAGAAACACAGTTATTAACAAAGTAAGTATAGGAAGCGACCATAGAATGATGGGCTGCACGGCCAGATTCAATTTCAGAAGTGAAGGAAAGCTGATTAAAAATAAAATAGATATTCCCACTAAAAGTAAGCAAAAACGAAGCAGCCTTTCAGTCAGAAATAACGAACAGATATCAGGCTCTAAGTTATATTGATATGTTGAATGACAGACTAACAAGAGCGCAAAAAAAAAAAAAAATCAGCGGAGATACTAGGGAAAGCTAATACAACCAAACAAATATTCAAAAATTACCCTCGATCTCAGGAAAAGAAGAAAGGAGATGAAACTAAAAACAAAGATGAAACAGTAAGAGCGGAATTAAATATGCTTAACAACAAGATACTTAGAGAAAAATAAAAGAAAGAGAAACGTGGATCAGATAAAAGAAACCAACAAAATAGGTAAAAGTCTGAAACAGGTCCGAAGCAAAATGGCACTAGAAAAGCAACAAATTATATCACTGAAAGACAAAAACGGTAAAGTCATTAAATGCAAAGATAAGATGGTGAAAAGAGTTGAAGAATTTTAGAAAGAACTGTATGCATCAAAGACAATAGTACAAATACCTAACTTTTCAAGTGACACAAATGAAATATCAGAGGTAACACCAGACGAAGTAAACATTTCTCTTTAAAGTATGAAAACAGGGAAGGTCCCAGGAGAAGATGGAATAGTAGCAGATTTACTGGCGGACACAGGAGTAGAAGTACAAAACAGACTCGCCCACTTATTTACTCAGTGCATAAAGCAGAAGTAAATTCCCAAAACATGGTGTAATGCAAAAGTTATTTTGCTTTTCAAAATAGGCAACTCTATAGATCTTAGTAACTATTGACTCATTAGCTTATTACCGGTTATTTACAAACTCTTCACTAAAGTCCTTACGAACAGAATAACAACAAGTTTGGAGGAAAACCAACTTCGTGATTCCGAAGCAGATCACATAATATTATAAATTCATTGCGGGAACAAGGAATAAATGAGAACATTCTAAAACTGCTAGAAAACATATATAAAGAGGGAACTGCTACAGTTAAATTACATAAAGACTCGGAAAAAATAAAGACTGTGAAGGGCGTCCATCAGGGAGATACCGTTTCACGAAAATTATTTACAACATGCCTAGAAAGTATTTTCAGAAAGCTAGACTGTGAGAATAAAAGAGTAAACATAGATGGAGAAAACCTAAACCATTTAAGAAATTCCGATGACATTGTCCTAATCTTAGAAACAGCAGTGACATCGCAAGATATGTTACATAATTAACCTAAATAAAAAAAATGTCTCAAAGTAGCCCTAAAGATGAACAGGAGTAAAACTAATGTTTAATCCACATTCACCAAAGAGCATCATCGGAATCTGTGAAGAAATTCTTGAAGAAGTCGAGTACAGTTACTTGAGGCAAATACTAAAACTAGCGAAAGACCATCATAGCGAGATAAAAAGATGCATTATAATTGGATGGAAAGTTTTCAGTAAATGTTGAGATATCATGAAAAGTAGCTTGCCAGTATGTATGAAATGAAAATTATATAACGAATGTATAATCCCAGCTATGACGTACAGTTGTGAAACCTGGAAATTGACAAAATCAATCTCAAAGAGCAATGGAAAGGTCAGTATTGGGAATATCTTTAAGAGACAGGAAAAAATCAACTTGGGTGGGAGAGCAGACTAAATTCAGACTTTACGAGGTCTGTTCACAAGGTATCCAACTTCATTTTTTTCTCACCAACCAGTTGGAAGATCGGGACATAGTGTTGTGCAGTGCAGGACCTTCGTGCAAATTCATGACTAATGCCAGCCACCACAAGTAACCCAGTGGTTATTAGCCTGATTTAATGGTCATGCACCTTATGCTCATTCCGTTCCCGAGCTTGTCACAATGACCAAAAAAAAAATTCAGGTCAAATTTTGCCAAAAACTAGGTGATACCTAAGTTGAAATTATCAGAAAGATCCAGCAAGTTTCTGGGAATGAAGCAATGGGGGGGGGGAAGGGTAATGCAAATAAAGGAGTGGTACGATCGCCCAAATAAGTGATGACTCTCTTTAAGTTTTGGACAAAACTCCCTGGGTCTGGCAACGTTCACTTGATTTTTGGGAGGGCTTAGAAAACAGAAACGATCTCTATCTGCCCTGCAAACATAATTTATAGTATAAAAAACCTAATCTTGCAAAAATATTAGTTAAGTTTTGCTTTTTGTTTACGTCAATCAATAATTAAATAAAAAGTGACATCTGGCACATTTTCACCCCTTGTCACGACACACCAGCAGTGTTACCAATGTCGTGATTTTTCCACTCAATCTACTGTAGAGGTTTTAAAAGCAATCTAGCTGGTAAAAATTTTAATTTTTACCATTATCTGGCTGTTTTAAAGGTCTTCTCTATCATTTTCTTCCTTAATTTCCCTCAGTCTGGCGGATATTTACCACTGTTAAGACTAATCTTACGGATTTCTATAATTATTCCTTTGGCAACATTGCACGCCAGTCTTTATGTCAGTCATTACCATGCCATAGATGGGAGTGGTTGGGTCTCGGCCTTTGTCACGATTCCCCCCCCCCCTCTTTCTTTCTTTTTCTTTACTACAGTCTTTTTGTCTTTAGTTCTCTTTCATTGTCACACTCGTGCTTATCACTGTCACCCTATCCCTCCTTGGTTCTTTCATGAAACTGCCCTACATAAGTTATTACATGTTGGGATTTCATCATGTGATCAAAAATTACCAATTTTACCCTTATAATTGCACTGGTTTCCCAAACTTCACTGAATACCAGCAATTAGTTTCCTTCTTGATAGCAACACAGGTGGTTAGGCGTTGTTCTTGGACACATGCAATAATTTATCTTGGTCTTGTGCGACAAGGGGCTCTACTTGGCAAATTTTCTATGTTCTTCCTCTCTATATCTCTTATCCATCTGTTAACTGTTCTTTTCTTGATGTTAAGCTGCTGGGATATCTGTCTTGCTGGAATATTTGCTAATTAATGAGACATAATCTGCTCGCAATGAGAGTTTGTAGTTTCATGTCAACAATCCACCCTACTTACAGCGCTCACGGTTTTGTTATCACTCATAAATATCATTCCACACAGATATTTAACCCTCCAAGTGCCAGAGCTGTACAGGTACGGCCGTGCCTACGTCTCCGTACAGTGCCGGAGCCATACCTGTACAGTCTGCAATTGCAACAAGTGTCAATATGAGAATTTTCAAATGTTGCAGGAGATGACTGGCATGGACACGCATACACCCTTCCTGCATCTGTACCCACTTCCAATATCATCTATATACCCAATAAAAGTGTCCTTGGCTCGAATAGCATAGTTATTGATGAAGAAAACGAAGCTCTCCTATCTCAGCTCAATGGGTGTCAGTGGCAGCCAATAAAGTCTATAGGCATTACTCCGAAGTTTTCAGACACCTGCTCAGGGAGAATCGACTCAAAATTGACCTAAATGGCTTCTGTGAGTACTTGCGTGGTTGTTCTCCATGTTTTCTTATCATTTCTAACCTATCTAGCAAAAAAAGTCGAAAATTGGCCGGCACCACGGCTCCATGAGGGTCCAAAGTCTGCAGGCACACGGCAGGTTAAGTGTGGATAATGATATATCTTTATGGGTTTATTTTAATGATTTGATGGCACTTGTGGTTTCGACATTGACATTATCTGTGGGTTTATTTATGGGACATTTTTCCCTCAGTATTGCTGATTTACAATGCAAAATATTCATTAGGAGAGTTTCTCTGCATTTTAACCCTGAAACCATTCAGCAATAGGTAGTGCATTTCACATTGTTTCATACAGCTAAACCTCATCTTTAGTGTACTGTGGTTTTCTCTCACGTAATGCGAGATACACACATGGTAACAACACTTATAGACTGCTTTTTGGTGTTGTTCGCTTAAATACAGCTCTTGCTTGTGTGCAATATAGGAAATATAACTAGGTTATGGCAGTTTCCAGATACCACTTTCTGAGCAAAACGTACTGGGAATCAGGCCATCACTTCTGTAGGCGTTTGTACAATTGCTTCAAAAACTGCTGAATGTTAGTCGAGTGCAATCCATATCATGGGAGGTCATCAACAAGCAGGAGTGCTGAAAATGTGAAGAAAGTCTGCGATTTGGTCATGGAAAATCGTCAATTGACTGTCAGAGAAATTTTAATGAATTTGGAATCAGTGATGGATCAGCACACAAAATTTTGACGGACGATTTAGGCGTGTGAAGAGTTATCATCAAGTTCATTCCAAAGCTCCTTTCACATACAAGCTCCGTGAATGAACGTTGCTTAAGACATGTTGGAGTGTTCAAATCGCTACTCAAACTTTCTGAAGACTATTGTCACTGGAAGTGAGCTTTGGGTGTATGGGTATGACCCAAAAACCAAAGTACAGTCATCCCAGTGGAAGCATGCAGGGTTGCCTCAGCCAAAGAAATGCACAGCAGGTCCTCAAGAAGCTGGAATGCATGTTGACAGTTTTTTGCTCCTACCACGGTGTTGTGCATCATGAATATTCACCAGAAGGTCAGACTGTCAACAAACATTACTACCTCAACATTATCCATCGTCTTCATGGTACAGTTTGGTGGAAGAGAGCAGACCTTTAGCAAATGGCAAGTTGGAAGCTACACCATGAAAATGCCACTGCCCATTCGTCTCAACTGATTCAGAGGTTTTTGGCCACGTACAACATCCTGCAGATCCAACAAGCTTCCTACTTGCCAGACATGATTCCATGCAGCTTTTGGTTATTCTTCAAGTTCAAAACTCCGCTGAGACGAGAGAAGAGATAATTATGAATGCAATGAAGCACTGGAAGGAGATACCGAAAACAGACTTCGAAAAATATTTCAGGCAGTGGAAAGAATGCTGGGCTACGTGTATCAAGTCAGAAGGGGCCTATTTTGAAGGGGATTAGTGTCCTAGTTTAACAGGTTAACTATTTACTTTTTTAGAGTCTAAAGTCAGATACTTACTGAATAGACCTTGTATATAAGTTATAAAAGAACAGAAATGAAGGTGAGCAGGTCTTGTAACAAAATATAGGATAACAGATGGAGCAAGAGGCTGACTAGCTGAACTCCAAAAGATTGTAAGCATAGGGAAAAAAAAAAAAAAAAAGCCAGATAGGAGATGGAGAGGTGAGATGGAGAAGTTTGCAGGCAAAGCATGCCAGAGATTGGCTCAGTCAAGGAATCTGAGGAAAAGGATGGGGAAGGCCTTTGTTCAGCATTGGACTGTGCAATGGCTGATTCTATATATATATATATATATATATATATATATATATATATATATATATATATATATATATATATATATATATATATATATATATATATATAAGTTTTAAAGATTTTTCCATAACAACCTTTTTTTCCCATCAAATCTACCAGTTAAATGTAGGGGATTCCGTCAATAATCATACATCAACGTTTTTGCTGTTTTGATGGTGAAATCACCAAGGGAAAACACCCCATTTTTGGCTGTAATCATCTCATTAGTAACCAAGTCTTTACCGTTTCAATTTCGTTGACACGGCAAGTTGGCAGCAGAGACTGCAGACCTACAGTAAGTTTTTTTTTTTTCTTTTACAGAAAATGAACAGACGAAGAAAAAACAAATGAATTACAAAGATAATCCTTACACCAGATTACAGGGGTCCTCCATTCATACAAAATCTGTAACAGTTGGACCTGAACAGCCGTAGCTTAAAGTTAGAGGGGAAACCACAATGGGAAAGCAAGTTCCATGCAGTTCGGGGAATAAATGAATTTTGATAGGCAGAAGTTCTGCGATATGGCAATGTGATGGTCCAGTCATGACCACTACCAAATCCCTGTGTACTGCTGGGGAAGGCGTGGAAAGGTGCCACAATGGATGCAACTTCATTTGAGCATTTGCCATAAAAGTATTAGGAAAATAATGCAAGGAAGGCAACAATCCTTCTTACTTGGATGTAGCTCATTTGTAATAGAATGGTTATTAATTATTCTAACAGCCTTATTCTGAATTTTTTGCAGTCGTTTTATTACAACCCCTCCACATCCACTCCACAAGGGTGAGAAATATTCCAGCTGATAGTGCACATGACTCTTGTAAATTATAGCTCCCTGCTCATTAGTGGAGAAGTTAGGGACTCCATACAATAATCCAAGTTTCTTTGAAGTGGTTTTTACCAAGTGATCTAACAAGAAGGGCCCAGTTGAGGGCATTGTTAAGTAAAACACTAAGAATTTCAATACTTTTAGAGATAGAAATTAAATGAGGCAATGTTATTTTTTCCCCATTCAGTGATTTTAAATAAGTCTTGGCTTATGAAGATTGCTGTACTGAGATATATTAAACTTTGTGAATGAGTGTTTAAGTGTGACTGAACTGTGAAGTGTTGAGTCATCTGCATATGAGTGAATGGGATTATGGGTGACAGATAAAAGATCATTAACCCTTCCGCCCACAATGACGCGTTTGTCGTCATTTGGGCACGTCTGCAATTATACTCGATGATGCATTTGTCATCATAAGAGCATAAAAACCTTTGTCAGAGAAAAAGTTTTCAGCTGATCGGCATCATTTTTGGATGCGTCATAGTTCCTGTGCCTCTCATCAAAAGTAACGACTTGGCAACCTTGGGGCCTGAGACGCACGGCAGCCCAGCCAGGTTGATTAGTTCCGTATCAGCTGTTGAGGGAGAAGGTAGCACACGGCTGGGCATTTAAGCCGTACTCTATTTACCCTGTCCCAGGACGCATGTCATATTCCACTGTACCAGTAGTGCTTGTGTTCACTTTTTGGGTACTATTGTGATCAGATTTGGTGTTTACAATAGGGTATTAGGCTTTTGTGAATCGTTCCTGGCCGTTATCAGCCATTGACCCAACGAAGATTATGCTGGCCTACCCTGTTTTTCAGCGTGTCCCAACAACTACACTCCCTCTACCCTTCAACCACTGAACAATAGTGACAGTGAATCAGGTGAATGTAGTGTGCAATAGCTAGTGAGGAAGGACATGGTGAAACGTTTAACAGGGGGAGGCGGGAAACTGCCTTAAGATGTGGTGTTGTCTTGAATGAAATACTTGGCAAGGTGTTGATGAAGTCCTTGTTTTATGCTGATATGTGGTGGATAGTGTTATTATGCAATAGATAGGAGTATTGTGCAACGAGTGTACATGATGAAATATTGGCTAGGGCAGGAGTCACATATGCCTTACAGCCACGGCACGCCGTTGTTAGGAGGGGATAAAATAGAGGAGGTTTATGGGGATATTTGATTTTATCATGTTGTTATATTTATTCTGTATGCTTTCTGTGTGAAATAAAGCATGAGTGTTATTGATATGTTTATTGTATGCTTGTGTGGATGAATGTAAACACTGCACCACGTGCTCGTCGGAAAATATCATCCGCAATACCTTAGGTATCGCAGATGTGACATACAGAGCACGTTCAGGTACTGTTGTGGTGAAATATACTGTATGTGTCATAAGATGATGGATTTGATTATGTGTATTGTGAAATAAAATTGTAAACACTGCAACGTCTTCAGGTAAGGGAAACATCATCTGCTACACCTTAGCGAAGAGGTAATGGCCACGTACTTGTACTTGTTGTGGTGTAATATACTGTTTATCACATATATTGATAGACTTGGTTATGTTTTATGTGAAAGGCAGTACATGACTGACCCAATTGCTCATAGGAAAGAGTGCTTCTCGTACATCTGAGTTAGCACAAAGGTGGCGACATGCAACACGAGGTTAGGAACAAGTGCACTTACATTTTATTGGTGAAATATACTGTGTATCTCTCACAGTGATATATTTTGTTATTTGTTGATGTGAAAAGAACGTGAAAGTGAACCACGTGCTCCTCTAGAAATCATCGTGTGCTACACCTTACCGCCCAGGTATGGGCCATGTAATTGACCCATGTAGGACGTATATTTACATTTTATTGGTTAAATATACTGTGTATCTCATATACTGATAGATTAGGCTAGGTATTATGTGGAAATAACGTGAAAGACTAAGCCACGTGCTTGTTATGAAGAATGTGTGTCGTACACCTGAGCTAGCACAAAGGTAGTGAAATGCAACGCGAGATTAGGAACACTTGCATTTACATTTTTTTTTTTTTGTGAAATATATTGTGTATCTCATGTACTGATATATGTGGCTATGTTTTATGTGAAAAGACAGTGAAAAAATGACCCATGTGCTCGTAATGAATAGTGTATGTCATACACCTGAGCTAGCACAAAGGTAGCGAAATGCAATGCAGGGTTAGGAACACGTGCATTTACATTTTTTTTTTTATGGTAAAATATACTGTGCGTCCCATGTATTGATTTATTTGGCTATGTTTTATGTGAAAAGACAGTGAAAAAATGACCCACGTGCTCTTAATGAAGAGTGTGTGTCGTACACCTGTGCTAGCACAAAGGTAGCGAAATGCAACTCGAAATTAGGAACACGTGCATTTACTTTTTTATTTTGTGAAATATACTGTGTATCCCATGTATTGATATATTTGGCTGTTATATGTGAAAAGACAGTGGAAAACTGACCCAGTGTAGCTTGTTCTCGTAAGGGAAGCACCGTCTGCTACACCTTAGTGCACAGGTAACGGCCTATGGAACACATCCATTTACATGTTACTGGTGAAATGTGCTGTGATTCTCATAAAAATGATAGATTTGGTATGTGTAATGTGCAAAGGACATGAAAGAGGTAACCACGTGTTAGTGACCCCTACCTGTGCACTAAGTCAGGTGGAGGAGATGATGTTTTTCAAGGACATACATGTATATCAAGAACCCTTGCGTTGTGCCAGTGTTGAGCCAAGTTCTTGGCTGGCTGTGAATAAAATATTTTGGCTCATACGAAGTGATAGATTGGGTTATGTTTTGTGTGTAAAGACGGTGAAAGACTGACCTACTGCAGTGCGTTCTCATAAGGGAAACACCGTGCACAGGTAACGGCCTAGAGAACACGTCCATTTACATGTTACTGGTGAAATGTACTGTGTATCTCATAAAAATGATAGATCTGGGTATGTGTAATGTGCAAAGAAAATGAAAGAGGTAACCACGTGCTAGTGGCCCCTACCTGTGCATTAAGTCAGGTGTACGAGACGATGTTTTTCAAGGACATACACGTATATCATGAACCCTTGTGTTGTGCCAGTGTTGAGCCAAGCTCTTGGCTGGCTGTGAATAAAATATCTTGACTCCTTTATTTCAGCACACCTTCCTACCACAGCATTGGACTGTCAAAGGATTCACAGTTCCTCAGACAGCTATTTATTCTCCAGTTGGCTTGCAACGACAGCAGTCTTGCAAAGATGAAACGCGGGTTGACACCACGTGAGTGGCAACAGATCCTCGATGAGGTAGAGTCAGAGAGCAATGTTGAGAGCAACCGTTCTGGGGTGGAGGAGGTTGAGCTGCCACCATCTGGTCAGCAAGTGGAGCTGCCCTACCGGCTTCCATTGCAGGAGACCACACCACCACCATCGGCCAGCTTCACTGGAGAACCCTCCCCATTTGTAGGACCTGCTGGTCCCATTGCTCTCTTCGTTGGCTCCCAATCTCCAGGCCCCTCTGCCCCCCTTGGCAAGCCAGTGTCACTGGAAGCCGGGCCATCGTTCGTTGTGATGGCCCCTCCACCCTCTTCTGCCATGCAGGATGCTACGGTGAAATCCTCGCCTGCCAGGCCGAGGAGACTGGTGTCCCCAGAGTCCTCTGTCTTCCCTCTGTCTTGTCCTCGTCCTCGTCCAAGGCGTCCCCTCCCAGACAAGGGCGCTGTGGTCCGCTGCCTGGACACAGGGGACGTCCAAGAGGGCAGAGGGCAGGCCGAAGGGTGTCAACAGGCCGACCCGCTGCCACCGCTGCCACTGCCGCTGAAGAGGATCCTGGGTGGAGCAGTGGCCCGTTCACACCAAACCACGGGCCGTTCACTGGCTCCCCAGGGATCCAGGTGGATATTCCAACAACTCCCCTGCAGTTCTTCCAGGTCTTTTTCACACAGTTGTTGTCATACCTCACTGTGGAAACCAACATTCCTGGGGATTCAACTGGATGCCTGGTTCTCCTGCAATGAAGAGGAGATGGTCAAGTTCCTGGGTCTATACCTTTTCATGGGGGTCGTGCACATGCTGACCACCAGGCACTACTGTTGGATCTCCGAGCTGCACGACTACCCTAGGGTCCGGCGGGTGATGAGTGGAAGGCACTTCACTGCCATCCTGAAGCACTTCCATGCCTTCAACTCGCTCGCCATTCCCCAGGACAACCAAGATCGGCTCATCCGCATTCGCACGGCCATGGAGTACCTCCTTCAGTGGTTCCAGTCAGCGTACCTATCCGAGGAGCATCTCAGCCTGGATGAGGGCTCTCTGGGGTGGAAGGGCCGGCTGTCCTTCCACGCCTACAACCCCCAGAAGCCCACCAAGTATGCCATCAAGATGTACATGCTGGCTGAGTTGTCCTCAGGCTACATCTGGAACCTCGAGGTCTACATGGGGGGTGCAGCGTACTCTCCAGAACACCGTGTTGGGCCTCATGGAACCGTTGGAGGACCAGGGCTGTAAGTTGTTCATGGACAAATATTACAATTCTGTAGCCCTGTGTGAACGACTCTTCACTGCAGGATTATACGTGTGTGGGACCCTACTTATGCCTAGAGGAGCGCCACTCCAGCAGCAGGCCATCGCCAAGGCTAAGAGCCTCCCTGAGGGGGGCATGGCATACAGGCATAAGGACAATGTGCTGGTCCTACTGTGGAGGGACAAGCGCATTGTGAACGTGGTGTCCACCTTCCACACTGCGGACACCCTTCCGAAGAAGGTTCGAGGAAAGGTGCAGGGTAATGACTGGTGGACAACCTACATGGAGAATGTCGTTCACAAGCCCGTTGATGTGGAGGAGTACAACAGGTACATGGGTGGGGTGGATCATTTCGATCAGATGGTCCAGTAACACCCCATCCAATGCCGAACTGTCAAGTGGACAAAGAATATCACATTCTCCTTCATCCAAATGGCACTGTTCAACGCATTTGCCTTGTATAAGAAGTACAGATACACGCAAGTAACTCTCCTTGAATTTGCGGAGCAGATCATCTACGATCTTCTGCATTTCCACGAAGAGGACTGGCCCACATCTGGACACACTCCACCACGCCCTAGACCTACTTACCCAGCGGCCAGCACCAGCATCACCTGGCATCCAGCAGGCACGACCACCAGCGCCAAGGTGGGCCCAGCCACCACCAGCACCAGCACAGCCTGCAGGAGATCCTACACCAGCACCACCAGGAGCAGGGCCATCACAGATGCCACCATCACCACCATCACCACCTGCAGGAGGCCCATCAGGGGTGCCAGAACCGCCACCATCTCCAGTTGCTGGACCATCGGAAGAAGCCGTGCCTGGGCCTGCAGCTCCCGCACGACAGGACCACAGAGCACGAGGGTATCTGGACAAGCATCTCTGGGTGATTGGCGATAACATGGGGTTAGATCGCACTCTGGGCCATCACCAGGCGAGGATCCCTGACAAGAAGAGGCTCAGGTATACCTTGTGCTTCAAGTTGAGAGTGAGGAAGGACACAAGGAACATGTGTCCTGTATGTGATGTGCCGCTTAGCATGGGTGATTGTTTCAACCGGTACCATACCAAGCGATACCTTCATTAGTGGATCACACACACACACACACACACACACACACACACACACGCTCATCGCTGGTGCAGTGGTAACGCTCTCGCTTGCCAACTGGTGGACGGGAGTTCGCGCCTCGCTCAGGTTGCGAAAAGTTTCACTGACGAAGTGGGTGGTTACTGTCCCCCTTGAGCAAGGGGACGGGTGTGTGCATGTGTGAAGGTCACAGCCTTGCCCTTAGATCGGACTATATGAGCTCTCAGCTCCCTTCCGGGAGGGTAAAAGCTGACGATCACGACCATCAAGTGATCCTGACCGACCCGGTGAATTACACACACACACACACACACACACACACACACACACACAGTACGAAACTCCTCACCTCCCAGCCGATCTGGTCCTGCAGGAAGACCATCGCCACTGGAGAAGTACATGATATTCTTTTTTATTTATCTGTTTACCTCTATATATGTTATTATATTTACATATACATATATATTGTTATTTACCTCAACACAAATGACAGGGAAATAAGTACAGCGTCAGTTTCAGTTGCTAGCAACAGGTTTAGTGTTCATGTGTGGTTTCTGAGAGGACTAAAAAAAAAAAAAAAGAGAAGTAATTATATAAAATAGTTGTTGGTATAAAAACCAAAGAAAGCGTAGCTAGCAAGCATAGAAGTGTTAGCGCCCTATGGGAAAATAACGTTAAATGAGCACGGCTGAAGGCGGGTCAGCACACGGCAAAATACACTGTAGTTTTTTGCGTTTTTCTCGAAAACTATGACGCCTAGGATCACCGTTCTTTACTGAGATGAAAGCAGGGCCGGATTTACTTGCTTGTGGGCCCTAGGCCAAAACTCATCAGTGCCCCCCCCCCCACGGCAAAAAAAATTATATATATATATATATATATATATATATATATATATATATATATATATATATATATACTGTACACACACACACACACACACACATATATATATATATATATATATATATATATATTAATCAAATTTTTATTTTGTGCAGAACCTATTCTTACACAGAGGAATAATGGAAAAATACAGTTAAACTGAAGCAGAATAAATTTTACACTAAGAATTACAGTACAACGTAACACATCAATAATTTTTAATCAAATTAGTTCCATATCAGGTGCATCAAAGCAGATTAAAGTAAATCAAGTTCTATATCAAGTACATCAAAGTACAGTACATCAAAGTAAATCAGGTTCCATATGCAGTACATGTTACACATTGGAATAATGGAAAAAAATACAATGAAAACGAAGAAAAATAAATTTGGAAGCACAACTATGTGAAGTTCAGAATGACTTTTTCCTGCTTTTTTCCAAGGCAAATTTGTCAATGATACTGTTTGTGTCAAGGGATTGTAAGAGGTCAGATTCAATGAATAGTAGTGAAAGTGAGTTTAGTCTGGTTTGTCCCAAAGTTGATCTTAGGTGATTTTTCACCCTAGATAGAGTAGAAAAAGACCTCTCTCCCTGACAGTTTGTAATGGGGATGGTAAGGAAAATTCTCAACAAGATACTAATGTTTGGAAAGGCAGCTGTCAAAACACCATCTTTGGACCTCAGCAAAGTGGAAATGTTTGTCACTGACCTGTCAGATTCAGAGGACAAAATGTCTTTAAACTGCAAAAATTCATCTAAAATAGATGCTTCCAGGTCACTCGAATAGGTACTGACAAGGAGCTCCAGTTGAGCTTTGAGGTCATCATACTTCATACTGTCATACTCTGTTAAGAAGCTAAACAGCTTCTTTAATTCTGAATAGGCATTCACTCTATGCTCTAATTCATTCCTAAGGCAGTCTAATATTGTGTAGAAATTGTCCACCTTGAACTTCTGACGTGGATCAAGATGGGTTTCATTCCCAACTGATTCATCAAAGAATTTTTTTCTCTTTTTTGCTCTTTTTGTTGTATCTATGTAGACAGGATCAGCAAAAGTCCTAGCCTGATCTTCTATTTCATCAAACTGACCCTGTCTCATTTCAGAGATGAAGGAGATTAAACTCTCATACAGTTTCACAACTGACAGAAGGTCGGTCTCAACTTTCTGAAGTGATAAGCTGGTTGCATTAAACCTTGTTAAAATCTTGTACCATATTACAGTAAGAAGTGCTGTTTCAAATGATTCCATTTGTTTTCTGAGACCTTCACCTTCAAGCTTTGTAGCCACAGTTTGTCTGCTGTCAGAACATATGTTCTCCAGTGCTGACTTTATCTCATCGTAATGTAAATACACTGCTTTAACATCATCAGCCCTTGCACTCCAGCGAGTATCTGATAGGGATTTCACTACAATCCCTTCAGCGGGTAGTGCAGCTTTCAAGTGATCCCATCTATATGTGGAGGCTGAGAAGAAGTTATATAAGGCTTGCAAAAAACTGAAATATGAAGCAGACCCTGGGCAACTGCTGGTAGCTGATGTTCCAACAAGGTTTAAGGAATGACCTGCACAAGGGACATAATATGCCAAGGGATTCCTAGCCTTTATTCTGGCTTGGAGACCAGTGTAAATGCCTGACATATTGGCAGCATTGTCATAACTCTGGCCTCTCATGTCACCCAAATCAAGACCAACATCCTCGATTATTTGTACAACAGTTGAGGCTATGCTCGCTGCACCATGGTCATGTATGTCTATGAACTTCAGAAATCGCTCAACGGGTTTACCATCAGGTTTTACATATCGAACTATGAATGTAAGCTGGTCAGTGTGACTAACATCTGGTGTTGAATCTACACTAACTGAATAATATTTTGCTTGTTTCGCTTCCCTTATGATAACTGAGTGAATTTCTTCAGCCATCAGATTGATCATGTCATCAGAAATCGTTTTTGAGAGATATGAAGTGTTTCCACTACCTACAGCACCGTACATATCCAGATGCTGTGCAAGAAGAGGGTCAAATTTTGATAAGAGTTCTAATACTCCAAGGTAATTACCATTGTTGTTAGAGCCGATTCTTTCATCACTACCTCTGAGAGGAAGACCTCTTGAAGTTAAAAATTTTAGTGTTTCAGCTATGCGCAACAGAACCTCTCTCCAGTATTTTCTCTCTGCATCTACTTGCAAAGCCAAAGTGGAATCAATTCGCCTTGCTGCAACTGCCCTTACGCCCCAAGCAATAACGGACTTTTTATGCTCTTTACTACTTTCATGTTCAGCAACTCTACGCTGGCAGTTTTTCCAGTCACTAAACCCACTTGTAAACAATGAGACTTGCTTGCTGAACAGCTTGCATGGAACACAAAATACATCGCCAGTTTGTGGAGAATACACAAGCCATTCTCTTTTAATTTTTTCACCATTTGCCAATTTACGAGTAAACAAGGATTTGGGTACATATCGAACTCTTTCCTTTTCACCCACACTTACACTTCTTGCAGATTTTGAAAAGTCACCTTGATCTTGTTCACAATTTTGATTAAGAGGATGATTTACTAAATATTCAATCACTTTATCATCAATTACCTGCCAGTCAGCTGGATCACTCGACACACACAAATCAACATTAACATCTTGTTCCATAGAATGATTCTTATCAGTCAATTGAGATGAACTGGGTGAAGCTTCAGTCACAGGTGGTACTAATACTTCTATTGCTGATTCACTCAATATCTGTGGTTGTGACTCAGCTGACCTTGCATCGTCGTCTTTATCACAAAAGTGAACATCTGTTGTATAATCGCCTGGGAGTTTACCGTCACTGGTACTAGGCTCTGAATCTCCTTGTGGTTTAAAAAAGGTGGTCAGCCTTGGAAGTGACTGCAGTTGTTCAGCTTTTCTTTCTTTTAACTTTCTCTTTTGTGAGCCACTCATATATTTCTTCAGGGACGACATAATCTATCTCTTGAGAATCTCCAAGAATAATCTGTAAGGATAAATTAGTTCATCTTGTGTAAGAGATCAATTTGGCATCAAATTTTTGGTATATGTTATGCTGTTTTGAATAGCAAAGCGAATGATTGGGAAAAACTCAGAACATGAAAATTTATTCACAATCGAAATTAGGTAGCGTAGTTAAGGGGCCGAGAAAAATACGTAGGTAGCAGAAAGTCGTCACGGACACAATCGATGGGAGGTTATTGAAATAAATATTCACAAAAGAAAACAGAACACTAAGCTGTATTCATATGCAAACAATAAAACAATGTATACATCTGAAAATAACACAACTTAGGTGTAGTTCGCTGAGTTCAGGTCTCTGTTTAAAGCTCACTATTTTCGTATTTTGACACTTTATTCTGGCTGCATATTGCAATTTCGTACCATTGCACATTGCTTTTGTAATTATTTACATACTCAGCTTAACTCTCACCTTGAGAGGGTTAAATGCAGGGCTAGTACAAACAGTAAACACAGTCACTTCAGTCAGGGTTGCTGGATGAGGCACTACACGGTCAGCTGCCTGCCGCTGCCTGACGCGATCTGTACCTGTCCACACAGTACTGAGTCTGATGACGGCGGCAGTTTCAAAAGAGCAACCGGCGTTGTGACTCAGTAAATTTCATTTTTGTGGAATGAATATGTCACACAAAAGTTGATGAAAGTGGATTTTTGGTCAAGGTGCTGAAGGTTAACGAACACTATTCTCTCTCTCTCTCTCTCTCTCTCTCTCTCTCTCTCTCTCTCTCTCTCTCTCTCTCTCTCTCTCTCTCTCTCTCTCTCAAATATAATCTATAGACCATTGGGCCACCACAACTTAAGTCCCCAGGACCCCAGTGGGCCCTCAGTTACCAGTGGGCCCTAGGCCAATGGCCTATGTTGCCTATTGGAAAATCCGGCCCTGGATGAAAGGGAATGAAATTGTGCATAGGATGATGAAATAAAAACATAACTGTGCCAAGAAAAGTTCTTCACAAAGGCTCTCTGAATAAAAAAGTTGTTGTCTGTCGAAAATGGGTTTTACTATTTCGCTTATTACTGGAAGATCATACCTCGTATCAAACTGGGATTCCCTCCATTCGAAAGCTAATAAAATTCTCTTTCGATTGATCATATAACATGTAGAGATTAATCAGTAAACATTCGACTTATGATATTGGGAATTGAAATCTATGATCCCAAATGTTAATTCCGAGGTCCCTAACGTATGTATAGTGTGTTTTTTAGGTGTGTTTTTTTTGTTATCGTGTAGAACAAACATCAACGAATAGGAATATGTCAGTTTTGTGGCAAAATAAATATGTTTGGGTGGTGAAAATAAGCCGAGAATACACATTTTTGGACAGCGCAGCGGCCGAGGGGGGAGGGCAGAAAAGCCCGCACGTCATATCCCAGAAAACTTGAAAACTTATCCGCACGTGAAGGGGTTAATATGAATTACGAATAGGACTGGAGCCAAAACTGATCTTCGTGGCACGCCGGCATTAACTGAGTGGAAATGGGAACATACATCATCTACTTTTACTTTTATCTTTCTGTCGTTGAGATATGAGGAAATCGGTGGAGCAAAAGATGACAGGTCATAGCAATGGGGTTTGGATAACAGGGAACGGTGCCTCACTCTGTCTAAGGCATTAGAAATATCAAGGGCTACTGCATGGGTTTCTCCAAGTTGGTCAACTGACTGATGGATGGTATGAGTCAGGAAATTGAGTAGATCAATAATGGGTCTTTCGTGGCGAAAACCATACTGTCTGTCACTAATTAAGTTGTTAGATTCAAAATTATTAACAATGTGCATATTAATTACAATCTCAAATACTTTACCAAGAGAAAATATGATGGCTATTGGTCTTTAATCAGAGGGGTTAGAGGAACATCCTTTCTTCATAATTGGGTGGATAGTGGCATCTTTCCAAAAATTAGGGAATGAAGAAGTGGTAGCATAGTTTGAATATTTTAGCTAGAACAAGAGCAAGTTCTGGGAAACATTTTGTCAAAACAACTGGAGGAATTCCATCTGGACCTGGAGCTTTGTTGGTTAATAAATTGTCTTGGATGGATTTTACTTATCTAGTCTGTATCTTTAGTAGAACAGTTTCGGGAGAGTCAAGTTCTAGTACAAGGATGTTCCGGCTGACTTCCTCTAAGGTAGAATTTCTGACAAAGGTACTAGTAAGGATGTTCATTTTTCCACACGGGTCAGTTAGAGTATTACCATCTGAAGATTTTAGTGGGATAATAGGTGATGATTTATTGAAGTTATTACTGAAAGAACTGAGGGCTGACCAGGATATTCTACTGGCATTAGGTTTATTTAATAGTTGGATCCTTGGTTGTGAAGAAAGTTGATTTTGCGAGATTTATCACTGCTTTTGCATGGTTTCTTGCAATTTTAAATTGATTAAGTGATTCAGATGTTTTTGATATTCAGTAAAAGTTATATGCTAAGGAGTTTTGGGTCGTTGCTCCAGCACAGTTGCTGTCAAACCATTTTGGGAAGTCCAAGCTTTTAGTAAACTGTTGACTGGGTCTGAACAATTTCCTACCAGCTTGTATTAAGCCATTAATGTGGGACTGGGTAGAACTGATGTCACTGGACAAGAAAGATTGCCATGGAATGTCAGCAATATATTTTCTAACCATCCCAGTCTGACCTCTTAAAGTTCCATTTGGTCACCCCGGCAGGTTCAAAACGAGCAGGTTTGGGACAGGTGGCTGATGAGGCTTTGATGGGCTTGTGGTGACAGTACTTCTATCCTGTATTGTTTTGGATTATTTGTCAGGAATAGGTCCAAGAGGTAGGCATTATGGTCAGGAGTACTTGGTATTCTGGTTGATTTACCAGTTGTGTGAGATTAAATGATTCTGCAAACAGCTCACATTGTAGACCAGGTTCATTAGTCCTGGCAGAATGCGATAACCATTCAATATTATGGAAGTTAAAATCACCCACAACGGTAATTTCAGTGGTAAGGGTAAAATTAAGGTTGGTCAAGTTTGAGGATATGAAATTAAATACACTTGGTTCTTACGAAGCACTGGGGGAGCGATAACCTAAACAGATATATTTGATAATAATAGGTATTTTAGTTTATATAATGAATATTCACAGTTAGCTGGAGTGAAGTTCATAATAGTGTCAACTGCAATTTCAGATTTGATATAACAAGTGCCACGCTTGTTACAGAAGTTTGTGAGGAAATGGTGTGATGAATGCTATGGTGCCTCACATTACACCCATAGTCACACACCATCGCAACTATGTTGCTCAAACAAACCTTGCGCTATAGTAAGAACTTCAGTTTTCTTTTCATCATAATATGTGCTCCACAGTACTCAATGAACGAATCTAAATTTAATCAATAGCTGAATATCATCCAAGGAGAAATCATCCAATGGAAATGCCCCGTTTCTTACTTTTATCCTGCATTTGTTATATTAGAGGGAAATTGTGATAACATGGCACTTGCTCGCTTGTCACGCACTCACAAAGTGCACTTTACTAGTTTAGTTCACACACAGGCAAACGGGTCAGAGTTTAACCTTGTGCTCCAACCTTGAACTTTCATTAATTGTTCTCAAAACTAAATCTCTTCATTCTTGCCTGATCATTAATTTATACAAGTTTGGTTCAAATCAGATCAAAACTCTTTAAGATGACCTTGACGTTTGACTGATATTTCACAAAATTGAATCTTTTTAATTATAGCTTACCCTCAGCCCCTCCAGAAAGTTTAGTAGAAATTGGATTAACACTGTTTAATTTGACCTTCTACTATGACTTTGATTTTTCATATGTTGTTCTCACAGTTAAATAACTTCATTCTTGCCTTGCCCTCAACTCTTCCCCCAAGTTTGGTCTAAATTTGATAAAATAAATTAAGTTGATTTTGCTATGCCAGACTTTGACCAAGTTATATGACCTTGATCTTTGACTCATTGTTCTCCAAAGCAGTAAAATTACTAAATGGCTGACCCTTAACCTTTCCACAGAGTTTGGCTAAAATTGGATGAAATATGTATAAATGATTTTGTGAAAACTCTCTCTCTCTCTCTCTCTCTCTCTCTCTCTCTCTCTCTCTCTCTCTCTCTCTCTCTCTCTCTCACACACACACACACACACACACACACACACAAAACATAACACATGCTTTCGCTTCACGAACATAGATGTACAAAATATACAAGTGGATATAAATGGAAATAGACATCACAACAGGATCGCCAAACAAGTGGCAAAGGCCATCCACTGAAAGGTCTCGCAAGTAATATACTTTATATATATATATATATACATATATATGCAGTAAGGAAGAGATGGGCAGAGTATTTTGAAAGATTGTTAAATGTAGAGGAGGAAAGGGTGGCTGAGATTGTGGCGGATGGAAGGGTGCAAGGAATAAATGTGTTGGGAGAGTTGAATGATTCTTTGATCACGAAGGAGGAAGTGCAGGAGATGAAAAAAGGGAAAGCTGCAGGTATGGATGAGTGTGCTGTGGAATGGCTGAAGGGGGGTGGAGTGACTATTGTTGACTGGTCAGTAAGATTGTCGAATGTGTGCTTTGTGAAAGGTATGGTGCCAGTTGACTGGGCAAGTGCTTGTGTGGTCCCGTTGTATAAAGGCAAGGGTGATAAGTATGAATGTACTAGCTTTAGGGGTATAAGTCTCTTGAGTGTTGTAGGTAAGGTGTATGGTAGAGTGTTAATTATGAGAGTTAGAGAGGGTACAGAGGGAGTGATTGGTGATGAGCAGTGTGGCTTTAGGAGAGGGAGGGGATGCGTGGATCCGGTGTTTGCGGTGAGACAAGTGTGTGAAAAGTATTTAGCGAAAGGCACGGATGTGTTTTGGGCATTTATGGATTTAGAGAAAGCGTATGATAGAACTGATAGGGAGGCTTTGTGGACTGTTTTAAGATTGTATGGACTCGATTGTAGGTTACTAAAATGGGTGAAAAGTTTTTATGTAAATAGTAGAGCGTGTGTAAGAGTGGGAAATGCTGTAAGTGATTGGTTTCCTGTGAGAGTGGGGCTGCGACAGGGATGTGTGATGTCACCTTGGTTGTTTAATATTTACATGGATGGTGTTGTAAGGGAGGTGAATGCATGAGTTTGAGGTGGAGGTCTGAGTCTGGTGAATGTTGATGGTGGAGAGTGGAATCTGAAGCAGCTGCTGTTTGCAGATGATACTGCACTGGTGGCTGATTCAGAGGAGAAATTGAGACAGTTGGTAGAGGAGTTTGGAAGGGTATGTGAAAGGAGGAAATTGAAAGTAAATGAGAATAAGAGTAAAGTGATGAAGTGTACGAGGTTGGTAGATGGTAGGGGGATGAATATAATTTTGAATGGCGAGTTGCTTGAGGAGGTAGAGTGTTTTAAATATCTAGGGTCACATGTTGCTGTGGATGGAAGAATAGATGCAGAAGTGAAGTTTAGAATAAATGAAGTAGGAAAGGTGCTGGGAGGAATGAAAAAAGTGTTTAGATGTCTTTCGCTTAGAATGGATGTAAAGAGAAGGCTGTATGAGGGTGTTGTGGTACCGACTGCATTATATGGGGCTGAAACATGGAATATGGGTGTAGCAGAGAGGAAAAGTTTGAATGTAATGGAGATGAGGTGTCTGAGGAGTATGTGTGGAGTGACGTGTATGGATCAAGTGCGGAATGATGAAGTGCGAAGGAGAACTGGAGTTGTTCAGGAGATGGCTGGTAGAGTTGAGCAGAGGGTGTTGCGATGGTTTGGGCATATGGAGAGAATGGATAATGAGCGATTGGCGAAAAAGATAACTAGATCTGATGTGAGAGGTGTAAGGCTGAGAGGAAGACCACAAATAGGATGGATGGACAGTGTGAAGAGAGCACTGGATGCAAGAGGGATGTCTGTTGAGCGAGGAAGAGTGGCTGTGCATGACAGAAATAAATGGAGAGAAATTGTGAATGAATAAGTGATGACGCAGCCCTGAGGGGATATTCTCCCGCATTTGGTCTGATCAGCTCTTTCAGGTCAGGTGCGGGTAAGGGGATGAGTCTGTTATGATGTGGCAGGGGTAAACCAGCTCTGCTGTCGGGCCCTGCTGCGGATGTCACTGATTGCATTGCGCAGTTGACCCTTGTGCAGTGTGGTGCGGTGAGGATCTGTCCGTTCTCCCCTTTGGGGCTAAGATGCGAATGAATGTGTTTGAATGGATGAGTAAATGGGAGTGTGTCGTCCTGTCTCGGCTACCTCCCTTTTCTTGGGGGAAGCAGCCTAGGTATATATATATATATATATATATATATATATATATATATATATATATATATATATATATATATATATATATATATATATATATATATATTATAAAGGCTCCAACATTCTTATAGGGGTCAGCCTTGTCCACTTAATGGAGAATCTCCACGCAGCTCGATCCCTGGCAGCCTCTCTACCCAGGCTCTTATCTCTGAGGTCACACTCCGTGGCCTCGTCCCAGTCTTCTTTTGTTTGATTCTCACAACCCTACCCCCAGAGTTCACACGTCTTACTTTCTTCACCCAACTGTCATCCTCCACCCTTTCAACATTCCCAAATCATCTTAATCTACCTCTCCTCATCGCAACACCGGTAGGCCACATTCAAGTCCCATCCTTTCTCTCAGCTCTTCAATTGCATTCCTAGCCCCCGCAGGTTCTGCACTTGAGGAAGCACAACATTCATCTAGTCATTGTAAATTCTGTACATTTGAACCTATGAATATCCCCTTCCATTAGTCTTCAGGTCTTGCTACCATACAGCATTACACTCCTAACACATGCCACCTTCAAAGATCCCTTATCACAGAGGGAGAGCCCTCTTAGTGTTAGGAGAGGCAACAGCTCCCTGAACTTCCTCCAGCCACTTCTTAGCCTAGTCACACAGCTAGCTTCAGCACTACATCCTGAACAGAACATGTTCCCTTAATAACAAAACCCCTCCACACACTGAAGAGACTCCAGCAAGATAAGTCCTTTCATACCTGACAATCTTTACATGCTCTCCGCAACACACTTCACGCACGAAATCAGCATTATTACATAGCCTACCTCTAATACCACTACATCTCTTATACACCCACTTATCACAAACACTGCACGATATGGAGTTACTTCCCATACCTTTGTGGTAAACTGCACTTGGCCACACTCCCTCTGCTTTGCTAGTATTTCCACCAACCCTAGATGTCATCACTTTTGTTTTATCCACATTTACTCTCAAACCTTTATGACCCATTCCGTCTCTCCATTTCCTAAATCTTTCCTCCCGCTCCCAATCGTTCTCTGCAGTCAGCAACAACTTGGGAGTCCATTTCTGAAGTCACGTGAGGGAGCACCATTACAAACAATAAGTTGCTCAAAATTTACCCTGATGCACTCCAACATTCACGGAAAATTCGTCGCTTAAATCATCACTTACTCTCACCTGGGTGCGACCACTCACATACGAATACGCAGCCATAACCACTCTAAGCAGCCACGCTTCGATCCCTAGCATTCTCCTTGCCCACATCACCTCCCTAGGGACCCTGTCAAATGCCTTTCCAGATCAACAAAAACAAAGTACAGCTCCCTTTTCTATCCTATATATTTTTTCTGAAGCTTTTGGACAATGAATATGGCGTGAGTAGTCCCTTTACCAGGAATAAACCCAAACCACATCTCATCAATAATTGCTCTTTCCTTTATCATACTTTCTAAGATTCTCCATTACCTTCATTATCTGGTCCAAAACTTTTAAGCCTCTATAATTTCCTCTTTCCAGGGCATCACCCTCCCTCTCACACACATTTACAATCACACTCTTCAGCCAGTCATTTGGGAAAACACACTCTTACAGAATCGAATTTATCAAAACAGTAACTAAACCCACTCTTATATCTCCTAAGACCCTCATCATTTCAGCGGTCAACCCAGACACACCAACCGCCTTCCACAACTACATTTTGCCTATTACCCTGCTCGCAGTAGCCTCACCAATCAAAGGTCAAGGACGAAACATTGGATCTGCTTTCTCCAAATCTTCCCTGATCCGATCAATCTCTTCATTGAGCAACCAGTTATAATGCTCTCTCCAGGCGTCTTTAATATCCACACTGTCCACCACCACCTTTCCTTCAACATTCTTCACACACTGCTCACCAGTGATATCTATGTTTTCCTTCTTCATCTAAGTTGCCACCATAAATACCATATTCTTCTTCACAACACTATTTAGGCTGTCCAGTAAAGGTCTCTGAGACTCAGATTTGGCCTTGTATACCTCCTTTCTAGCCCTAAGCATGGCAGCCATGTATTCCCCTCTGTTACCACCCTTTTTCCATTCCTGAAAATGTATTCTTTCCTTTTCTCCTTACCTGCTGCTTCTACACCCTCATCCCACCACCATGTTACCTTATGTCTTAGAGGGCCCCTTGTCCGTCCACACACTGAAACAGTAACTCTCAGGAGATTGTTCTTGTGAGCTCTGTACAGCTCATTGACACTTCTGTCAACAGTGTTCCGTTCAGCCACCACCTTACTCATCATACTATACAAGGCATCCCGTACTGCTTGGTTTTCCAACTTTCATATTTTCCTCTTGAACGCATAGATCATCTTCTCCACCACACGTTCGTTCAGCACCATGTCACGTATCAAGTAATTCGTGTTGCTGCACATACTCTTCGTTCCATATATCTTTAACATCCTTCACCAACTTCTATCCACCCTCCTGACCAGGAAGTAGTCATGGTGACTACTGTTGCCCCCAGACTCGTATGTAACCAGCCTACTTTCTCATCCCTTAAAATGTGTATTCAACACAATCGTGTTCATTGCCTCCACAAATCTGAGTATCCTGCTCCCCATGTACCCCTTCATATCGCTGAGCTGAGTCACCCACAAAACCATCTAAATCCCCACCCAAAACTACAGTCCCATCATCCCCCATACCACGTATCAACATATCAAATCACCCCAGAATCTGTCTTTTTCTTCATTATCCAACCCATCCTGAGGAGCATATACCAATTCAACTGAAATCATGAATTTACCGAACAATACTTTCACCCTGTAATCCTTTCATTTATTCTCATTACATTCATGACACACCACCCAATTCTTCTCAACCAGCACACCCACATCACCATATCCATCTACACTTCTCTGCCAAAATAGCTTACAGCTACAGTCCTTCCCAACAATCATTTTAGCTGACTCTCCTCTGAACCTGACTTCCTGTTGGGAACAGATATCCACCCACCACCTACTCAGAGTATCTACCTCTTCAAACTACCTACTGTACATTCCACAATGCAACTCTGAACCCCTTAGGTAATTTGTTTTCGTCAGGCATGTTTTTAATGATTTTGCATTTCATTTTCGTCATGTCAGAACAAAGGAGGAGGAGATGGACCACAGGTCCCACATTCCCCCACAGTCCCAAGTCCAGGCAGGGGACCAAGGACCCATAGGCCACCAACCATGGTCAGTGGCTGTGGCAGTGGACTTGGAGAACCCGGCCAGAAGAGCTACAGGGACACCCTTCAAGCAAGCCATGACGCTGTACTCGTAAATGCCCTGCCATCATACACCCATTGATAGGGCAGTCTGCTGGGGCAGTACTCCCACGTTCGGGTCCTTCTCAACTGGGTGAAAGTGGCAGCCTGGGAACTGCAATGCCCTGTTCCCTCTGGCACAGGTCCAAGTCCCATCCCATCCAGATACCAAAACTGCACTGGCGGAGCCCGCACCACACGTCCCCTCAAATCCGGGCAACTTTTCTGGCCACAAACCCTTGCTGGTGCCAACCCCTGTGACATGGAGGGGCACGTTGTGTTGTATGTAAAGTGTACGTAGAGTAGTGGATGAGAGCGACAGAGAATAGTTAGTGTGCTGGCCTGTTGTTCATGCTAGTGTCACACCAAAAAAGGTCAGCAAAAGGAGATGGTTAGGGTATGCTGATGGCTAATGTAATAGGAGTTCCAGCATTCCCTGCTGCCAGCATTCCCTTCCTCCTTAGGAGGACTATCCTAATCGGGTGGTGCTACAGCCTCTCTCTCTCTCTCTCTCTCTCCCTATGTGTGTGTGTGTGTGTGTGTGTGTATTAGGGAAACACAGATTTCGCGTTACATTATAATTATAATACATACAATTATACATATATAAAAATATATATATATATATATATATATATATATATATATAGTAGAAAAAGAGGCAAGAAAAGGAAAGATGATGAAAGAGAAGGAAGCAAAGAAGATGGAAAGGATGAGAAAATGATAAGAATAATGAAGAGGAATGAATGGGAAAACAAAGGATGTGAGGTAAGACAGGTGAAAGGAGGAGCTTCTGTAGAGATAAAATTGTCCTCTCTTCATAACTTCCGGGTCACTGGGAACAGCCATTACAAGGAAGCGCTGTCGTGAACACGGCCAGAATTTGGGGGTTAGGTTAGGTCAGGTTGGATTGAGCTGAGCTGCGGTGGGCTGGGTTAAGGTGGGTTAGCCTAACTTTGCTAAGAATTGGGTCAGATTAGGTAAGGCTAAGATGGGTTAGTTGTGGGGTACCCAGACCTTACATATACTGGTGTATGTGTACAGAACAGTCATAGCATAAGGCAATGTACATTCTTCCTGTTCCTTATTCTCTTTGACTGTGAGGAGATAGAGTGAACAGAGATGAAAAGTACGTCACAACTTTATAGATGTACAAAGAAATTGCGTAGGAAATAGGTCTTAAGTAGCTGAGGATGTACACTATGCCCCTAAATGAAATCTTCCTCAGTAACAATAATCGTTGCAGGAGACCACTTTCAAAATGCCATGTAATTGTGGATAAACTGTAATGGAGTCATTTAATTAATAAAAAATATATTAACAATATCACTGAGCCTCGGAGTAGTGATTCTCTCTCTCTCTCTCTCTCTCTCTCTCTCTCTCTCTCTCTCTCTCTCTCTCTCTCTCTCTCTCTCTCTCTCTCTCTCTCTCTCTCTCTCTCTCTCTCTTCCCCGTCCTCCTCCCCCTCCCTGCCGTGACATAGGGACTGATGTATAGGCAAAGATTATAGCCTGCGATGCCTTGATGAAAAACTGATAGGGCACGATGCTGTCCTTGTGGTTTGGGAGACAGACAGACAGACAGACAGACAGACAGACAGACAGACAGACAGAGACAGAGTGAGAGAGGTCTTAATAAAAACTATACTTAGCCTAAATCCGTAGAATGTCATTTAAACGAGACCTAGGACACCTTTGAGAGCCGCATCACCGCTGCAGTATCGCAAAGGGAACAAAATTCAGTAATTATCAGTCCTGCCAAGCAGAATCGTATCATTTTCGGCAACGTGCCCTTTACCGTTGCGCGAGATTCAGTCTATGTGTGTGTGTGTGTGTGTGTGTGTGTGTGTGTGTGTGTGTGTGGGTGGGTGGGTGGGTGGGTGGGTGGGTGGGTGTGAGTGTGTGTGTGTGTGTGTGTGTGTGTGTGTGTGTGTGTGTGTGTGTGTGTGTGTGTGTGTGTGTGTGTGTGTGTGTGTGTGTGTGTGTGTGTGTGTGTGTGTGTGTGTGGGTGGGTGGGGGGGTGGTGGGGGGGGGGTGTGTTTGTGTGTGTGTGTGTGTGTGTGTGTGTGTGTGTGTGTGTGTGTGTGTGTGTGTGTGTGCTTTCAAGCCTCCTGGACTATTTTATGGATTTCAGTGAAACTTACCAGTTAAGATCGTTGGGTTACTAGCAAGGTCTTCCTTTATATATAAATTTCCAATCAGGAATTTTGGAGGGGTCAGCATCCCTCACCAAAACTAAATTTTAGAGAAATAGTGAAAGGGGGGCAGATATGACTTTGATATATTCGTACATGTTGTACAGTCGACTCTCATCCGTGATGCTGTATTTGGAGAACGTCCTTCCTCCCCCAATGTTTCTTGGAGGGGTTAGCTCCCTCCCAAAAATAAAAACGATCATAAATAGGGGAAAATGAGTACACGGATTCCAACGAAATACCTTAGGTCAGTTCGTCAGGTTCCTTGGTAAAAACTTCAACTATGTTACATGTTCCACCACTATTATGGGGATCAGCTGCCCTCCAAAACCTGTAAAGGATACAAAAGAGGGGAAGGGGGGCATAAATGGCTTTGATATCCCAGTGGCCATTAACAAAAGTAGTCTTTTATCATTGTCACTCGTAAGGTTCAGTTAAAACTGAAAAAAGGGACATCTAAAGGGCAGGTCAGTGTAAAAAATATTGAGAAATTGTTACCTTTAGAATTATCACTTATACCTGTAGATGAGAATGTTGGAGATCAACAGGGTCTTATAGAGATGCATCAGAGAAGGGTTGCAGCAGAGGGCTCTGAAAACTTGTTGAGGGATCTCCTCTCTGGGAGTCATATTACATGTTTCTGCGTGGTAAATATAATTTGGTCCAGCCCCAGTCTGTGGAAACTTCTCCCCTCATTGACAGAGGTCCTGCGTGGGAGCAGTAAATGGTTACCTCTTAGACATAATTATCATATAAGTGTAGAGGAGAGGATTTAACCACAAACTGATGGGCTGATGGTTCTAAGCAGTTCTGAAACCCAAGCACTGGCACCCTGTTTGTTGGTTCATGGTCCCTTACAAATACCATTTAGTAAAATGCTACCGGTACTGCATCTAACATCAAAGTCAGTTATGTTGTAATTAAATGTATGACAATGGAAGTGAAAAAGTTACTACATGACAGTATTGTGATACCAATTCTAACGTATGGAAGTGAAGCTTGGACGTAGTTGGAAGGACACAAATCAAGAGTGAGAGCAGTGGAAATGAGTTATTTAAGAGGAGCCTGTGGAGTCACATGGAGAGACAGGCTGACAAATCAGGATATAAAGGAGCGTTGTGGTGTGGATGTGGATGTGATAGGAAGCATTAGGAGGAACACACTGAGATTGTTTGGCCATGTGGAGAGGATGGAGGGTGAGAGACTGACGAGGAGAGTGTATGTGAGTGAGGTGGAGAGGAGGAGAGGGAGGGGGAGGCCGAAGATGAGATGGAAGGATGGGGTGGAGAGGTATATGAGAGAGGGGGATGTGAGTTGGGAGAGGGGCAGTGAAATGGCGGGGGACAGGGCGACGTGGAGGCGATTTGTTTGTGGCCACCCCGTACGGGATTGTGGCGTCTGGCAATAGATAGATAGATAGTGACAATTTTTTTTAAGTGGGATAAAATAAAGACTGTAAAGTAAGTAAGTCAGTATTCCATGTGTTAGCATCTGTTGACGAGGAACTTTCCAGTAAGAAAATGGGATGAAATCCGTTAATATTAAAACTGAAACTGGTAGTAGTTTCTATGTAAATTAAATTAAGCTCATATGGTTACGTTTGTGTCTTTAATTTCGTGAGGTAATAAATCGTAATTTTAATTCACTAAATGGTCAAGGCAGTAAGTGGCAACTCCCAAAGAGCTAGGAAGAACCTGCCAATTTTTATATCCACGCTCATTGTGTGCAAGACATCAAGGAAGTATCATTGAATATAGCTCTTCCAGCCACCACATCTTTCCACAAAGCTCGCCAAGACCCATCGTCATCTTAGCTTCTGTATCACCCCATTCTTGAGCTAAATCATTTCTATATTGGCCAGTAAATTAAATTGATTTAGGAGAACTGGGAGTGGTCAAAAGATGTAGGTTGGCGGTTAGATTTAACCCATCAAAAGTCACAACATACTGTATATAGGTCTAACCCTGGGGCAAGGATAGGGCTTCTTCCCGTTATGGAACTGGTAAATTAAAATTGCCAAACATTCCAGCACTTTGCATACAAGAAATTTCGGCAGTTTGAGTGTAGATTTCATTGTCGATGATCAGTGACTGTCAAAGCGGACGCTAAATTAACCCAAGTGTGATTTAATGACGAGATTCATTCCTATGCTGACTGTCGATGTTTTCAGTAGATGGCTTTGTAATAGCGAATATATGGAATCCTGATTTAATACATAACAACACACCACCCCCTCCTTAACATACATTTTACTAAGGAAAATGTGATAACCTGGTAAATTAAACGCCACTAGAGAAAAAAAAATCTTTGTTCAGTATTCAGCCTTGATTTTGTTATACCAGTTACATCATAATCTTCAATAACATGAGCCTCTAAATAAAAAAAAATTATTACGTAAACTGCGTATTTACAAGAGAAGCTTCAATGTATATTCCTTTCTGATGTGAGGAGCTTACATTATGTACAGTTTTATCAAATTGAATGATTTCCAAGTTGGTCGGTGTTTACACCTGTCGAGATGAATTTTTTTTTTTCCCACCAGAAAAAAGTAATACATCACTGAACAAGTGACAGAGACAGGTGGAACCAGCAGCAATCAAATGTAGTCAATTATTCCAAAATACTGTTCACTGCTCGTAAAAGGGTTCCATTTATCAATTATCACTTCACCTAAATGTAAGGAAATCGATTTAACTCTGTTATACTAACAGCTTTACTGAGAAAGACATTCCAAGCATCGATCCTGGAGAGAATGCCTGGTATTACAATGTTGTTAGTTTTCGTGTTGTAGTGCTAGATTATCTTTATTTCTCCATCATCCCTTCTGATTGTGTCTGTATGAATAAGGATAGGGCTATCATTCACCGTGTCCTCAAAACAACATTCTTGGCCTCTGTTGCATCGTCCAGCCAAGCACCTCGGATACAAAAACACTCGTTTAGAGGGTGCCCTGCCGCAAAATTCCTCCAACTGTCTCATGGTGTTCTTCTTCCAACTCTTGAATAATCCTGAACTTATTGTATGTAGCTACTGAAATGATGCCTCCTGTCCCCGCTGCCCTTGTATCATTCTGCACTGGCTGGAACTCATCCTGTATGGTAGGGAGGATTAGCTGCAGTGGGAAGAAGAGGGTTAACAGTACTGTCACCTGGACAGCACCAGTCATTGGCCGAGCAGTGACGTTCTCCTCCACATTGTATCCAATGTTACTCGCAGTAAACTCCTCCAGTAGAGCAACTTTTCAGGTATGACTGATAATTTTGTTAGTAGCCTCAGTCAGTTTGCCCTCTGTGTCTTAGTTTATACTTCCTACAAATTAAAGAGCGATTGGTGTAATAGGATTCGGTGAAACTACACGAGCAGTCTATGCAAATAATGTTCCGAGGCATTCTGAAATTCAGAGTTACTGTGAACACTTGTGAGACTTAAGCTACTGATTAACACCTGGAGGAGATTATAAAACAAGTTGCAGTTCGTTTTGCAATACTAGCAGCAGTAATACAAATTACACAGTAATTACAGGTGAAGGTATTACTGTTGTTAAACTGTACGGGAATACCTACCTTATTAGTTAATAATTTCCAGCAGGAGGCTTTGCTACTAATTTGTTAATAATCTTCTGCAAAAATTGGAATCTTAGCCGTTATCTGGAATGACGAAATAAAAATATAACTCACCTGAAATGTAAGAAAACCGAAAAGTCACAACAGAAACACAATATAAATATTTCCTCTTATTATAACAAGTAAAAGGAAAACAATCAATTAATACCTGAAAAAGATTATGAAGCAAGTCGCATTTAGTTAAGCAGTTCCTGTTGACGGTGAATTTACAATTGTATCATAAACTCTAACCTGAAAATTAACCAATTCCTGAAAAAGGATGCGGAAGAAGAGGAGGAGGAGGGGTTAAGACGTGCGTGGCGAGGGGTCATACATTGCATGGGGAAAGGGGGGAGGGAGAGTGAAGGTGGAGGGGGTGAAGGTGGACGGGGTGGGGGAGAGAGAAGAGGGAGTGTAAAGCTGGGGAAAAATCGACAGTGAGAGGGGGAATAGAGGGGGAGGGAGAAAGAAATTGTGAGTGGAAAAGGAAGGGTTTGTGTGATGAAGGGGATCAAAGGAAGGGGAATGGAAAGGGAAGGGTAAGGGAAATGAGGGGATGATGAGACTGAAGCAGAGTAGTGAGGGAGGGAATAGGAGTCAGAGGGCAGGCAGATGTGGAAGAGGAAGGGAGAATGGAGAAGGAAAGAGAGTGGAAGTGAAGGAGGAAAGACAGGGAGTGGGAAGAGGGGTGTGAGGGCAGAGAATGGGAGTGGGGTGGGGGTAAGGGAGTGGAAAGGAAAGGAAGATGTGGGAGAGGAGAGAGAGAGAGTGTGAAGGAGGGAACGGGGTGGGAAGAGGGGTATGGGGAACGCCGGTGGGGGTGGTGGGGGGTGGGGGGTAAACATTGACTGCCACTGGTCGCTCCTCCCACGCCTTCCTCCTTCTCACCCCCGCTTTTCCTCCATCGCCCGTCTCTCCCCCTCCCCTCTCCCTCCCTTCCTTCATCTGAGCACTTACGTAACCTGAAGACTTCCTCTAACGCTTTTGCATGCACCTCGCTCTCTCTCTCTCTCTCTCTCTCTCTCTCTCTCTCTCTCTCTCTCTGAGTCGTCTGCTTCTTTTCTCTTCCTGCCATTCGCTCCATCCCTCACTCCCTTCATTCCTTCTTGCTTCTCAACCCTTCCCGTTCTGCCTTCTTCTTCTTTTCTTATCCCTCCTTTTTTTTCCCAGTATCCAGGTAGTTAATTTTTCATCACTTTCGTTTCCTCCCTGTCTCCCTTGTTCATTCTCCTTTCCCTCTTTTCTTTCGTTTTTTTATTTCCTTTCTTCCTCTCTTTCCCTGCCGCCCTCTCTGCTTTCCCTCCCTTCATCCCCTTTTCCCTCCCTCTCTTTCTTTCTCCCTTACTTGCTTATTTTCTACCTTTTCCCCTTCATCAGTCCTTTCTTATTCTCCTTTTGTGCTTCTCTACTCTCTCCTCAGCACTTCTGCTTGCTTGCCTTTCATGTCTGCCTCCCTCCATGAATTCCTGTTCTTTCTAATTCCGTCTTCTCCTGTCTTCAGTGCTTCTCTGCCTGCCTTCCTACCTATACCTTTCTCTCGGCCGGCCTCCCTGAACTAACTCTTTCTCTGTCTGCTTCCTTGTCTGTTGCTCTCTCTCAGCCTGCCTCCCTGCCCATGCTTCTTCCCTTTTCTTTGTCTGTCTCCTGCCTACCCTTCTTTCTTTCTCTTTGCAGTTTATCCTCTTACCACTCGCTCTGCCTGCCTGCCTCCTGCCTCCCTGCCTGGCATCGATCTACTCGGTGTCGAGTCTTGTGCCTCCCCCGCTCCCTGCATGCACTCCTGCTCCCTCTCCTGCCCTCTCCTCCTCTCTCCTCCCCTCTGCTTTCATCCTTCCCCCCCTTCACCTTTTCTTCTCTCTCCTTCCCTCCCCTTCCCTCTTCCTCTTCCCCTCCCCCTCCCTTCCCTCTTCACCCCTCCCCTCCACCTCCCTCCTCACTCCTCTCTTCCCCTTCCCTCCTCACTCTTCCCTTTCCCCTTCCTTCCTCACTCTTCCCCTCCCATTCCCTCCTCACTCTTCCCCTCCCCTTCCTTCCTCATCCTTCCCCTCTCCTTCCTTCCTCATCCTTCCCCTCCCCTTCGCTCCTCACTCCTCCCCTCCCCATTCCTCTTCACTCCTCCCCTCCCCTTCCCTCCTCACTCCTCTCCTCCCCTTCCCTCCTCATCCTTCCCCTCCCCTTCCCTCCTCATCCTTCCCCTCCCCTTCCCTCCTCATCCTTCCCCTCCCCTTCCCTCCTCATCCTTCCCCTCCCCTTCCCTCCTCATCCTTCCCCTCCCCTTCCCTCCTCATCCTTCCCCTCTCTTCCCTCCTCATTCCTCCCCTCCCCTTTCCTCCTCATTCCTCCCCTCTCCTTGCCTTCTCGTTTCCTCCCCTGCTCTTCCCTCTTCGTTTCCTCCTCTCCCTTCCTTTTGCTCCCTCCTTTTCCCCCTCCTCTCCTTCCCTTCTCCCTCCTGTCCTCTTTTCCCTTTCTCGTTCCTTCCCTTCTCCTTCTCTCCTCTCTTCTCCTCTTCCCTACCTTCCCAATCTCTCCTCCTCTTCTCCTTCCCTCCTACCTCTCTCCTCGCCTTCCCTTCCCTTCCCTTTCCTTCCCTCCTCCCTTCCCTCATCCTCCCCTCTGCTCCTGTATACCTCTCATTCCTTCTTATTAGCATATTTACCTTAGGAACTCTGCTATAAGGCTACAGATGCGACTGCTACTGCGAGTACTACTACGACTACAGCAACTACTATGACTAATACTATGGCTACTACAACGAGTAATGTTACTAATACTAATGCTTCTATTACTACAGTTACTATTACATTCGAGAAATAACCTATTTTGGGGCCATGAGATGTTGCAAGGTACCACCATTTCCCCATATCTTCCACCTCGCCAGCACCTGTGATATTATCTGCACTGGCTACTTGTTTTACACTGGTTGTCTGGCATGTGATCTGTTGTTGCAGCACTGTCATTCCCAGGCCGCACATAGCCATGGCAACATGGTCCCCATCGGTTGACCCTTCTGTCAGCTGGATAACACCAGCATCATGATGAGATGTCTTACTCATAATGTAAAGATCTACTTGTTCTTTGTATGTGTTTTCACATAGCGAGCAAATGCTGGCCATTTAACTTTTATGTTGTGCAGCATTGCCTCTCGGCTGATGGAAGTAAATGCATTTGAGGCATCAACTATACAGTAATACTGCTTGGCAGTCCTCTTCCTCAGATGTTTTCCTCACAGAGTGAACTGCTGCCTCGCCTCCTGCCTGCTGGCCTGCACACACTTGAGTGTTGCCGAATGCCTGCTTAACATCATCTTTCACCACCTCCATAATGCATCTTTCTACAACCCGCCTTAAAATTTCACCTATCCTGATCGACCTACATCCTGGATTCTTGTCAAGGGGAATTAATATGCAAGCCATCAGTGTTTCGGTATTGTTGCGCTGACTTGAAACCAGCTTCCTCGCCAGTGAGGCAATGGCGTTACACAGGTCTGTTGCTGCCTCCCCAAACTTGTTGCTGAAGATTACTCCCAAGATTTTGCATCCAGGCCTGACGGTCTGCCACTCCTTGTATGTGCATTGTCTTCCTCCACATCATATCTCTAGTTATCCTGTCATTTATCTCAGGACTAGGTGGAGTGTAGTTCCCGTTAAGCTTTGACTGAGCACTAGCTTGTCCTACAACCGGGTGTTCTCCCTTCAGTTGTTACATTGTTTCTTCTGTCAGGTGAAGCATTCTACGTGATGATTCAGCTGACAGGGATCTTGTTGCCATCGAGATCTTCTGCTTAATCTTGCTGACAAAAATCCTTGCCATATCGTTGTTGTTCAGGACTCTTCTTTGTCGCTTATCTTCGTCTGCAAAGCCATTGCTTCCTCAAATAGGTTGCCACTTTCACTTCTTTTCCATGTTTCAACCCGCTTTGAATGGTCTTAATATTTTTTTGTAATGTTTGCTCTTAGGCAGGCCTTGTTAAGGAAGAGGTGCGGTATCAGTGCAAGGATCTTAAGAGGGAATGAGGCAAAGGACGAGTTATTATTGTAATTGGCTATAAGGCGAGGAAATTCCTTGCTGCATTACATTTGGGAGTTTCAGAAAGTTTACTTGATGACCAACCAACGTTTTCATTATGTATAGTGTTTACCCAACGTTCTGCATTTCTCTGGATTTGCCCATCCAATATGTATGAATGATGACCTTTCCGTCCAGGCCTGTGTGGCTACCCTGCTTCCTCGTTGATTGTCATGATCGTTCTGGGAACTTACAATTAAATACCAGGATGCTTCCCATTTCACTCAGTCTTTCATGGTAGTCATCATCTTGAGCTTTATTTCTGTCATACACTTCTCCGTGATGTTCTCCATCTCTAACTTCACTGCTATTCATTTCTTCATGATGGGGTGATTTAAGCCACCCCACACGTCCATATCCCTCACTTCTTGGCGTCCATCCCTACCCACTACCTCACCATGTGGTATTTCGCCACCATACACGTCTGTATGATCATTAATGTTATCAGTGACTGCTTCATTAACTGAAAGTCACCATTCTGCTCCCTGCCACTTTGGAAGTGGTCAAGTGCCATTTCTGATGAGCTGTGCTTCACCGACACATTCCTACAGCCTTCTGTATGTACAGGGCAGCAAGTTTGTACCACATGAGCACCTGATACACTTATGCTGCCCCTTCCACACTTGCCCACGCCACACAGAACAAATATATGAACATCCCATCTACCGCTGTAATGCACCAGATTTAGAAAGTCATGCAATAAGGAGAAGTTTTGGACTTGTTTTTGTGTGGTCATGTTCCCTGACGAGGGAAAAACCTAGAGCCTGTCATGGAGGATATAGAATTCATCTAACAACCAACTGAACCTTTATCAGTACAATTCATGTTCCAGGTATCGTTCTCAAAGTATTTCTGTATTTGTCTATAATCGTTTTTCTCAAGAATACTGGCGATTAAGGATAACCTTTGGAGGAGTGAAATTACTGTTTCCCGTTTTTCTGTACTCCATTGCCATGACAACACTGTGAGGTGCCAACGAGTAAATATGGAGGAAAGTAATTTTGTTTTCAACAGTTTTTTAAATCTTATAAACTCAGCAAAGAACACTTGTTCCCACGATACTCTTTTTGAAGTAGCTTATTCTTTTTACTCTCATGAGGAAATTAAGAGAAGTAGACAGTTGCTATGCAGTATTCTGAAAGTTGATAGGCCTATTTAATTTTCTTAGAGGAGAGACCCAGAAAAGAGGAAGAAGAAGGATCTGAGAGATTTACTTAATTCTGATGAGAAGGGTGTGAAGAGGAACAAATGTTTAGAATATGTTACTGATTCACATGAAAGAATGCCTCCAGGTGGCCTTGAAATATTTGGTCCTGTGCATAGGTACATAACAGAAGATAAATATTACTAAGATTAATGAGTTGCTGCCCAAAATATTAGATATGAAGTCAGAAGTCTGTAAAACTGCTGATGCTGTAGGAGTGATGAAGGTGGATTTCTAAGATTTAAAGTGTAAGTTTACCAGTGCTATCGGTGTAATGGACGAGGCAACAAAACATAATAACGGCTCAGGAGGATCAATTGATGAATGATTTGACATCGTTAAGAGTACCAGAGCTGGGAATTACTACACCCAAACAACTGGGTAAGCAAGTTAATAAAAGACTGTTCAGAATTAAGCAGCAGTTGTGGCAGAGGGAACGATGGCCAGGGCAACAGTGCTGGAGGAAGAAATGAGAAAGTTTTCTGATCTGGTTGAGGTGTGAGGTGCTGTAGTACTACCGGAACTACGGACGAAGACGGACGGATGGAAAACTGAGAGACGGACACAGGATGGGGATGATGTACTTACTTCACTGGAGAGACGGCAGGGGACAGCCTCCACTACCGGTATCGGCGAGGAGTGTGTAAGAATACTGAGGGAAGATGAGAGAGTTGATGAGGAATTTAGTGGTTTCAGGAGAGAGGAGTGCAGTAGAGCTTGTACTATTGAAAGGAGCATGGGCAGAGATGTGAGAGAGGGATGGGTAGCAAGCAGCCCGGCAATACCTGTCACAGACATTAGGGCTGGGGCAATATCCAGGATGTGATACCATCGAGTTAGGAGAAATGTCGAAGCATTTTGATGGTTGAGAGGAGGAACAACAACTATCAGGCGTGAAGAAAGGTACTGATCATATGAAAGATAATGAATGGCAGTTGTTGGACAGAAGAGCAAGAATAAAAGACAGTTGAAAGGTGTAACCGGATCAATGAAAAATTATTTGTAAAATTTTAAGGCAGCTACAAGAACTTTTGAGTGTTTTTTTAGGACGAGTGGATGAGGAAGTAACTTGATAGTGTAAAGAATGTTATCTGTAATGTAATTAACATCTCTATATTAGACGCAGAAACGTTACATATAAGTTCAGATGAATTAGTGCTTATGAAACTATGAATTCAGTGCTTATGAAATCACGATAAGAGTATTATGAAGTCACTGCTTATGAAATTACGGTAGGAGCTATGGACAAAGATAAATTATTTAATGGAGACATGTGGCCTCAGGATGTAATAACGACAGGTTTTGTGACAAGTTCAGGAGGAATTTTGACAAAAAAAAATCAGCTTGGATAGGTTTTAACATAAATATGTAGGTGCTCCTAGACTTTTATTTGGGTATATTTTGTTATTTTTACTGTTCCTTTTTAGTTTCCTGGTTTTATCAACCTCTTTATGTTTTAGTATTTTTTTTATTGTCAGTCTTGTAACATTATTATTCCCTTTTACTATTTAGTTATTTTTTTTTTTTTATTCAGTCAATCTATGTTTTATATTTTTCACTGTACGATACTTTTCTTACCACACTTATTTTTCTGCCTGTTTGAATTATTTTACTAGTACTTTCTTAGACTATAACTAGTTCGTTGTTGTGATTAAGAGTATTTATTAATCTTATATCTTTTATTTTTGCAATGTATTTTAGTTTGTTTTATATTTCTGTGTTTGTCACTTGTTTATAAACATTATACAGAGAGAGAGAGAGAGAGAGAGAGAGAGAGAGAGAGAAAGAGAGGTAGATAGATAGATAATAGATATAGATAGGTACATAGATATGTACTGTATATATATATATATATATATATATATATATATATATATATATATATATATATATATATATATATATATATTAAACATTTACATTTGTACAGAAGTGTTCCTTTTAATTATTTTGTATATATGTATATGTCATGGGGTTTTTAAAATAAATGCTAATATTATTTAACTGATAATAATATTCAATAACATTGAAGAGCAGGGACAATGATTGTCTCGCTAAATCAAGCAACGATTACTTTACGCTGACTTGCTTCGCACGATTCTCTAAGAACGAGAATTTATAAACTTTCTCGACAGTACACAGCAGAGACTAATCACTCAAATACTGTTTACTAGTACTGTTAGCCTCTGGAGAAAGTTACTTCACCCCTGACAATAAATAACTAATACTAACAATAGTATCAGGTTCTTGCTGATGCTTAACTCCTAGGAGGCACAACGGATTTTAAGCATAATACACAAGACTGGCCTAAGTACCAGTTATGAATGGCAAACGTTTATGCAAGCTAGGAGCTATATGGGAAATAAGCTTAATTATGGAGAAATGAAACACGAGTTTACATTAAATTATGCTCAAGAAAAAGAACTGTTAAATTTATTGATTACAAAATAAATTTAATGTTACATTTCAAATCAAATTAATGAGATCGCACTCACTCACTCACTCAAAAGCTAAATTCTTACGCCTAGGAAAAACACCTTAACTAAACTCTTAAGTCTAGGAAAACGAAAAGAAATACTGGTCAATGAATGTTGTGTATCACCCAAAGGAGGGTGGGAGCGTGGAGAACTGTAGTCTAGTGGAGCTTGGGTTGACCTCTCACTTCTGGAGCACAGAACCTCTCTCTGTCAAAGCAAACACTGGACTGAGTAACGTGGGAAAAAAGGAGGGGAGTGCTAGGCCGCATTTTTTTAACAGTCGAGTGAGCGAAACGCGCCCAAAACAAATCGCTCAGCAGAAGCGCTAATGTCTCACACAAAGACGATCACTTATGACACTGAAAAATTGATTTGACAAGGCTCCTGACCGAATGAGCGGTTACTGAACGATAAACTGGGATTCCACTTGAGTTCGCGGTTTCCCACAAAAACCAATGTCACTAGCCAACTCGTGACATTACGCCCCATCAAAATCAAATCTTTTCTCCTTCAGAAAAAAAATTTCAATATGCATACATATAAATCCTAGCTCAGTCACACAAGATTCACACTGTGGTGTGTGTGCTGTCCTGCTACAGGAGAAAGTCGCACTCGCCAGTGAGCGAAAAAGAAAAACTCGTATTTATGTTAATAGAAGCAAGCTTGGGGGAAAAACTCCGTGACGATGGTGAAAATCCTGTACTCAGGTCAAACTGAGCGAAAAGTTGCTACATTTACACTGACAACTAATTGTTGTGTAGTGTGATGTATGTAATACATGGTGTAGATGTGACAGTTGTAGTGTAACTGTGCCTACGTGTAAAATGACATAGTAAATATAATAACATGGCGACGACGAAGGCAGAGGAGAAGAGGCGGCAGCGTGCGGCAGACGTTCAGCTGGCCCGCACAGCAAAACTGCTACGCCCATTGCTGTACCTGCTAAATCAATTGAGGTGGAGCATCAAAAATGTCAATGAGACAAAAATTTTATTATGTTACAATTACTCTCTCTGCCTAGCAGTCATTGCTACAACGTACATTTGAGATCACCATTATCCCCCTTAACCTATCTATCTATCTATCTATAGCCCGACGCCCTAATCCCGCAAAGGGTGGCCGCAGACAAAACGCCTCCAAGTCACTCTGTCACCCACCATTTGACTCCCTTCCTCCCAACTCACCCCCCCCTCCCTCATATACCTCTCAACTCCATCCCTCCACCTCATCCTCGGTCTACCCCTCCCTCTCCCTCCCTCCACCTCACCTACATACACCCTCTTAGTCAGTCTTTCATTCTCCATCCTCTCCACATGTCCAAACCACCTCAGTGTATTTCTCCTAATCTTTTCAACCTACAGTACTTATATCAGTATCGGGGAGCTGAGAATCCTTGTGCAAACTCGGGTCTTCCATAGCCTCGAGTCGCCTCTGCGGAGTTCTCACTTCCCCATTAACCTACAGTACTTATATTAATATCGGGGAGCTGAGAATCCTTGTGCAAACTCAGGTCTTCCATAGCCTCGAGTCGCCTCTGTGGAGTTCTCTCTTGAACTTCCCCCTTAACCTACAGTACTTATATTAGTATCGGGGAGCTGAGAATCCTTGTGCAAACTCGGGCCTTCCAAAGCCTCGAGTCGCCTCTGCGGAGTTCTCTCTCGAACTTCCCCCTTAACCTACAGTACTTATATTAGTATCGGGGAGCTGAGAATCCTTGTGCAAACTCGGGTCTTCCATAGCCTCAAGTCCTCTCAACTGACTCAGAGATTACAGGTGTGGTTACGAATGGCACAGGAAGGACATGTCACTGATTAGTGGCGTTACTTTGACACACACTGCAGGAACGGACAAAACTATCTATGTCTCGTCCCATCCCTGGCCAGAAAAAGTCAGCTCGGATACGGCCCTGGGTCTTCCTTTTGCCCATGTGACCTCCTGAGACTGAACAATGACCTCATTGTAACACTGCTAGGCGGTACTTGGCGGGAACGACAAACTGCAGTCGAACCTCGTCCTCGGGTGTTCGTGACTCACGGTAGAGCCGTCCTTGTTTACGAATGAACTTGGCTCGACCTCCCCGTGAATACTTAATCACTCGACCCTTTTGTTTATTCCGCACGGCAGCAAGTGTTGGGTCAGAATGTTGTTCTTGTACAACAAGTTGACTACACATCAGATCTTGCGGCGATTCAATGATCACTGGGGTGACACAGTCTGGAGCCTCAACCATGGCTCGTGTTACCGCAGCCGAAGTCTGAGTAGCGTCATCATCCTCGGTGCAACTATCCTTGGCACCGAAAATGTTACCTATAATAAGGTCAAATAGAGGTTCCGGCACAACAACTGCGAGTGTCGTACCAGTATAAAATGGAGATGCCACCTGGATACATGCCTCAGGGAACAATCTCACTGATCCATCAATAAGGTTTGCATGGATCTGTCGACCTGTATACTGCTCAAGCCGAACTAGACTCTGTTTGACAGAGCAACCTGAGGAACCATTTTCTCTCAGGACCTTCACAGAAATGCCTCCCACAAACCCTGGCTGAACAAGGAAGGCACTGTCACCTGTGGGAGAGCCTGTGGAGGAAGCAGCTAGCCACTCATAAGGCTGCTGAATTGATGCGGCAAACATTGTGCCTTGAGAATTATATTGGGAAGATGGAACATTGGCCATCTGTGGAGGGGGGTTCACTGTCACTGTGGGACTAGTGGACTGTGGGGAAGTACCCATACTGGTAGGGACGTGACCACCGTGCTGCTGCTGAAGAATGAAGGCTGCGTTCGCTTCCTGCCTCTTTTGAGCTGGTGGTGAAAAAGTTTGTCCCGATGGTCGGTTGCGTGGCTGATACTGCTGCTGGTTAGGGTACTTGTTGTACCTCTTCCACTCAGGTTTCTGAGTGTTTTGCCCCTGGTCCTTCCACTGCGGTTTTGGACCTTGGCCATTATTCTGAGAATGGCCTTGTTGCTGGGGTTCAGTCTGAGACGGCTTCCCAGACTTGGCAGTATCTTTTCTGCTGTTCCAGGTGTTTTGCTTACGAGTTTGATACCCGTATGCAGTAAAGAATGCGTCAGCCTTTTCTGCCATTTGGCTGGCATCTTTCACCTGGCAGATCTTAAGCTGTGCTATGAGCTCAGCAGGCCACGACCTCTCTAGCTGTGTACGCAGCATAAGGTCAATTATCCCCTCACGCGTGGAAGGAGTTTCATCTTTCTCCATCCACTCATTTAAGTAAGCAGTGAGACGATCGAGGAACTGAACAGCTGTCTCCTTGTCTCGGAGACGAGCTCACATGAACTGAGCTTTGGCGTCGTCTACTGTGAGACCATACGCCGTAATGAGTGCAGCTTTCATCATCTCATACGTGAGATTGTCTCCACGAATTCTGCAGAGAATATCGAGGGCAGGGCCCTCAAATAAACTAAGAAATTAGATCCACATAGCTGCCTCATCCAGTTGATACATGTCTGCCATGTCCTCAAAACGAGCTATGTATGGCACAATTTGCTCGCTTTCCTTGTATGAAGGAAGCTTGATGCATGGGGTCGCCAGGACATGTGTAGGAAGAGCGCTAGTGGAGCTTGGATTAACTGCACCAGATGTGCCTGAAGCCAAGGAATCTCGCTTGAGCTTCAGCACTTCAAGTTCATGTTTTTTACATGCTTCTCGCTCGGCACGTTCGTGTTCTCGTTCTCTGTCTCGTTGTTCACGCTCGTATTCGCGTTGTTCTCGCTCTTGTACTAGCTCGAGTTCACGTTGTTTTTGCTCGTGTTCCCGCAGTTTCTGTTCGTGTTCGCGCTGTTCTTGCTCGTGTTCGCATTGAATCTTACGCTCTTCACGGGCATCATTCTCGCGCTGTTGGTCCATATTATGCCGTGAGAGTAGGTACTCTTTAATTTCAGTTGGGTCTGTAAGACCCATATCTTTGGCTTCCTGTAAAAATATGGTGGTAGCCATGTCACTAATTTATTAAGCAAACCGAAACTGAGTACTGACTGCTTCGCAAACGAATGCTAATAACACAAGTAAAGAATACAGACACAAGCTAGTGGTGACCAGTCTTATCTAGTTAACTGGAAAAGAATAAAGCAAAAATGCAAATAACTGAGAAGACTCAATAATTAACACAATGGGTACGGCGGCTACCCAGGAGCGAATAAAATCGTCTGGCGTTACCAAAAATAAAGTACTAAATAGAGTCAAGCACTCTATGGATCAATAAAGCAAAAATTCACTTGCTAAACCAACGGTAAACACCAGTAAGCTTGTGCCTACAAACTTTAATGATAAATACCTAAATATGAACGAGTGAGTATTATCTCGTGAATAGCCTTAGAGCTAGGAGTTAATATCCTGGAATGAGGTCACCAATTGTCACAGGGTTTTTAAAATAAATGCTAATATTATTTAATTGATAATAATATTCAATAATATTGAAGAGCAGGGACAATGATTGTCTCGCTAAATCAAGCAACGATTACTTTATGCTGACTTGCTTCGCACGATTCTCTAAGAACGAGAATTTATAAACTTTCTCGACAGTACACAGCAGAGACTAATCACTCAATTGCTGTTTATTAGTACTGTTAGCCTCTGGAGAAAGTTACTTCACCCCTGACAATAAATAACTAATACTAACAATAGTATCAGGTTCTTGCTGATGCTTAACTCCTAGGAGGCACAACGGATTTTAAGCTTAATACACAAGACTGGCCTAAGTACCAGTTATGAATGGCAAACGTTTATGCAAGCTAGGAGCTATATGGGAAATAAGCTTAATTATGGAGAAATGAAACACGAGTTTACATTACATTAAGCTCAAGAAAAAGAACTGTTAAATTTATTGATTACAAAATAAATTTAACGTTACATTTCAAATCAAATTAATGAGATCGCACTCACTCACTCACTCAAAAGCTAAATTCTTACGCCTAGGAAAAACACCTTAACTAAACTCTTAAGTCTAGGAAAACGAAAAGAAATACTGGTCAATGAATGCTGTGTATCACCCAAAGAAGGGTGGGAGCGTGGAGAACTGTAGTCTAGTGGAGCTTGGGTTGACCTCTCACTTCTGGAGCACAGAACCTCTCTCCATCAAAGCAAACACTGGACTGAGTAACATGGGAAAAAAAGGAGGGGAGCACTAGGCCGCATTTTTTTAACAGTCGAGTGAGCGAAACACGCCCAAAACAAATCGCTCAGCGGAAGCGCTAATGTCTCACACAAAGACGATCACTTATGACACTGAAAAATTGATTTGACAAGGCTCCTGACCGAATGAGCGGTTACTGAACGATAAACTGGGATTCCACTTGAGTTCGCAGTTTCCCACAAAAGCCAATGTCACTAGCTGACTCGTGACAGTATACTTATTATTGAAATTTATTTATGTATCACATAATACGAAATAAAGCTGGTTGACTTTACTACTACTACTACCACTACTACTACTACACTACTGTTTATAATATCACCTCCATCCGTTTGGGAATTATATTGTGAAGATCAAAACCAACCTTCCTAATGCAGTTCACTATTTGGAGTTGTAATGTGAAAGTTGACACTATCCCTCATATTACAATCCTGTGGCCCCCAGCAAGCCAGCGGTTGTGGTTACCAGCTATCTACTGTGCTACTGCTTTTATTTTTTTATTAACATTACAGTGGTAATAAAGACATTAAACTATTGGAATCGCTGGTCTATGCGATCCTCAACCACAGTAGCTTCGTAATCCATACCCGCCAGAGAGACAGGCCTGAGGGCTGATGATCTTGTGCCCCTGGGGCATAGCAGAGCAGACCTCACGAGGGAGAATGACAGCCAACTACTACTACTACTAGTTACTACTACTATTGCTACTACTGCTACTACTATTACTACTGCTACTACTACTACTACTGCTACTACTACTAGTTACTACTACTACTGCTACTACTACTAGTTACTACTACTACTGCTACTACTACTACTACTGCTACTACTACTACTGCTACTACTACTACTACTACTACTACTACTACTGTTACTACTATTACTACTACTACTGCTACTGCTACTACCACTACTACTACTACTACTACTGCTACTACTACTGCTACTATTACTACTACTACTACTTTTATTGCTACCATTTCGACTACTATTTTTACTACTATCACTACTATTACTACTACTACTACTTTTGCTGCTGCTGCTGCTACAACTCCTACTATTATTACTACTACTACTATTTCGACTATTTCTGCTACTACTACTACTACTACTACTGTTATTGCTACTATTTCGACTATTTCTACTACTACTACCACTACCACTATTACTGCTGCTGCTGCTACTACTACTACTACTACTATTTCGACTGTTTCTGCTACTACTACTACTACTATTACTACTACTACTACCGCCATTACTACTACTACTACTCCAACTGCTGCTGCTGCTGCTACTGCTGCCATTACTACTGCTACAACTACTACTTTTACTATTACTAATACAGTAGAACTTCAATTTCCCGGGAGCCACAGGGAATTCAAAACGCCGGAAAAACGATTTTTCCGAATTACTGATTAACACCCATTTCCTGTTGTCTTACACCGTACACTATAGACGAAGCGTGACTTGCATATACAGTAATAATACCACATACATAATAATAAATGTAATAATACATAAAATAAATGTAACATGTGTATATGTATAGCAACAATGTACAATAATCCAGTAATGGTTAATATGTTCGCACCCATGACTCGTCGATGCTCCAGTAGGCTGCAGTATTCCACCTCCCAACCCACCCAAAAGCCACTCAACTTCTACTGTAGTAATTTTACTGTCAAATATAACAGTATAATGTATAATAAACTTATGTTTACTGTTAAATGTAGAGGAGGAAAGGGTGGCTGAGATTGTGGCAGATGGAAGGATGCAAGGAATAAATGTGTTGGGAGAGTTGAATGATTCTTTGATCACGAAGGAGGAAGTGCAGATGAAAAAAGGGAAAGCTGCAGGTATGGATGGGTGTGCTGTGGAATGCCTGAAGGGGGGTGGAGCGATTATTGCTGACTGGTTAGTAAGATTGTTCAATGTGTACTTTGTGAAAGGTATGGTGCCAGTTGACTGGGTAATTGCTTGTGTGGTCCCGTTGTATAAAGGCAAGGGTGATAAGTATGAATGTACTAGCTTTAGGGGTATAAGTCTCTTGAGTGTTGTAGGTAAGGTGTATGGCAGAGTGTTAATTAAGAGAGTTAGAGACTGTACAGAGGGAGTGATTGGTGATGAGCAGTGTGGCTTTAGGAGAGGGAGGGGATGCGTGGATCAGGTGTTTGCGGTGAGACAAGTGTGTGAAAAGTATTTAGCGAAAGGCAAGCATGTGTTTTGGGCATTCATGGATTTAGAGAAAGCGTATGATAGAACTGATAGGGAGGCTTTGTGGACTGTTTTAAGATTGTATGGACTTGATGGTAGGTTACTAAAAGGGGTGAAAAGAGTTTCTGTAGATAGTAGAGCATGTGTAAGAGTGGGAAATACTGTGAGTGATTGGTTTCCCGTGAGAGTGGGGCTGCGGCAGGGATGTGTGATGTCGCCTTGGTTGTTTAATATTTACCGTATATGGATGGTGTTGTAAGGGAGATGATGCAAGAGTCTCAGGTGCAGGTCTGAGTCTAGTGAATGTTGATGGCAGAATGGTAGAGAGTGGAATCTGAAGCAGCTGAAGTTTGCAGATGATACTGCACTGGTGGCTGATTCAGAGGAGAGAGTGAGACAGTTGGTAGAGGAGTTTGGAAGGGTGTGTGAAAGGAGGAAATTGAAAGTACATGAGAATAAGAGAAAAGTGATGAAGTGTACGAGGTCGGTAGATGGTAGGAGGATGAACACAGTTTTGAATGACGAGTTGCTTGAGGAGGTAGAGTGTTTTAAGTATTTAGGGTCACATGTTGCTGTGGATGGAAGAATAGATGCAGAAGTGAAGTTTAGAATGAATGAAGTAGGAAAGGTGCTGGGAGGAATGAAAAAAAGTGTTTAGATGTTGTTCGCTTAGAATGGATATAAAGAGAAGGCTGTATGAGGGTGTTGTGATACAGACTGAGTTATATAGGGCTGAAACATGGAATATGGGTGTAGCAGAGAGGAAAAGTTTGAATGTAATGGAGATGAGGTGTCTGAGGAGTATGTGTGGAGTGACACATATGGATCGAGTGAGAAATGATGAAGTGCGAAGGAGAACTGGAGTTGTTCGGGAGATGGCTGATCAAGTTGAGCAGAGAGTGTTGCAATGGTTTGGGCACATGGAGAGAATGGATAATGAGCGATTGGTGAAAAAGATAACTAAATCTGATGTGAGAGATGTAAGGCTGAGAGAGAGACCACAAATAGGATGGATGGACAGTGTGAAGAGAGCGCTAGATGCGAGAGGGATGTCTGTTGAGCAAGGAAGAGTGGCTGTGCGTGACAGAAATGAATCGAGAGAAATTGTGAATGAATAAATGATGACGCAGCCCCAAGGGGATATTCTCCTGCATTTGGTCTGATCAGCTAATCAGGTTAGGTGCAGGTAAGGGGATGGGTCTATTATGATGTGGCAAGGGTAAACCATCTCTGCTGTCGGGCCCTGCTGCAAATGTCACTGATTGCAATGAGCGGTTGACCCTTATGCGGTGTGGTACGGCGAGGATCTGTCCTTTCTCCCCTTTGGTGCTAAGATGCGAGTGAATGTGTTTGAGTGGATGAGTAAATTCGGAGTGTGTCGTCCTGTCCTTTCCTTGGGGGAAGCAGCCTAGGTATATAGGTAGATAGATATGTTTACTGAACTAGTACTGTAAAAATTTTATGTTAACCTCTGCTAAAATTATTATATCCTTCAGCTATGCTCTGTACAGTATTTTTTTTTTTTGTCTTTTTTTAATTTTTCCTTTTTTCCTTTTTACTGTATTTACTGCACATGATCACTCATCACCACCACTTATCACCATCATATCCACATCAGATTCAGATTCAGAGGGAGCACTGGGTGGGGGAGGCAGAGTTGTGGGTGATGCAGGCTTATCGACGCGAGTGGATAGGCTGGCTAGGGGTCGAGCAGGCCTGATGGGGGAGACTGGTGGAGCAGCCGTTTTTGCTGGAGTACGGTACTTGCTGGTGTGGACGTTGATGCATCACTATCTGGGAACCCCACATATGAACAGGAGGATACGAGTGAAATGTTTGCCGTTATTGCATATTTACTCCTCATGAACAAGTCCCTGATGTCTGACCGTTTTATTGCTACCGTACACGACAGCGATTTTGGAAACATCATAATGGCTACGAAAATGAAGCAGTTCATTAGCTGTGCAGGCTGGATTTCTCTCCATGAATCGGATGATCTTTTGAAATGATTCATCGGGAATCTTTCCACGAACATACTCCTTCCTCCTTTTCCTCATCGCTTGGCTCCACCTCTTCCACAACTTTCTTTTTAGGTAAAAGAACACTGTCGATGATTTCCTGGTCAGACAGAACTTTTTCTGGTGGAATTTCCTTGTCTGGATCTAGCCATTTCTGTAGTTCACCGGGTTCAAGTTGGCAGAATGGAGGGCACCTAGGAGCTGCGGCAATAATATCCTCAATCCTCTGATGCTCAGGCTCTTCCTCCCTCTCGTCAGGTTGCAAGGCTATGGCTTCAATATCTGGCCACACTTCCCTCCACGCCTTAACTAGAGTTGTCATTTTCTTCCAAGAATCAGCCAGGACAAAAATACACTCCTTCAAGTTGAAAGATTTTTAGAATTCCAGCATACCACCAGTGAAGTTCACACTATGCTGCAATAGGTTTTTCTGTAGTTGAATTTTACCCTGGATTATGCCCTGGTCCTGTGGCTGAATTAATGAAGTGATGTTAGGGGGTAGATACATAGCCATAATGTTCCCGTTAACCAGCTCCTTTGCCTCAGGATGGGCCCGACAATTATCGAGGAACAGAACGACCTTTGAATCCTCGGTAAGTCCTCTTTCCCTCAGGTGCTCTTTGACTTGGGGGCACGAAATGATTGTGCAACCAATTAGTGAATATGTATCTTGTAATCCAAGCACTCGTTTGGGAGTCATAATCAACAGGGAGATGGACTAGTCCCTTAAAAGCTCTGGGCGACTTATGTTTCCCAATCACCAGAGGCCTAAGTTTATGCGTGCCTGCAGCATTAGAACACAGCTGGACAGTCACTCTCTCTTTATTTTTTTAAAATCCAGAGGCTACTTTTCCAAATGCCCCTGCCAACGTCTGCTCAAGCATCATGCGAAGAAAGAGGGAAGTCTCGTCGGTGTTGTAACAAAGTTTGGGATCGAGGTTGTGCTGCACTAGCAATTCACAAAATTTATCTTTGAAATCCTCTGCTGCACTCTTTATCAGCCGATCATTTCTCACCACAAATCTCGTGCTTCCTAATGTCGTCGCATTTCTTAAAATGATGTAGCCAACCTAGGGTGAAAGCACACGGCTCTCTAATCCCCATTTGTTCATAAAAATCAAGCACCTTTTCCATGAGGAGAGGTCCAGTGATGGCACCACCCTCCGCTCTTTTCCCCCAAAACCACTCGTATAGCACAGTATCCAACCCTTCAAACTCGCTGTCTTAAGTGTACGTCCGTTTTCTTTAATTTGAGCGACATTAGACTGTGTAACATATTTCAAAAGCTTGTCTTTTTGCTTGCGTATGTCATAAATAGTACTGGACCCGACGTTGTACTCACGTGTCAAATTACTCATGCGGGCACCTTTCTCCAGTCTCTTACAGATGTGTAATTTCTGTTTCAGCACCAGTACCACTCTCTTACGCTTAGGCGTACTCTTATCGGTAGATGTACCAGGAGCCATGGCTGATATTCCACCAAATAATACGGAAAATTGCGATAAAACAGCGGTGTGTTGTAGTGTTTACACTGTCAACCCTCAAAACAATGGTGAGGACTGCAGTGATCGCTCTGGCGACGAAGAAATGAAAACATTTGGGCGGCATGGTTGCGCGGTGAACTTGAAATGCTGGTTAGGTCCTAGATTTTCCCCCGTTGATCGATTTTGGAATTTTTCTTTAAATTGTCCAGTTTAGAGCCAATTCCGGTTTATTGGCTCGCAGATAATTGACGTTCTACTGTACTACTACTACTACTACCATCATTACTATTACTGCCATTAATAATAATAATAATAATAATAATTTTACTTTGCTGTTACATGAACTACTACTACAGTACAGTACAGTTATTGCTAGTAGTAGTCACTACAATTATGCTGCTACTGCTGCATGAAGACAAACACTACAACCACAATTAATATTCACCACAGTTGCTGCTTCTGAGTGAAGTCCACCTTTACACCAGTCACCGTAGTGTGGGATTTATATGTATTTGGCTCAGTTTATTTGTCTGTATCTTACCTACAATATGGAAAACAAGAGGTCCCCCCGGGGGAATTACACCAGCCGCGAGCGGATACATATCTCTTGCGGTTCGGAATATGACCTTGACTTTGACCTACTTTCACCAGTTTCAAACTCGTAGGAGATTTTCATCTCTAATTCACACCTGTAAACTTTTGTGATGATATCTTGAGCGGTTCCGAAGTTATCATAGTAACAGACACACTGACATTGACCTGCTTTCTCTAATTTCAAACTCGTGATCGATTTTTTCCCATGCTACACACTTGTACAGTTTTATGATGATATCTTGAACGGTTGCGAAGTTATCGTGCTAACAGACACACACACAGACAAATACACAGACAAACTGAAAACATCACCAGCTTCGCTATCGCATCTGGTAATTAGGTTGTTTTGCTCCAAAGGAAAAATCTACAGTTATGGATGACGTCAGGAATGTAAATGGAAAACTCTTAGTTGGAACTGTACCAAGTTCCAGTAGCGACTGATCACATTCTGAGCAGCAAGTGATTAAATCTGAAGCGAAAAATGTTACGGGTTATGACCCCCGGGCAAGGTCAAACGTTCGCCCTTATGTTCGAATATTTCGGTACCAAACCATGTATGGCGCAGGTGTCATTCTGAGAGTGCTCCTTGTTGTATGAATCTGTGATAAAACTTTCAGTGAATTTTGAATGCATGTGAATTTTCTTCAGTGCTTTGTTACATGCGTCTGATTTTATACGAAAAGTTTGGTGCCCATTCCCCTGGTGTAGTGTTCCATCCACACACCAGCACACCAAGCCACAAAGCCTCACCCGCCCATACTGACACAATGCCTACCACCTAAATAGCAAGGTGGCAGAGATATTTCGTCAGAGCTAGTATCATCTACGGTTATTAGATTACGTGGTAGGTGGGGACGCTCACCATCCACTCACTCGATGTAGTGCTGCTCTTGGGTGACTGCCCTTTCCTCCCTTTCTTCTTGCCTTCCTTCCGCTTCTGTCTTTCTTTCCTTCATTCTTTCTTCTTCCTTCTGTCTGCGGGTGACTCTACACTGAGTGACAAGCGAAATGGTTTCCTGTACACCAAGAAACCATTTACTATGTGTGTGGTAACCATATAACCAAATTATGGCGCCTGGTGGTTTAGGGGGTAATTAGGGCGCTCCAGTCGGATTGAGCCTGTGCGGGTTTATATCCAAGGGATGGTTGGGGTTTATTGCTCGTGTATTGCCACTCAGGGATGAATGAGACCGGTCACTCTCGTCTTAAATGTCAGGACCAACTTGCCTAGTCCCGGGCTCCTACGCTCCTCATGGGGCAACAGAGGATTAGATGATGATGATAATTATATCACGTGTCATTGGCTAGCATGAAAGAACACTGAAATCTCTTTAAATAAATACGCAATACTAAGCTGTTCCTAACTTACTGGTTAGGTCACGTGATCAACGGTACACCTCAGTAGCCACTAAACTACTGTGTAACACCGCTATACTTTGCAGGGCTGAAATCTCTCTCTCTCTCTCTCTCTCTCTCTCTCTCTCTCTCTCTCTCTCTCTCTCTCTCTCTCTCTCTCTCTCTCTCTATCTATCTATCTATCTATCTATCTATCTATCTATCTCACACACACACACACACACACACACACACACACACACACACACACACACACACACACACACACACACACACACACACACACACACACACACACACACACACACACATTCCTGTAGCAAGCAGAGCCCGTTGTCCCTAGCAACACACCGTAGCATTGGCAGACCAGGAGGCGGCGAGGTGAAGACTGGGGGAAGGACAGGGGGGGGAAGAGAGTAAAGAGAGAGGGATGGCGTCACCGGCAAGAGAGAAACATAAACAAAGAGGGGAGGAGAGAGGAGAGAAGAAAGAAGGTAGAAAAAGAGAAAAGTGGGTGAGGGGTAGAAGAGAGTGAGAGAGAGAGAGAGAGAGAGAGAGAGAGAGAGAGTAAGGGGGGAGAGAGGGAGAGAGTGTGTTACCATGTAGGAAGCCAGACACTGTGAGCAAGAGTGAGGAATTGGCAAGTAGGGGAAAGAAAGGGTAGCAAGAAGGGGAAGGAGGGAAGAGAAAGGATGAGACGAGAGAAGAAAAAGAAGCGGGCAGAAATCTGGAATGAAGAGGGTGAGAGAAGATGAAGGAGGTTGTGCAGGGGTGTGTGTGAGGAAGCGTGTGTAAGGAGGGGTGAGGAGTGTGTAAGGAAGGGGTGCATGAAGAGGGATGTGCGAGAAGAATGTGTGAGGAGGGGAGTGTGAGAAGGGGCGAGAATAGATAAGTGAGGAGGAGTGAGATGGGGATGTGTGAGGAGGGGTGAGAAGAGGGTTGTGCAGGGGTGTGTGAGGAGGGGTGAGAGGGGATGTGTGAGGAAAGGTGAGAGGGGATGTGTGAGGAGGGACGAAAAGAGGGTTGTGCAGGGGTGTGTGAGGAGGGGTGAGAGGGAATGTGTGAGGAAAGGTGAGAGAGGATGTGTGAGGAGGGACGAAAAGAGGGTTGTGCAGGGGTGTGTGAGGAGGGGTGAGAGGGGATGTGTGAGGAGGGGTGAGAAGGGGATGTGTGAGGAGGGACGAAAAGAGGGTTGTGCAGGGGTGTGTAAGGAGGAGTGAGAGGGGATGTGTGAGGAGGCGTGAGAGAGGATGCGTTAGGAGGGGTGAGAAGGGATGTGTCAGGAGGGACGAGTAGAGGGTTGTGCAGGGGTGTGTGAGGTGGGATGCGAGGGGATGTGTGAGGAGGGGCGAGAAGTGGTGTGTAACGAGAGGTGAGAAGTGGTGTGTAATGAAGAGTGAGAAAAGGTGTGTGACAATTAGTGAGAAGTGGTGGGTGACGAGGGGTTAGAAGAGGTGTGTGAGGAGGGGTACAAAGTACAAAGAAAATCAAACAGCAACAGACCTCATGGTCCTTTCGAGGCTTTTTGTTATGGAGTAGACTATGACTACGAGACCTAATTCTACATGCTGAAGGATAAGGATAGTAAAGCAAGAAGGGTGAGAAGAGGTGTGTGTGGAGGAGTGAGAAGAGGTGTGTGACGAGGGGTGAGAAGCGGCATGTGACGAAGGGTGAGAAGAGGTGTGTGTGTTGAAGGGTGAGAAGCCGTGTGTGAGGAGGATTGTGTGAGGAAGGGTGTGTGAGAAGGGATGAGAAGGGGTGTGTGAGGAGAAGTGGGAAGGAGTGTGTGGGGAAGGGCGACAAAGGGTATGTGAGGAGGGAAAAGAAGGGGTGTGATGAGGGGTGTGTGAGAGGGTGTGTGAAAGGGGCTGTGAGAAGGGGTGTGTGAGGAAGTGTGTGTGAGAAGGGGAGAGGAGAAGGGGTGTGTGAGAAGGGATGAGAAAGGGTGCGTAAGGAGAGATGTGTGATAAGGGGTAAGAGTGGAGCGTGTCAAGAGGGGTGTGTGTGAGGAGGGTGCATGAGGTGGGGTGTGAGGAAGGGTTTATACTGAGGGTTGTACGAAGAAGGGTGCGTGAGGTGGGGGGTGAGGAGGATTATGCAGTAAAGGATGTGTGAGGAATGGTGTATAAAGAAAGGTGTGTGAAAAGGGTGTGATATATGAAGAGAGTGTGTGAGTAGGGTGTATGAAGGAGGTGAGTGAGTAGGGTATATGAAGAGGGTGTGTGTGAAAGGTCCGTGAGTAAGGTGTCTAAGGAGGGTGTGTGAGGAGGGTATGTAAAGAGGGTGTGTGATGAGGTGTGTGAGTGTGTGAGGAAGCTGTGCGAGGAAAGTGTGAAGAGGATGTGTGGAGGATGTGTGAGGAGGGGAGTGTAAGGAGGGAGTATAAGGAGGGTGAGTGAGTGTGTGAGGAGAATGTGAAGAGGGTGAGTGAGGAGGGTCTGTGAAGAGAGTGTGTGAAAAGGGTGTGTGAAGAGGGTGTGTGAGAAGGAGTGTGTGAAGAAAGTGTGAGGTTATGTGAGGATGTATGTGAAGAGGGTATGTGAGGAGTGTAAGAAAAAGGTATGTGAGATCATGTGAGGAACAAGTGTGATGAGGATGTTTGAAGAAGGTGTGTGAGGAAGGGTATGGGAAGAGGATGTGCGAGAAGATTGTATGAGGAGGTTGTGGGGGAAGGGTTTGTGAGGAATGGTGTGTGAGGAGGGTGTGTGAGGAGGATGTGTGAGGAAGATGTGTAAGGAGAGGTTTGGGAGGAGGATGTGTGAGGAGATTGTGAGATGGCAAAAGGATGGGAAGGTCTCCCATTCCTTTTTCTTCTCATTTTGCTTTTTCTTCTTCCCCTTTCCTTAATCATGATGTTTTCCTTCTGTTTTCTTTTCTTATTATTCATCTTTTTTCTCTTATTTCAGCTATGTGTGCTTCCTCCCCCCCCCCCGCTCTCTCTCTCTCTCTTTCTCGCTCACAACATGTGAATGTGAATTAATAACGATTTTGCTTCGAGTCATTTTAAAAAGGGTGGCAAAGGTCATGGGTGAGGTGGGTGGGGTTAAGGGTGAGGTGGGTGGGGTTAATGAGAGGTCAGTGTGATCAATATAGGAGGGGAGGCAGGGGATGAAGGAGAGGATGAATTAAGAGAGGGAGGGATGATGATCAGTGGGGTCAAGGATGAGGGTGAGTGTAAGGGGAGGGAGGGACGGGGAGAGAGAGAGGGTTGAAGGTGAAGGCAGGTTAAGGGATGAGGCAGGTTGTACAAAGGAGTACAAGGGAATGCAAACAACAACAGACCTTATGGTCTTTTTGAGGCTGTATGTTACAGAGAAGACTTTGACTATGACTATAATTCCATGAGGTGAAGCTAAGGCTAGTAAAGCAGGAAGGCGCCACCCCTCACCCGCCCTCCCACAGCCAACCAAACCCTTCAGCCGAAGCCAATCAGAAAAAGTAAGGACTACCATGCAGCGAAAAGAAAAAAAAACTGCCATGGAAATTTCTCAAGAAAGAATGAAAAGAAAAAAATATATATTCTGCACTATCTTGTCTGGAAGAGAAAAATAATATTGTGTGGTAGTATTGCACTGCTACTGTAGTCTGCATGACCTGAAATAAAGGTTAATCAGTTAGCTACTTTTTTAAATCATTCAGCCATGAATGCGTTTAACCGGGGATTCGAAGCCAGATGCTTATTCGCGAGACTTAAATGTTATTACTGTAATGTAGTCTTCCACATTCCTTGGCACTTTGTCCCATATGCTTACAACTTTTTTCTTTGGGGGAAGGCTATCGACCACCGGCCCCAAGGCTCAGATAATTAAGCCTAATTTTTTTTTTTTTTTTTTTTTGCATTTTAACATTTTTTTCATTTTAATTTTCTTCAGTTTAATTAAGCAGATAAAACCTAATCTAACATGATTAAACTGATAAAATCGCTGCCCACTAATGTCTAAAGATAGGCTATAAGTAGCTAAACCTGAACTAAATATTCACAGTGTGCTTACACTACTGGTTAAAATGCCTCGACCAAAAGAACACCATTGAGTGCAAGTGTGTAATGCTTCTCTGCTGTACACTCCTGCACTCATCAACTGCTGACTGTGGGACGGGGCAAATGTATTAAAAATAGGGAACATCAATATATGAAAGAGAACAAGTAGGGTCAGGATCTAATTCATTTACGTCACTCATCGACCCTATTAAAGAAAACTTAAACAGATGCAAAACATTTACACATGTAAAAAAAGTGAAATACCTCGCCCGACAGAACAGCATTGACTGAAAGTGCCCAATACCTCTCAATATTACTCACCTGCACTCAGTTACTGGCGACAGTTAGACAAGGCACGTGGTTTAATATAGGTGACATCAGCATAAGAAAAGGAACAGTAAGGAGCAGGAGCTATTTCAAGTAGGCCAACGTCAACCCTACTGAAGTACAATACATAGATTATTTGCAGTCAATAAAAACCATAACCAAACAGTTAAAAGGTCACAACGCGCATCAAACTGGTCTTCCTCAAGAAAGCCATCAAGTTATCGGACAGAACAAGATCCCTATCACCCAAGGTGGTGGAAAGGGTGAAGGGGACATCTGCTGCGCCAGGGAAATTTGTAAGTGGAGCACGTTCACGAATAAGTCGCCGACAGTACAGAATGATATGACTGATAGTTACCACCACACCGCAGTTATCATAGTGGATATCATAGTGCTGTGGAAAACGTTTTTCAATATATTGCAACACATGAGTGAGAAGCGTAAAGTTCATCCTTTATCGTGCTAATACTCTTTCTTCAAGGCGACTGGGACGATTTGCAGTATCCCACTCGCCAATGATTGGTTTGCTAGTTGGAATATTCAGTCTGGTCCACTGAATTTGTCACAGAAGATTTACTGACTTCTTTCCGAGGGAGAGACAACTGCAGATCACGGGGAACGTCCCAAGTCCCCTCGACCTCCACTTCAGACTTTGCAAGTTAGACAGCCCGCTCATTGCCACAGATATGACAATGACCAGGCACTCAGATCAGCGCGAAGGACTTGCAGCACGAATGCGATTCAGTAATCATGTGACCCCTGCATCTCATGAAAATCAGTAGTGCAAGAAGCAACTGCCTGAAGGGCTGACTGAGAATCTGAAAATATGACAAATGGATCATGTCCAAAATTTAGAGCAGTCTATGGCTTAGTCAATGGCAAAAAATATCAGAAGTTAACACAGATGTAGAGGTCAGACATTTAATCGACCACACACTATCACCCACACTTATACTCAGCTTGGAGCCATCGGTGTACAATTGGTGGGACCGCAAATGACGCCTGACGATGTTATCGAACAGGTGGCGGACCGCTGCTTCCGGCGCCATGGTCTTCAGTGATGGGAGCCATAAAACATTAACGGTAAATTGGGTGGCTTCCAAGGAGCTATATTTTTAAATAACAACTCGTCACAAGTCACTGAGGTCCACACCAAGCTCCTGTGTCAGCTATTGGAGGCGAATAGCCACTGGCTGACAAACCTCCACATAAGATGTTGGCATCGATGCAGGGGATTGGGTGTAGGAGGTACAGGCCACACTGCCAATTTAACACTTTCTTACGGTCATTATGCCATACAATAATACCAGATTTTCTCGACGGATACAGAAGAGAGATACCTTCTCCTCCACTTCCATACGAGCTACAGGTGCACACAACAAGACTCCATGACACATTCGCAAACATTTATTCTGCAACACATCCAACCTCTTCAAGTAGCATCTGAGGCCAACCAATACACCTCTGAGCCACAGATTTTCTGGTTCTCCCCAAATAGTACTCACTAAGCACTTAAGGACATTTAATGGTTTATCACAAGCAGATTATTAATGTGAAATTTAAAAGTTTAATCGGAAGTCAAAATGTAAGCCCAAAAATCCAACAGAATTCTGAAAAAGGTACCGGCTAATTATCCAAAGTCAAATTCAAGTTAGCAATGTTACGGGTAGCAAAATTTACACTGGTACACTTGGGGATGGAAAGCTTAAATCCCCACTGCAAAGCTCACTGGAGGACAAAATCTGGAGTTTCTTGAATCTGCCCAACCGAACATTGTACATTATGGGAAGGGTGCCGTATTCCACAATCGTCAGCATAGAGTGACTATTTAAGATTCTTCAGGATAGGAGCTGATTAGAGAATATCATTGATCATATTGCTCAGTAAAATGGGACTAGGCACACTTCCCTGAAATGTTAGGTTATGGACCAGTCTGACAGAGAATGTTCTGTCCCTCATTTTTTTTTTTTTAATAAAACTTAGCAAATTGCCTCTTAACCCGTCACATCCCGAGGTTTTCCGCACCTCCAATATCCCTCAGTCCCGAGGTATTTTTGAAAAAAAATTTTGGGCTAAAACCTTCGCCTTTGGTGAGAAACATCGAAAATTCATAGAGAAATCGCTCACCTGAGGTTTAAAATACCCAATCCAGGTAGGAGTTCCTCCTTACCTGACTGGGTTTTCTAACATGCTGGCACCAAAGAAAACGAGTTCTATGGGAGGGTAACTATTTTATCCACTCATAAATGGTATTTATTTATTTACTTGGTACGAATGTATATGTAGTATGAGAGTATATTGGTTTTCAAGCAGTAATAAAGGCATTATAAGCATTGTTTCACTCACTAACTAATCACCATACCTGACCTTTTTTTGCCACATTACCTGATCATTATTTCTGGCTGTTTCTTTTTCTAATGCTATGTAAACATTGTCCTCCACATTGCCATCGATTGGGGAATCACTCTGGCCCTGAATATCTTTACTAGCCAGGTCACTGGTAACAGGTCCATTGCCAAGAAAATGGCGTGAAGGGGGGAGGGGGGAGGTTATGCGGTGTAAGGCATTGTCCCTGCTTGGCATCTTGTAGAGGAATAGAGGAAGGTGTCCCGTGTATACATACAAAAAATCAAGTGCGAAAATTGAAAATTGTGCAAATTAGGGACCTTGCAATTGCACGACGTACTGGTACGTCGCCGGGACTGGCAAATGCAAATCGTTGCAACGTACCCATACGTTGATGGGACGGGGCAGGTTAAACCATAGCACAGAACTTCATCAATATGCCATGCCGCCATGTCATGCTATAGGCTTTATAGGTGTCCAAGAGCATTCCTATTGTGGATGTTTTAACGGCAAATCCCTTCAAAACTCAATCCACCACATTCGTTAAATGATGTCCCATACTTCTGTACTTATGGAGGCCACACTGTTGATCATTGAACAGAGTCTTCAATTTTAAATTAAAACTAAAAGAAGACTACTATTAGCCATTCATTTCATTACCCTACATAGACAAAAAAGTCAACACAACAGGACGAAGTGAAATGGGATTCATAAGACGACCACCCTGTTACAGTATGGAAATAACGTGCACAAAGTGTCATGAGTTTAGGAACGTTCAGGACACCCGAAATCCATTGTACAGTGCTAACAGCTTAGTCAGGTTCTCCTGATTAAGACGCTAGATCATATCGTACGTGATTGTTTCTGGTTTAGAACTGGGGTTTTTACAGTATATTAGGACAAGAAGTTCATTCATTATAAACTTTAGGTTCTATGGGAAGTCTATGTCTTCTGTGGCAAAGTCTAATATTTGTGGCTCAGCTGTTCGTTTATGGCTACATAAATGGCAGTCGTAATTAGTTGAGCTACTTACATGAGAAATACTCCTGGCAAGGATGTTATCTACGTCCACGGAATCGTCATAGATGTTATTCACGTGCAGAGTGGTCACAGAGATATAAGCACGTTCATTATTTAGTATTTTAATAGTTGATCAGATTTTAGTTAGCATAGTAAAGCGGTTCACTGTAGAAACAAAAGAATGGCAGGCGTCACATTAACCTTTATAATTATTTTGTTTGCCTCAGCCCTTGTCTGTTTGTATGCAATAAAGCTTTCCTCGGTAGGCTGGCTGTCAAAAATTCTGTATCTCCTTCTTAATGCTTGTCAACAGTCTGGCCAGTGAGCTCTGTGCTTTTCATGAACTGCAGAAGTCTTGGGAATGGCGGCCTCAGGCAAGTGTAAAATGGAAATAGTTATATTTTGCACTTTTACATCTATGTTCTCTCCAGAAATGTCTTAGTGATCCTTGAAAAGAAGCCTCAATTTGCTTTCTTAAAGTTAAATTTTGGATATGGAGGGTTTGAAAAAACGTTGCATGAATAAGAAAGACAGGTGGGTAATGATCACTTCCCAAGGAGTCGTCATAAGAATCCCACAAATCTTGGATATCTACACGGGCTGTTCTACTATCATTTGGAGGACAGAGGTTGGAGGGTAGTATTAGGTCAGCTGCTTGCTTCCCACTATCATCAATCTTCAGGTCAGTCCACTGATATTGGTCGTTAAAGTCGCCCAAAACTAACTTATTTCCGGGAAGGTGGTCAAAAACTGAATATACAGCATCACTATCAATGGGGCCCTGTGGAGGAGAGTAAAGAGAGCAAACAGACAGATACGTGTTATTAAATTTTATTCAGCACGTGACAGCTTCCAGAGTAGAATTTTGAACCACTTCTGTTCTTTGTGGGTGTGGTTTGTGTGTATATGGCAACTCTGTGACCATCTTATCTTCTATACGAATGGTAGTGTTTGAACCGTGGAGGATCAAGATGAATCTCCAATCGTGTCTTCTGTAAACAAATAACGCCTGGCCCCTGTATAGATAGATTGTTATATTGTGTAATTTATTCCCAAGTGTCTTACAGTTCCACTGTAACACAGTGAATAAAGCGGTTTAAGATTAACGAGGTATAGCATCGTGCTAATTTTTTTTATGCCTCCCGTTACTAGACGAGTGACTACACGGGACCTATCCCGGTGTTTGCTGGCTGAAACCTCAGTATGATCATCAATAACAAGACTCCCAGACTTTTCCTCACTGGAGCAGAAGCAGGAAGCACATGAGGACATGATTGCCTTGTAAGGGTGGTAAGATTGTTTATTAGACTTGTTGAGCTGGTTTAGGCCATACTGACTGAGAAGTAGTAGCTGTCTGAGGATAGGAAGTTGTTACATGAATATCAGTGAGAGATGCATTAGATAGAAAGCTGACATAAAGAGGCAGGGCGAGTGGCACAAGTAACAGGTACAAGGTCAGTTGCCTTCACTGCACAGACCTCTTTCTCCTCCTTCAATTTGGGACAATCCGTCAAGGAAGCGAACTGAGCACCCTTGCAGTGAGAGCAACTTACAGTCTCGGATGTGCAACATGGCCCAGAGCTGTACACTTGCCACACACTGACTGGAAAGTCCAAGACCTGTCATGATATTTACAACAACGAAGAGGGTTGGGAATGTAGGGCCTGACATTACCAATTTCGTAACCAACTCTGACATGTGCAGGGAGAGAAACTTTGCCAAAAGTCAAGATTATAGCTTTGGCTGTCTTCGTCCACTTTCACTCCGAGTATCCAGTTATAAATTGAGCATCTATGACATCCTGCTGAGCAAGTTCATGCATGATGTCATTTTCCTTCGAAACTATGAGGATCCCACGGGCAATAACTCCCTTGCAGGAATTCATGAAGTACAGGCTCGACTTTGTAACGGTGGAATTAGCACAGCTTAAGCAAATCTTTAACCTTGGCCAAGTTGACAGTCTGTGATATCACCACTTGCATTTTTTTTTTTTACTTACTCCATTTCACCAGAACAGCCGTCAGTCACTTTCTTGATGATGAAAGGATTGAGACTGGGCTGGGGAGTAGAACCAACTGCATGTAACAGAACAAAGGATGCATTACTTACATTAATGTCAGCTGGTGCACATGGTTGGGGTCAGTCAGTCAAGAGACGATCAGTCCCCAAATCAGTCGTAATTTAATCAGAATCATTTCCCCCCCCCCCAGGGGAAAAGGCAGCAAAGGAATCCGACATAGTAACTACGTCCCTCTCACTAGGGGAGTGGGAAGAGAGAAAAATAGCCAGGGGACAAAATACCCCGGGGAAACAAACTGAGGCTGAGACTACCCTCTCGACCTACTCCAGAGAGGCCAAACTGTGTGCCCACTCCCCCATAGCGATCAGCCAGGGGGACTCTCCGTGGTCAGAAGACAAAGACAATCCCAGTACGAAGGTACAGACGCCTGCTGTACCAAATTAAAGAGGAAGGGAGGAAAATGAGAAAATGCTATTCTATCCTCATCAGATAAGTAAAATATATATATATATATATATATATATAGATAGATAGATAGATAGATAGATATCGGTAGGACAATCCTTAAAAGGTAGAAGAGAGAGCAAGTGATCAGATGTCTGCACCCTCGACGACCATACATCAAAGTCCTGACAAAACTACTGAGGTAAAAGCGTTTTATTTCATTTGACTAGAAAAGTCTGGATATCATTTTATAACCATTACCTCTACTGCACTACGAGTGATCTGATATGATGTAGCCTACTTATCAGTCGCCACAATGATATATCCATTACTTTTATGTATACTTGCTTCAGATCCCCTCATGATCTGTGCTTTAGTGAGTTAAATGTTGTAGCATTAGCGATTCCTAATGGTCCTCATTTGGTTTGTTTCACAATCTGGGAATTATTATTATTATTATTTTTTTTTTTTTTTTACCATTTGCTGTACACTTTCTCACACTCAAATTTTTTTCAATGGTGACAATACAAAACTCTAGTTGTGGATAAGCAACTGTGTAAACTAAGGACAATATTCTCCTGTGTGTGTGTGTTTTTTTTTTTTTAACTGGCATTAAAAAAAACACACAAAAAAAAAAACATTAAAAAAAAAGAAAACAGCGTGAGTTTTGTTTAAGTTTTTATTTAATATAGTTAACTTTTACATACAAAAATGTAGGTTTACATCATATTGATAAATGAGGTCTACATACATATACATTCAAATTTTAAAACCCATTAAGAACTTATTATTTGTCTGCAGTATTTGCAGGCTGCTTTCTGTTTATCGCTTTCTAAAATATCAACTTCATCACATTCTGTTGCCTTTTTTCTGCGGCTACCAGCAGGCATTTTGTTGCTGTCGTCCTCTCACTACCAGGGAGAAACTGAGACTGAGACACTGAGTACTAAGTCAGGAGTAGTCAAGCCTACCTAACCCGTCCATTTCCTGTACAGTACAAGTTAACAGATCCTTTGTCCAACCGGACCACCTTGTAACAAAAACATGTCTTAAACAAGTGTCTGTTCTTCAAATAACACTTGAAACCTTCTGTTTCACTCTGAATTACTTTTAATTGCTTATTTTAACTGATTTGCATTTATGAGCAATAAGAAAAAACAAAAAAAAACAATAAAACCAAAAAAATAATGTTTATTTTATAACCTTGGTTTTTTCCAATCCATCCTACGACGTCAGCTGGTTTGTCAACTTTATTTCTACCATGTACTGTCATCTTGGTTTTAAATCATTTTCACTAAATATTTTTCCTCAGTGAAATACTGGCCGTGGCAACTCAGGTCGCCACCACACCCCCACGAGGAGACTATGGAGGGGTAGATGGTACGCGCGACCTGTCCAGTCAGTACAGACATAAGTTCCCCTGGGCTGTGCGCCCCTATTCCCTAGAGTGTGCCAGATGAGACCACCCCAGTCCGAGTGCACTACCTTTCGGGCAAGCTAGCCTTCGCCAGGATTGTGGTGGAGCTGAACCATCAGCTCCAAGCAGCACCCCGGCAATGGTCAGAAGCCGCGCAACCCAAGAGACGGCCTGTAGCCGCTCTAAAAACCAGGAGACGGCCTGTAGCCACTCTGACAGGTACTGCTCACACCCCTTGCAGAACCTGTGATGGCCTGAAGCCACATGCGGGGAGAGAAAGGTGTGCCCCCTCTCTTTCTGCAGTTGCCTCAGAGGGCACGACACCAGCAACGGCCTGTAGCTGCGCCAGTAGGCAGGAGACGGCCTGTAGCCGCTCCTCACCTACATATCGCCCTCCATACAGGAATTCGGTGATGGCCTGCAGCTGCACCAGCAGGCAAGTGACGGCCTGTAGCCGTGCTTCGTCTGCAATCCCATCAAGGAGTCGGGCCCTGGTGATGGCCGGAAGCCGCACCGCCAGCAAAGGGATGGCCTGTAGCTGCCCTCTGTCTGTTGCCCAAGGGAACTCAGCGACGGCCGGTAACCACACTCCACAGCGTGAGGGCGACTTGTGATCAGCCCTGCCTACCAGCGGGAAGGCAGGCCACTCCTCTGTCCACCCAGACTGAGGCAATCTCCAGGAGGAGGACTTCTACCCCGAGGACTGGTGAAGAGGCCCGGTGTTAACTCCGGGGTTATTCTCCATCCATTCGACCCCCAAGGAGGACCCCCACCTGAAGGACTCCTGCCAGGAGTGACACCGCAGCCCCACCCTGACGGCGACGCTGCGGGAGGGAGACCGCAACCGATGGACCTCCGAAGCCCCCAGGATTCCAGGGCGAGACCTCTCTCCTCCCCGACAAAGGCAACACCCTTCCTCCACCAGGCGCCTGAGGGAGCACCTCCAGAACCTGTTTGACTCTAGCCCTGAGGGCCAGATCCCAGTTCCTAGCCCCGACAGTGAGGGGCCCTTCACTACACCCAGCCCAAGCCCTCAACGAGAGACGACGCCCCTGCGAGTAGTCCCGTGGCAGCTGGACAAAGGGACTCCTGAAGGGACTCCGCCTACTCCAGGCCGACGACTGTTAGTCCCCAGGCCTTCCCCCTTCCCCTTTGCCCGATCAATGACATAATATATAACAGTGACTGATACATACTTCCCACAGACTGTGAGTGAGAGGCAAGTGAATGGTGAAATTTAGTGAAGTGAGGAAAGACACTCGAGACAGTGCATGTCCATTTTGTGCAAGACGAGAGGCAAAACTTGGTGTCGTTATCATAACTCTGAGACAGTGCATATCCACCCTGTGTAAGCCAAGAAATAGAATCCAGTGAAAATATATATAACTATCGTGAATCAGGAAATAGTCAGGGTCAGAATAAGGACTCGAACTACCTCGTGCACAGTAAAACCTACATTTTGCCTTCTCACTGGGAAACGGGCCTCCCGTGCAAGGACTGTGAAAGCTGTGTATTGTCTCCTTACCCAGACTAAGACCACTGCCTATCTAGTATCCTGCGTGATACTCGAAACCCATCTCCCAACGTATGTATTAATTTGGTTTAGCATAATGTGTGAATTGTCTTCCCGTTCTATAGGAGAGAATTTGTCAGTATAGATGTAAGGTTGTTGCCCCGTGTTTTATGCCCTGTTCCTCTCATACTGTGCCTATGCTCCGGTCTAGAAAGGGAACCCAGCTGCACCCTAGGCATTCTTAGGGTGGGAAGCTGACCTAAAACCGCCTAGCATGACATTCAGTTTACATTTAGGAGCTGAGTATTATTCATAGTATAGCTACATTTTTTTCATCGTCACTCCTAATGTTTAGAGTTTTTCATTATCAGTATTAAAAATCTATTTGCCATGTTTGAGCACAAATGAACAGTTTCTTAAGAACTCTCTGAATCATCAGTCTTTGTTCTGAGGAATCTGCTCTGTTACCTTTCTTTGTATCGTCAGCAAATTTGGTTATTTTACAATATAAGCCTTCGTCTACATCTTTTATTTAAAGGAACTGCATAGGGCACAAAATAAAACCTAGTTGCACTTCGCTTATAACATTCATCCATTCTGATTCCTTAATATGAACTACAGCTTCTTGTTTACATTCCATAAGCCATCTTAATAAAGTGTCATTGGTACCATAAACTTTTAGTTCATGATGAACTCTATTATGGGGAACTTCATCGAAAGTTCTACCAAGATATTAAAAATCATCATATTGAGCTTTATTATACATATCTACAGCATCATTGAACAAGCCAAGGAAACTGGTTAGACGATCAGTTGTTCAGACACAATCACTTGGCCTGGAAACCATGTTGTTGTTTACTTTGACGAGATTATTTTGTTTTAAATGCCTGACTAAATTAACCTCTATTTTTTCCAACTTGCATTCATCTCACGTTAAGCAAAGTGGAAGATAATTTCATGGTTGTGATATATTATTTTTTTTTAATACTGGAGTTACGTTTCCCATTTGGTATAGTGCTACTGCATAATGATATGTTTAATATTTGTACTGACATTTTTTTTATTTCATCTTTTCACTTCCTTTAAAACTCTTGCAGATATTTTGTCTGACTCCGGCGTTTTGTTGAACTTAAGTATATCGATCACAAACAAAGAATCTCTCTCACTGATCATGGTGTCACTCATTCTGCCAACTTGGTCTACATGTATTAAGGAAGACAAAGGAAATAAAAATAAATTTTCTACAGTAAATATTGATGCAATGAAAGCATTAAGAATATCAACCATTTCAGTTTTGTCATTTGTATACTCTCCATTTTCTAAAACTAACAGGCCTTTTGTTTGTGTTAATACCTTGTTTCTTCTTATGTAACTGAACAGTTCTTTCGGGTCTGATTTACTGATGTTACCTGCACCGTATGTGCTTCAAGATTTTTTATATTAACCTTTTAACATTTTCACGAATGTTGTGATATACGTTATATCTGTTAGCTCTCTTCGGAATTGTGGTTATGTATTTTTGACGAGAGTTTCTTTTCCAAAAAACTGTTCTATCTCTCTGTCTATAGCCAGATGCCTTAATCCTGTAAGGGGAGGCCACACACAAATCGCCTACATGTCGCCCTGTCTCTTGCCATTTTGCTGTCCTTTCCCTCCTCTCTCATATAGCTCTCTATCTCTCTATCTTATCCTCGGTCTCCCCCTCCCTCTCCCACCCTCCACCTCACTTACATACACTCTTCAGATTAGGCTCACTCCGTTCTCTCCACATGGCAAAACCACCTCAGTGTATAATTATCTCCTAACATTTTCTGTCACATCCCCATCCACACCACAATGCTCCATCACATCCTCATTTGTTAGTTTGTCTTCCCATGTAACGCCACATGCTCCTCTCAAATAACTAATTCCCACTGCTCTCATTCTTGACTTGTGTCCTTCCAACAAGGTCCAAGCATCACTTCCATATGTTAGAGTGTGGATCACAGTACTGCCATGCAGCGACTTTTTCACTTCCATGATCACTTCCCTGTTTCTTATTACTGCATTCAGTGAACAAGCAACCTTCCTTCCCTGCTGTACCCTTTCAAACACTTTATCCTCCAGACTTCCATTCTTACTCATCCCTCTACCCAAATACTAATGTGCATTTTCATTTTCTCACTATCCAGCCTCACTTGTGCATTCAGTGACTTCATTTCTCTCGAAGACAACAACTTTACTCCTCCCTATATTCGTCCTTAGATTCAGTTTCTTACATACGTTTCCATACTCATTCACCAAGCCTTGCAATTCCCCCTTCGTATCATCTGCAAACAACAAAACAGGAAGTTTCCAAATGCTTTCCTCTCTCATTAAGGCTCTCCAACATCCACTGCCCTACCTTGTATCTCATTTATGACTGAATCCATATACAAACTGAACAGCCATGGAAACATGACACATTCTGTTTTAATCCAACATTCAGATAGAAAATTTCACTCAGTTCAATATCAACACGCACTGCAGCCCTAACGCTATCATACATAATCTTCACGGCATTCAGCAACTTCCCATTTACTCCATATATATTTATTATTTTCCACATTCCTTCCACTCTGCCATATGCTTTCTCCAAATCCATGCAGGCAGCCTACACTTTCTTTCCCTTCTCTAGAAATTTTTCCACTAAACACCTGGTCTACATGAACATCTTTCCTTCCTGAAACCTGCCTGTTCTTCTCCAACCAATTCCTCTGTTATATCCCTAACACTTTCAGTAAGTGCCATGCCATATACTCTTCCTATTACACTAAGAAGACAAATATCATACCATATACTCTTCCTATTACACTAAGAAGACAAATATCATACCATATACTCTTCCTATTACACTAAGAAGACAAATATCATACCATATACTCTTCCTATTACACTAAGAAGACAAATATCATACCATATACTCTTCCTATTACACTAAGAAGACAATTGCCCCTGTGATTACCACACACTTCTTTTTCCTTTGTACAGGTGAAAAATAATATCTGACATCCAATCCTCCAGGACTCTACTTTTCTCCCAGGCCAATCTGCATATCTTCCATATCCATTCTACTACTGTCTCTCCCCTGTGCTTCAGCATTTCACAACACACTTCATCAATTCCTGGTGCTTTCACCAATTTGCCTTTTTTCATGCTTCCACTTCTTCCATCCTGGTAATCTCTTCCACCTTTTTGTTCTTCTCAGTGTTGATATTCCACCATTTTGGCTTAGAACTTTTTACCGGCCGCCTATTGTGCATCAGTACACATAATATCAACAGCTTTATTTCGACTTTTTTAAAAGATTATCCATGTGTCGTGGATATTCGTTGTCTGATTAATTGGTTTCCAGTCATCATAACACAAATATGTTCAGTTTTTAAAAGTTAATTTTTTTGTAATCTGGAACTTTCTCGTAACTAAACTTGAAGCTGTTGTTCCTGAGGTTAATGTTAATTGTTACTGTATGATAATCACTAGCATTAAATTAATCTCCTACAAAAATTAAATCTATTTAGCTAGCCGATACAAGATCCAAGATATTGCTTCCATGCTTTGGCTGCTCAGTAAAGTGGTGTAATGAATTTTCCAACAAGTTGTTGTACAAGTCTAGCCCTGTAGGTGTTAAGGATTAACTTCATCTTATTAAGGTCTTCAAAAATTACAGTATTCTGGATACAACATAGGCTACTTCTGCAATTCGTTCATCTAATTTATGATCAGTTTCCTGACTGAGCTGGCAAACATTAAATTAATGCAAGTGTCATCTTTCCACGTGATTCATTTTTAAGCTGAATGTACAGTACATTGGGTCAATATCGTCGATGGATTATTTTGAAATTAGCACTGGAAAATTTGTTTTGATATTGGCCTGTAGCAATATACAGCTTCCATTCTCACGTTTCTGTCCCTACCGAGAATACTGTAACCTGACATTTCATATTCTGGCAAAAAGTCTCTCTGTTTAGAATGAAGACATGATTTGGTAGTGCCATTTACATCATAGCTATTACCGATGGTGAAAGTTTCTCAGTAAACTCATTTTGCACACTGTGAGCAATTACAAAGAACCTTAACACACACTGACATTGAGCTTGGGATATCTTTCCTACCTTGATCCAGTTTAAGATTATTCGCCCGCTTCCCCTGAGGGCTGAGAAATTTTTCTCCAGAAAGAGTGCACTATATCATTCAGGAGACAGCCAACACGTACAGAACCGATTGGTCTTAGGTGAAGACTATTCTTTGTGTATAAGGCCAGCTACTGGTAAAAGTCGCTCCAAGTTTTTACGAACCCCACGCCTTCCTGCAAACAGAGTGACTTTAACCCAGTGGTTATCAACTGGGGGAGGGAGGGGGGAGGGGGGAATATTTTCATGGAGGGGAGGAGCAAGGAACCAGAGGAAAATTTGAGAATAGCCAGGATGTGTGTGTGTGTGTGTGTGTGTGTGTGTGTGTGTGTGTGTGTGTGTGTGTGTGTATTTATATTTATTTATTTATTTACTCTCCTATTCGATTCATAGAAAAAGTTGGACATATGATGAATCAGGTCATGTCTGAGAACCGCGAAGGGGGAAGCGACCCAATGAAGGTTGAGAAGCACTGCCTTAACTAATATTACGACTGAAGGCCTTGTTGTAAAATACGGTCTGCGCACAGGTCTTAGTCTCGGTCTTGTATAGTGCCGGATCATCACCTTAAATCGTTCCTGGAATTCTTCTGATTTGGTGCTTACCACGTCCTTCATACCTGCATGGACAACTAGATATTGTCGGTTGATCCGTAGGTAATTTTTGCCAGGGCATCACCTACATTATCATCTCAAGCACCTGGTATGCAGGTGAGGGAAAGAAGTTGTACGAGCGAGGGTAGGGGAGAGCCAAGATTGAGGAGAGAGTGAGAGAGACGCAGGAGTAAGGAGGGTGAGAGAGACGCAAGAGTGAGGAGAGTGAGAGAGACGCAAGAGTGAGGAGGGTGAGAGAGACGCAGGAGTGAGGAGGGTGAGAGAGACGCAGGAGTGAGGAGACGGTGAGGCTGAGGGAGAGGTTAAAATGAGGAGAGGGAGGCAAGAGGGTGAGAGTGAGGAAGATATGATAGTAAGGATTGTGGGGACCCGGTGAGAATAAGTGAGAGTAAGAGAAGGGAGAGGTTAGGGAGAGGAGGGAGGGGTAAGGGTGAGGGCAGTGCGGGATTAGGGTGAGGGGCAGGAGTCAGGGTGGGGAGGGAGAGGGTTTCCACTCACACCTCAAGATTTTAGTTAACAGTATCTTGAGCAATGAAAATGGCCCATCTCTCTCTCTCTCTCTCTCTCTCTCTCTCTCTCTCTCTCTCTCTCTCTCTCTCTCTCTCTCTCTCTCTCTCTCTCTCTCTCTCTCTCTCTCACTGGTCTCAGAGCAATGCGTGACTAGTACGTGTGCGTGTATTACCCAGCAAATCAATATTCCTGGTGTGTGTGTGTGTGTGTGTGTGTGTGTGTGTGTGTGTGTGTGTGTGTGTGTGGTAGGCATGTTGCTGGGACTGGGATTCTATCCCTGCGCATTTTTCCTTTCTGGTCTTTCATCACGTCTGTATTCACCCTTACTTTACCCCCCCCCTCTCCTCGCATTCCTTACTCCTCCTCAAGGCAACTTCATCCCCTCTACCCTCCTACTTCACCTCTTCCCCCCTCCTACCTCACTCCCTCCCTGTTCCCACCTCACCCCCTCACCCATCCTACCTCACCTTGTCCACTGTGCTTCTTTACCTCCTCCACCCTCCTGCTTCACCCAATTCATCTTCCTGCTTCACCCCTCCACCCTGCTACTTCACTCCCTCCACCCTCCTAACTCACCCCCTCCACCCTGCTACTGCACCTCCTTCATCCTCCTAACTCACCCCCTCCACCCTGCTACTTCACCCCTTTCACCCTGCAACTTCACTCCCTCCACCCTCTTAACTCAACCCCTCCACGCTGCTACTTCACCTCCTTGATCCTCTTAACTCTTCACCCTCCTAATTCACCCCCTCCACCCCGCTACTTCACCCCTTCCACCCTCCTACCTCACCCCCTCCTCTCTGCTATTCCACCCCCTTAGCGTCGGACACGGTATGGAGGGGAGTGTCACTACTGTACTCTGCCAACTGGTGCTGTCCAGGTTGACCATCCAACTCCCTCTGTAGTTACTTCTCCTCCCGCCATACAGAATGAGTTGGAGCCAGTGCGGGATGGTGCAAGGGTTGCGAGAAAAAGGAACATCATTCCAGTAACCACAGACAATTAATTTCATATTCTTGCAGAAGTAGTGGAAGAACCCCATGAGGCACTAATTGTGGGGGACTCCATCATCCGTGGTCATGTGGTGGAATTTTGCGGCAGGGCACCCTCTAAACGAAAGTGTTTTTGTATTCCAGGTGCAGGAGTAGACGACGTAACAGAGGCTGTGGATGACGTTTTTGAGAACGCAGAAATGATAACCTTGTTATCATTCATACAGGTACTAATGATGTCGTGCAAACCCGATCAGAGGAGCTGATGAATAAATACAGAACGATGATCCGACGCTGTAAAGAGAAAACTAACATTTTAATTTCAGACTTACTCCCGAGGATAGATGCAGGGAATGCCTTCTTCAGTAAAGCGTTTAGTATAAATAACAGGGTTAAATCCCTTTGCTTTGCAGAAAGGCGTGGAGTTCATCGACACATGGAACCACTTTTACAAGCAACGAAAATGCAGCACTCCACTCGCGAATGATGGACTACACTTGCTTCCCACTGGTCTGTCCGTCTCAGTTGTCTGTCAGTGATGCAGTACATTTTTTCTGGAGGAAAAAAAAAAAAAACAAGCATCACGGGAGGGAAACGTAGATATCATATGATCCAATAAATCAAAATACTGTATAATGGAAGCTCCCCACATTGGAAGGAAAACACATTAAAGCTCTGCTTGTAAATGTGCATAGTCTGTATTATAAATTTTCTGATATAGAGGCCCTTGTCTTTACTGAAGAGTATGATGTAACTGGTATATCGGAATCATGGCTAAATAAAGAGATTTTCTAGCAGTTTAGTGTACCAGGCTATTAAATTTTCAGTAGTGAAAGGAAGAACAGAGCAGGAGGCGGTGTGTTGTTATTTATTAAACCACGATTTCATCCAATCGTAATTACCAAGCCTTGCATTGAAAAGATTGACACTATTTATAATCAACTTGGAAATGAATCTTCTCATAAAATTACTCTTGGGTTAATTTATTGTTCGCCCGGTCAGCTACTCAACATCGACAATGAAAGCTACAATCATGTCGCTGAAATCTCTTATATGCAAAGCACTACAATATTTGGTGTTTTTAATATACCAGTTCAGAAACAAGGAAAAGCCCAATTCTCGCACACAGGGTTAGATCTATATACAAACTTGCAGGAAAGTTCATTGTATTAGTTTGTAAATAATCAGACACGTGGAGCTAACATCCTAGATCTTGTCCTAACCACATCAGAAAATTTAGTGAGTAACGTTATTGTAAGAGAAGAATTTAGTCCAAGTGATCATCGAATAGTAACATTTAACATTAAATTCAGTAAAGACAATGTGAGGGCTAGTTGCGAGAAAGTGCCTAACGATAAGAAGGCAAATTTTGATAAACTAGAGGCAATTGTAGGTGCAGGCGATTGGCATCCAACTGTCGAAACAATAGATATCAATGATGAAGGAAATTCATAACAGAAACTCACAACAATGCAGTCAGGTTATGTATTCCAATATGCAACAGAGGTCCTGCCAAAAATTCTAAACCCAAACGGTGGAATTCCGATATTAAACATTGTCTGGTGGCAAAAAATCTTGCATATAAAATTTATAATACCACAAAAAGTCAAAGTGATAGAAACAAGTATGGTGTTCTTTGGTGAGATGCAGAAAAAATATTTAAACGCAGTAAGAAATTGCCTTGAAGCACATATTGCCAGTACCAGTAAATCAAATCCCAACAAATTTTTCAGTCCCATAAGAAGTACAAAGGTAATAACTCCAACAATGGACCTTCAAACACAGATAACGGAGAGCACACTGATGATGAAACTTTGATGAAAATACTTAATACTTTCTTCGCATCAGTATTTACATTAGGAAATATACATACGATTCCTGCAGTTTCCCCAGTTCCTATACAGCAAGGCAATATCACTGATGATATTGTAGTTAATGATCGCGATGTACTACTTTCAATTAGTAAATTAAAAGAGAATAAAACACCAGGACCAGATAAAATCTCTCCACACGTATTACAGGAACTACAGAATGAAATACCAGAACTTTTCAACTTGTCACTAAAGAGTAGTAAGGTGCCACACGAGTGGAAGCTTGCAAATGTAACCCAGATATTCAAAAATGGCAACAGAGCACAACCAGAAAACTACCGCTCAATTAGTTTAACATCAGTTGTTTGCAAATTGTTTGAAATTTTTATCAGTGATAAGTTTGTGAAACACATAGAAACATAATCTCATCAGAGATTCGCAGTATGATTTTTGGAATAATCTCTCTTGCCTTACGAATCTATTAGACTTTTTCATTGATGTATTGAACATGCATGACGAGACTAAATCTGTTGACGTTGTCTACCTCGGTTTTCAAATGGCTTTTGACAAAGTCCCACACAAAAGACTCATTCAGATGTTGAAGAGACATGGTTTCAGTGGCTGTGTTCTAGGGTGGATTGAAGATTGGCTCACTGGACGATAGCAAAGAATTGTAATAAATGGAAAAGAATTAGACCGCATAAACGATACAAGTGGAGTGCCACAGGGTTCAATGTTAGGTCCTATTCTTTTTTTAATATTTATAAATGATATTAAGAATTGTTTTCTAAAATTTCAAAATTTGCAGGCGATAACAAACTACGTAACAGAGCAGGTACAACATTGCAGAGACAGGCAATTCAGGAGGATCTTGATCAACTGCTTAACTGGGCTCAAACATGGCATATAAACGTCTGTGTTAATGAATGTAAAGTGTTAGACATCGGTAGTAAAAATGTAGAAGCTAGTTATAACATGAATAATGTCTGACTCGACAGGGTAAATCATGAAAAAGATTTAGGGGTTTTAATAACAAAATTTGATTTCAAACCAAGCAGACAATGTACATAAGGTGTAAAAAAAAATAAAAGAAAAAAAATAAATCGATTGGATTCATAGGCAGAGCATTTGAATATACTGTAAATCCAATAATATCGCCCTGATTTTGTATACGCCCGCACTTGGAATATTGCGTTCAATTTGGTCACCATATTACAAAAAGGACATGGAAAAACTTAGGAGAGTACAGTGAAGTTTGGCAAAGATGATACCTAGACTAAGAAATAAACTGTACGAGAAGCGTTTAGAAGCCCTGACTCTCTTGAACCAAATGGTGGTTACGATGAGATATAATTCAAGTATTCAAAATATTCAAAGGAAACGAAAATATAGCCATCGATAAATATTTCACAGTTGAATGCTCAAACTATACCAGAAGTAATGGACATAAAATTATTGGCAAAAGATTTCAGTCACACGAAGTTAAGCATTTTTTCTTTACTAGAGTTATAAATATACAAAACAAACTGCTCTCAAATGTGGTATTTTGTGATACAGTACTAACCTTTAAAAATCACTTGGAAAAGTATCTGTCATCTAACCCCCAGTTAAGTATGTTCACTCCAAACATATTCCTGTGTGTGTGTGTGTGTGTGTGTGTGTGTGTGTGTGTGTGTGTGTGTGTGTGTGTGTGTGTGTGTGTGTGTGTGTTTTGTTGCTTTTTCAGAGCCTGGAAGAAACAACCGCTGAACGACATCGATAAATATTGGTGTATTAATGTTACTTT
>NC_137053.1:33114694-33307194 GCF_032717465.1 Coenobita brevimanus | reverse complement strand
ACTACTACTACTACTACCACTACTACTACTACTACTACTACTACCACTACTACTACTACTACTACTACTACTACTACTACTACTACTACTACTACTACTACCACCACTACCACTACTACTACTAGTACTACTACTACTACTACTACTACTACTGCTACTACAGCTATTACTACTGCTACTGCTGCTACTGCTGCTACTACTACTACTACTACCACTACCACTACCACTACTAGTACTACTACTACTACCACTACTACTACTACTACTACTACCGTACAACTACTAGTACTACTACTACTACTACTACTACTACTACTACTACGACTACTACTACTACGACTACTACTACAGCTATTACTACTGCTACTGCTGCTACTACTACTACTACTACTACTACTACTACAGCTATTACTACTGTTACTGCTACTTCCGCTGCTAATACTAATGCTAATACTAATACTACTGTCTCTCTTGTCACTCTTTCCTTTTCATTTTCACTGTACTTTTCATGGTTTGATCTCTTTCTCCTTTTCTTCTTACTTTCCTAATTTCATTCCAGTTCCTCCTTCTTCCTTCCGCTTTCCTTGAGCCTTCATTCTGTCTCTTTAACTCCAATATCCCCTTCCTCTCCTGTTTCCCATCCCACCACAGCATTGTTTTCTTTTTCCTCTATGCACCCGCCATTCAATATTTTACCTTCATTTTCATTGTATTCCTGTATGCATAGATTTGCGTCTGAGTCAAGGAATACCTGGCAAAATGTTACCGCTTGATTTTGTTCTGATCAGACCACAGTTGGGCTTCACCATACAGTTCGGGTCACGCTGACATACGCTACAGATTAGACAATAAATCACCTGAATGTGTTGAGAGAGTTTTTCTGTACGAGAATGAGCTCAAAAAAAAATGTTTGCATTCACTTGTGAAACAAAGATTAATGGGATTGTGGGTAGATGTGAGGAATAAATATCGGTATACCTGATATTACCAAAATATCAGTAGTCAAGCCCTAGGAAAGAAAGCAAGCTGATTTCAGTTAGAGAATCATTTATCTTGGAGGAGAAAAAGATAAGCACAGGTAAGAGAGTAATGAACGAGTAATATAAGCTGATAGCCGTATAGTAGCTGCCATTATACGGTGAAACCTTCAAAACAGCCTTGATATTACACGTATCGGTATCGAACTGATGATGGTTGGTTATGCTGTAGACAGTACTTGTCAGACTGTGTTAATACCCAGTAGGCGGACGGTTTTGGTCCAGCAACATGCAAGAGTCGGATGCTTTGCATGAACAGCGAAAAAAAAAATAACAATGGATGTACAGCCACTCAGAAAGGATTACCCTCTTATGCCACGTCCCCTCTCCCCTGTGGCTGTTTTGATCTGGTAACAGTGTAGGGGAACACAGACGCACGCACAAACACTTGGAACGGATCTCTGGCTCTGAACCGCTGGGCTGCTATAATCTTGTCCCAGTGAAAATGAGGGGGAGCGTGGGGAGGAAGGGAGTGTGGGAACCGCCGGGGGATGACGGTTTGTATACTGATAAAATTAAGTGCTCGTCTACTAAGTCACGGTATGACTACAGACCATCCTAACAAAATATCCTAGTAATTTAAGAGGTAGTGTGTGTATATTTACATTTATAACTGTAATATATATATATATATATATATATATATATATATATATATATATATATATAAAACCCGAAAGAGGATACCGATTTGAAATATGCAGACTAAATCGCTGAGGAAAAGGTGTCATGAAATTTACACTGCAGTTTATATGACTATCCTCAGTACCTTAACAATCAGCCAAGCTATAATGCCTCCCTTCATGGGTCGTGGTCGACATGGTTGCCCGGTCAAGATCATGCCAGTCCATCCAGCCCATTTATTGTGCTGGGGATAGACGTGTGCAAGTGAGTGGGAAACACGTGCAGTGGGAGGGAAAAAAAAAATCATTTGGAAAAGGCATTTTGTAATCACATATACAATACCCAAATTTTATTGTTCAAAATTCACCCAACAGAATTTTCCCTACAAAATATTATAGAATTGTTACATTTACACACTTTCGTCTCACAGACTTCTAAAACACCGGTTCAGACAGGCCATGAGCCTGCCAGGACAGCTGGGCAGCACTAATGAATGGGAGGAAAGGGCGAATGTAGGAGCGCTGGGGCAAAGAGGCTAATATACCTGTATATATGTTTATACCTGGCTCCTCAAGTCTGCCTCTGTTTATTTCTAATGCACGACTCCCCCTCCCCCCTCCTTTCCCGATCAAAACAAACGCCACATGCAGACTTCAGATATATAAAGTAACAGTTCAGGGTAATAGCTTGAAAAAATATATATTGTCAGACACAGTACAGTCATCATTGTTATTAATCGCATGTTCAGCCATAACCCCAAACCTTTAGCCCCTTCAGTTCTGTGACGTATTGTCTATTTTGCTGCTGTTGCTACCAGACGATTCTGCTCAATTCCGGGGCGACGTTTCAAAGCGGAGAGTTTAGATGCAGCCTTCATTGACCCCTTCATTACTTGAGGTCTGTTCTAAGCCGAATAAAACTGTCTGGAGACAAGGAAAAATAAAAAACACGTCACAGGACCCAAAGGGTTAAACTGTGTAGTTCTGTGCACACAACTGAATTGCGTGTGTCTGTCCTAAGAACAACTATTTCTCGTGGCAAGTCATATCCTTGCTATTATCTTAAACTAAAGACGGAGTTATTGTTATATAATCAGACCTGCCTAATACTCAGGAATATCGCCTTATATTAAAAATTCCTCCTTCTCTATGTCAGTCACATATTTACTTCCCTTGATATGTGAAAAAGGTATGAGGGTCGTAACTGACTTATTGGTAATGATTATATCGTTTTGTCAGTTTGTCATTCAGCCATAAAGATTTGTGACCGATTTATTAGTATCGATTACATCGTTTTGTCATTTTCTTTCAATAATATAAGCATAATGGATGTATCGGTGTTAATCAAACTAGTGCATTAATGGCCAGTAATCGAAGATACATTATATTACTGCTAATAAAACACAATATTCTATTTTATCCAATTACTTTGTGTTCCATTATACAGATCGTGCAACGTAATTCTTTAGCATATAACTCATAACAATCCGTGGAAAAATATTGTTAATAGTAAATTCATAAATTTAATATCACTGTCGTAAACAATGTACAATTGAGAGAAAAGCCAAGCTTGTCAATAGATGTTATCGTGGATTAGGTCTGTGTATTGTAGCCGTCACTGGGAAATAATGAATGTGGGGGACACAACCCAAGCCACCTCACTGGTGTGGCTCGGTCATCCAGGTGCTAATATACCAACCCTTTTAGTATGAAATTCGTATCCCTTACCTCAGTGGTTCATAACCTTTTCTCTTGTTCACACAATTTTCAAACCACCAGGCAGTTCTTGCATCCCTACCCCAGTTGCCTGAAGGAATAATACTGTTCTTCTCTGGTATTCTGTATTGTCCTCTCACAGAGAGGGAGAGAGAGAGAGAGAGAGAGACAGAGACAGAGACAGACAGACAGACAGAGACAGAGACAGACAGACAGACAGACAGACAGTCAGAAAGAGAGACAGACAGACAGACAGACAGACAGACAGAGACGGAGACAGACAGACAGACAGACAGACAGACAGACAGACAGAGAAAACGAAGTAACACCGCGTGAGACAGACAGAGAGAGAGATTTTCCATCAAATCATTCTATACCGTATATTCAGTAAACTCATAAGATATTGGCAAGATATTATCCATACCTTAGAAAGCTGCGTGTGTTGCGGCAAAGAAATATTGTACAGGAAAATTCCACGCTTACTCTCCAATTCCCTGCCTCCCGCCCCCGGAAAACGAATCACTTGAGGGGCTCGAGTACATGATTCAGACTGGTAACTTGTCACAGTATGTCCTGGACTGCTTAAACATCTTGGTTATCTGACAAAGTTGCATTTGCTTCTGCTATTTCTGGTTTGCGTGTGTGTGTGTGTGTGTGTGTGTGTGTGTGTGTGTGTGTGTGTGTGTGTGTGTGTGTGTGTGTGTGTGTGTACTATAAAATGTTACAAGAACCACATAGCACCGAACGCTCCAGCTGAGGATGATGTTCCTTCCTGAGTGACTGTACCTTTGGTAGGGAATTGGGTCAGTTAAGTTAATTAATTTGATTTTTGCCAGTGAATGATTAAATTAATTAACTAAATTAGTTAAATCAGTAAAATGATATTAATATAACTGAAGAATCTCCAAATTAATCGATTAATATCACTGAAGTTTCAAATAATTTGGCTCAATTTCATTTCTCATACTCAGAGTTAAGACAGCACATTGGAGTGAAAGGATGGTAATGGTTTGAGTTTGTTCTTGTACCTAGTTTAATGACTGTAGTTAGTTTTTAGATATAATCCTTTAATTTCCATGGCGGTGTGGGGCTAAGCAAAAAGCCTGATGACTCTGAAATGTGTGTCATTACATGGGTTTGGGTTGAAAGGTATCCTCCCATAACGGATTTACCTGGCTCTTGGCATTCTTTAGGTGGCTTTGCTATTATCACGCCGTAGTTTAGTGTTAACAGTTCCTGCTCTCTATCTAGAGGTCCTGGGTTCAGTGCCCAGCTAGAGCGTCAAAACTTTTCACGCGTGTACGCACGTGAAATGTGCTTCTCATATTTATTTACTTATTTATTTATTTATATAAATTCCACTTAATTCTTTTTTACACGAAGTGAACCCTGAAACCAGCATGAAGATCTTTTGTGTTTGGTGCTCGTTCTCCCATTTATTTAAATTTGGTCATAAATACATTAGTTTTTTAAGCTAATTCCAAATTCGAATTTATTTTGAGGGAGATATTATTTTCAAAAAGCTTGACTAAGTTAACTTAGGCTAGGTTAGTTTAGGTCAGTTAATAATAATAATTAAGTTATAATAATAATATTTAAGTATAACATTTATTTCACAATAACCAAACACTAAATATCCATTTATTATATCATCTGGAAAACAGCTGCGTGGCGAGTGAATGGTGGGGGGGGAATAGGTGAAACGTCCGTGGTTCACCCATTTATTCCTCACCTGACCGCCATCACTCCCCCCCCCCCTCACTCGCCACTCAACTGTTTTGCAGATAATACTATAAATGGATCTTTTGTGTTTGGCTGTGGTGAAATAAATGTTATACTTAAATAATGTTTGTTATTATTATTAAATAGCCCAATTATTATCAATTAACCTAACATAACATAACATAACTTTTTACAAAGTAATTTCTCCCAAAAATTAAATTCAAGTTTGGGATTAGCTTAAGAAATTGTATTAGTGACAAAATTTACATAAAAATGGGAGAACGTGCACCAAACACAAAAGATCCCAGCGTGATTCTATAAACTTACAAATAATACTAAAATAAAGCTTGTGTGGCATGTGGGACGGAACTAGCGGATAACAGTAATGCGATGGAGTAGCAGCAGTACTGGTAGTTGTAACACCAGCTTCATCTGAAATGTAAACCACGTACTGCACCGCAAGTTGATGTTTCACCCTCCTGCAGTCCACCATCTCCCTTTCACGCTATAGGGAGGGAGTTGAGCATTTGCATAGCCAGGCAACGGAGCCGCCCAGCTACGTAAGTGTCACCGCGCGAAGGCGTCCCTCTCCACACCCCCTCCACACCAAGGCAATGGATAAAGGGGAAAGTGGGAAGGCATAGGGCAGGGAGGCCCCTATTCCTCTTACCCTGCATCCCATTTCGCACAAAAGTCCTACTGCCCGGGGAGATATAAACAGATTATAAAATTCTATGGATATAAATTTATTATCTCGAATGTCACAGACAACTTCTGTTATGTTTATTCATTCCAGATTCATCCCTAAACCAATCATCATTGAAGGTCCTCGTTCCGACTTTGGCAAACTACGTTTACATAGTTTCCCAAACGAGCAACTGTACCTCTCGCTATCACTTAGAGCTAGTAATAGTATAAGTGGAGACAGTAACTTCAGTACAGAGGCTAGACCACCCTAGGCAACTCTTGCCACACCCTTTATCAAATACGCCATCCTCGATGCTGCCTTCCTCATCCACTCTCCCTTCCTGCGATTTTCGCCCTCTCCCTCTACCACATCCCCCCCCCCCTCGCATACCACTGACGCCCACGCTAAACTGCCTCGCAACACACTAATCTGCATGTAGAAAATTCATGCCAGGCGCCGGTGGAGTGAGGAGTGGGAGCATTAGTACCCGCGACTGTGTATGTTTGTGTGTGTATATATATATATATATATATATATATATATATATATATATATATATATATATAAAAGGATAATATGTCAAATTTTTCCAATCTGCGCTCACTTGGTTGATCTATCCGACAAAACGTTTTTACTGTAATGATTATTGTGTAGTCTGTCTGGGTACCGCCAACAATTTTATACAGCTTGTGCTATTTGGTGTGTTTGAATTGCGAGATGAAATTCATCAGTTTCTCCGCGGACAGCAACAAGACCTGACTGGATATTCTGATGCCCCTGACTGTTCAGATGCTCGCATATTTGGCTGATTTATTCACAGTTCTCAGTGAGCTCAATCGCTCTCTGCGAGTTGGGGGACTCACTATTGTAACTGCAAGCGGAAAGCTGGGTGTAATAAAAGGAAAATATGCTTTATGGATCAGAAGCTTAGGAAGGAAAATTTAGTAAATTTTCATCTCTTGAAGGAATAGTCACGAGAGATGCGTCCTTGCAGCCTGACATTGTTTTAAATATTGTTGAGCACCTGCAGATGCTGCAAACTTCATTCAGTGGCTACTTTTCGAGTGGAGAGCTGCTAGCCTGTGATGACTGGATCAGACACCCTTTCCCATGAATCTGGAAGATACTGATGATGACAGTGACATCAAAGATATCGATTCGAGAAGCATTCATGCAATCCAGATGGCGCTTATCGAGAGCTATCTGGAGCGTATCTAGACTTCTCATCTGGAAGCCAATCCTGTACTGGCAAGAAAGGCTGTTCTTATGTTGGTGCCATTAGCGATCACTTAGCCTATTTTTATGAAACTGGATTCTCGTGTTTTCTTCATATCAAAACAATATGCAGAAATCAGTTGGATGTTCAGCACGACATGCAAGTACCGCTCAGCACCAAGAAGCCAAGGCTCAGTGCTATAACAATGAATAAAGGACAACAACAAAACCACTGAGTCAGCACGGAAAGAATCATCTACCAAAACACCATGCAATGAATAAATGAGTGAAACATTTTTTGTAATAAATCATTTAGTTGTCAGATATGTAAAATTGTAAATAATTATTAAAAACTATGGTGGATCTGACACTGAAATTGGGGTAGGGATGCGAGAACTGTCTGGTGATTTGGAAGTTGTGCGAACAGGAAAAAGGGGTAAGAACCACTGAAGTAAGGGATAATAATTTCTTACTGAAAGGGTTGATATACAAGCACTTACAGTAAATCAGCACACTGATAACCACCCTATTTAAATACTGGCAATATGTTAAATGGGAATTCTATACGATACTTTAATAAAGTAAGAAATAGAACCAACAACTCAGATAAGCTGCCTTTATAACTAACACCCTTCCCTAATCCATGCGCGACCTGGCTCCAGCCCTCATCCCACAGAGACTGCCGAGAATGGGAAGGTATGAATGAGCTGGCAGTGAAAGTTGTGAAATGAATAAATGAACAAGCAGGAAAGGGGAGCAGTTTAATTGCATAATGCAGCATGTTGAAATCTTTACTCCAAACTGCTGGGGTATTTATACCTGGCAGCACAATAGAGCTAACAGCTTTTGTAAGTAGATATGTCGGCCTAGATATGCGAAAGGCTGAATGAAAACCCTTCAACGAAGACCACAGCACAATAGTAATCTCTCTGCACTCTCCTTACAGATGGCGAAGATAGTGCTATTAATACGAGTATAAGTTATGAAATTATGTAATTACCAGCCGCGATAGTGAAACTGGTATTGTCTCCAATTTGTGTGTGTGTGTGTGTGTGTGTGTGTGTGTGTGTGTGTTAGCACGATAACTTCGCAACAGCTCAAATTGTCATCACAAAATTTTACAGATGTGTAGCAGGGAAAAAATCGATCACGAGTTCGAAATTCGTAAAAGTCGGTCAAGGTCTGTGTGTTTATTAGCACGATAACTTCGCAACCGCTCCAGATATAATCACAAAATATTACAGGTGTGCAATAGGGATAAAAATCTCCTACGAGTTCGAAATTGGTGAAAATAGGTCAAGGTCAAGGTCATATTCCGAGCCGCGCCAGATATGTATCGGCTCGTGGCTGGTGTGATTCCCTCCTTAGGGGAGGTCTCTAGTTAATTATTATTATAATATAATCATGATTAACATTCCTTTTAAGATCTGTTTGTTACTGAGTACTATTTGATCATTGAGAATCGTTTCCAACGATAGAAAGAAGATATCCTGGTTCAGTGTAGGTAGGTGTAGTGATCACAGGCCTGTATACCAATTTTTTTTTTTTTTTTTTTACATTTTTTATCCCTTGATTACGTCATAACGTGGAAGATTTTAAAGAAGATCTGCTCAAAGTCAAAATTATTTACATGTTTTCGTATATAAATTATTACTTGAAAGTATCATGTAAAACAATTCAAAACATATCCTAACTACAGTCAACGACTGTATATCATCAGATCTAGAATGAGACCAGTAACATCTATCTATATACCTAGGCTGCTTCCCCTAAAGAAAGGGAGGTAGCCGAGACAGGATGACACACTCCCAATTTACTCATGCAGACACACAGTAGCATGCAGAAGGAAAACAGTAGAGGAAGAGGTGAAGGGACAGATGCCATGAGGTGCTTGTCAAAGGTACTCGCTTCTGCTCCCTTCCGTAACTTAGGTCGTAACCCTGTGATGGGTAATTCACTCATCATTTTGGGATGCAAAGCCACTGCATCATCACAGTTACCTCCTCTAGGTGCAGTACAAAGTATCTTAAGCCTTTGACGTTGTGGCTGGTCATTTGGCCATTATCCTGAGATATAAGGCCACTGTATCATCCAGGTTCCCACAGTTACGGTACCTCCCCTAGGTACTCAGTTTGCCTTGAAACCCACAAACGATGGATGGTCACCTGAGTAGAGTGGCGGAACTCAGTTATATCATCAATTGAATCTCTCCATCATTATCATACGACTCACTCAGTCACTCATAATTCCACCTTCACTATCACAATCACTCACTGAATCAATCCAGCATCATCATACCACTCAGTCACTCACTTATCCCACATTTACTATCATTGACTGACTCACAGCATCACTATAAGTCAGTTTCTCACTTATTTCATGTTAGAGAAAGACTATTTCCAGCATAAAAGCGCTTGCTTTTGACAAGTGGCCGAGCAACCCCAGCACAACCTCATTACCTTACCCTGACACCAACCAGCCTAAGCGCAATAAATTTGTATGTTAATATATTACCTCATCTATTAGGAAGTAATTAGGGTCTAGATAATGATGATGATGATCATAATGTTTGTGATTATGGTATTAGTGATGGTAATAATGATAACAAAGTAAAATTATAAGGATAAAACACACACACACACACACACACACACACACACACACACACACACACACACACGCACATGGGTCTATTATGATGTGGCAGGGGTAAACCAGCTCTGCTGTCGGGCCCTGTTGCGGATATCACTGATTGTACTGCGCAGTTGACCTATGTGTGGTGTGGTGCGGTGAGGATCTGTCCCTTCTCCCCTTTGGGGCTAAGATGCGAATGACTGTGTTTGAATGGATGAGTAAATGGGGAGTGTGTCGTCCTTTCTCGGCTACCTTCCTTTCCATGGGGGAAGCAGCCTAGGTATATATATATATATATATATATATATATATATATATATATATATATATATATATATATATATATATATATATATATATACTGTATATATGGTGGTGTAGACGGGCAGGATATTTTCTTGGAGGCATACGAGGTTGCAAGCTATGGCACATTCTCCTTTATTGATTTTCTTATGCACGGTTTTTATATGCTGTACAATTTTTCGGTGGTCTTCTTGGAGTTTCTTCAGGGGTTCCCTAAAGGGCAGTGATGGTTCGGAACTATCTTATTCCATCTTCTGGCTGGATCTGGTGGTTCTGTCTTGTTTGTTTGTTTGTTGATATTCGCCCACACTTGGTGGGACACAGGCAAACTGAGAGCCCGTCAGAGATAGGAAAAAAAAAAAAAGTCTAAGACAATAACGAAGTGAAGCGCAGTTAGCGAGGAGGGGGATAATCCCGAACTATGTGTAAAAGCCTCTGGTAGGGTGCACTGCTAACAACCCAAGCCACATCAAGGATATCATCACCAGTGCGAGGAAAGGCTCCGTCAGTCGTTGCACGAAGTAGGGCTGTTGCTGGGCAGTCGAGCAGATAATGGCAGAGTGGTTCAGTGGACCGCACGTAGCAATTGGGGCACGGTTCAGGATCAAAGCCTGCAACCTGGTGATAGCACAGGAAGCCCAGGCGGAGACGCCGGATTATGACTAGGATGTAGTTGGGTAAACCATTCAGTATGGAAAGAGGAGAATATGACGTCGTTGTTGCATACCAGGCAGCCGAGCGTGAGTCCTCACCTATACAAAGTTGGTGGTCATCTTTGATATGCCTGGAGATAGTGTTAGCCACAAACGAGAGAACCCGGGAGGCACAAGGGAAAGCAGAAAAGTTACCTCAGCGTGGGGGCTAGCCGCACGTGCAGTTCTGTCCACCAGTTCATTTCCCCCAATCCCAACAGGCCATGGGACCCAGTGAAAGATCACTGAGCCACCTTGCCCTTGGATGAAGGAAGAGACCATATAGACAGCAGTGAGTAAGAACCGATGGGATACTAGGGAGAGAGACTCCAGGCATTGAAGGGAGGAGAGTGAGTCAGTGAGTAAAACGACACGTTGATGTCGTTGTTGGTAGGCATGGCGCAAGGCACCGAGAAGTGCCACCAGCTCAGCCTGAAAGGCAGAGACCCTCGAAGAGATGCGCCAGGATTCTATATGTGTTCCAGAAACTGATGCTCCCGCTGAACCATCAGACGAGACTGAGCCGTCTGTGTAGTAGACTGCTGAGGCCATAGAGGTAAGAGTAGTGATGCTGCTGAGACTATCCTGTCGGAGGATGGCTGGAATGGAGTGGTGAGGCTTAGACTCCGAGGGATGTACAACGGTGAAAGGGGTAGGCGACCAGGGAGAAGGAGGCGAGTACCCCAGACAATCAAGATCAGGGTCATTGCACACCTCCGAAGCCACACCCAAGTTGTGGAGTACAGCCGTAGTGGCACGAGCCCAGCCATGATAGGGGAGTGGGTCAGGGGGCCTGCTTGCTAGACGCCGGAGTAGAACAGAGACAGACAGATGCGGATGGCGATGCACTAGCCTGAGCGTCTCAGCTGTCACACGCAAAGCAATTCTACGAGCAAGGGATGGAAACCCACTCTCTTGCCGCAGGTTAACTAACTTGGTCCAGCGTGAAGCATGCAGCATAACTCGGAGGGCTTCATTTTGAAGAACCTCCAATGACTGGGAGATGTGTGGGGCAAGACCAGTGAGGCATATGGCACTATAATCTACAATGGAGCGGATGGCATGAATGTAGAAAATCCGTGATACAGAATAAGATGCCCCAAGGCTGCAGTGAGAGAGGTAGCGGAGAGCAGAAGTGCGGGTGGCAGCCCGCTCTCGTAGGTACTTGATGTGCTTGGCAAACGTAAGGCCAGTATCAAAATAGACCCCCAAGTAGCGGTGGAGTGTGACAAGCTCAATGCTGCGGCCACCAAGCAAGAGAGGACGGTCTGGAGGGCGGAGACCAAAAGGTAGGCACTTGGTCGTCTCGAGGTTGACCTTCAGTCCGAGTTCGCTGCACTTTGGTTCTGTCATGGGTGGCTGCTTGTATACGATTCAGGTGGATCAGGTGGAGAGAGGTGGGCGGAGCTGATCAGCTGAGCTTTTCACTCATTGGCTGCTTCGTTGGCTAAGCCTATGTGGCGTTTGATGACAGTAGGATCTGGAAATCATAGACTTGTGTGTTTATTGTAATGTTGTTTTGTGATAATGTAGATTGCCTCTAGAAACAAGAGATGGCCAGGGTCTTGTTCTCTTTCGATTATTTTGGTGTTCTCATCCAGGTCTTGTCGTGTCAGGCAGGAGTAGGGAGACGAAATGGTTCTTGATGGCTCCACTCTGCAGGTGACAGGTGAAGAGCCCCGACTTTCTGGTCCGTGCCACTTCAATGGATGAGTGAGGTCCACACTCCCCCACCGTTGCAGCCATGCCAGTAAATGACATGGTCCCCCTGAAGGGGCGGCCTGGTCGCCGGCGGGTCAGTTACAAGGCAGAACTTGAGCTGCCCTCCCCATTCCTCAGCATATGAGGGAAATGTTCCGCTCCAGGTCTGCAGGGATCACACTTCCTCACACGACGTCCCCGATGATCCTCCCATCCGTCTTGCAGTCTGCAGACATGTGGTAACTGTTGTATATATATATATATATATATATATATATATATATATGTGTGTGTGTGTGTGTGTGTGTGTGTGTGTGGGTGGGTGTGTCTTGGTGAGTATACCACTTGTCCATGTGTCTCTTAATAGGAGCATTCAGAAACTCCAAAAAGTTGCCAGTCTTCGCCTGATAGTTTGAAAAATGAAAATGCAGTTAACTTAACTACTGTCTGGTAAGTGCTTCCTTTATCATTTTGATCATAAGTACAATTTGATTAACATATCTATCGGTAAAATGGGGAAAAGAAACTTCATTAAGATAAAGTTGAAGGGAATCACTTAAATAACAAAACTAACCGTCTAAACTTTGGGACAAATATTCTTTGTAGCTTAAAACCAATTACTTAACATCCCCAGCTGTGTCTGTTATTATAGTTTTAATCAACACTTTCAGCCGTATATGTCTATATATAATGCTAATATGAAATCGTCTGGCTGCAATATATTTATAGTAATCAAATGGATGTGGATGTGATAGGAAGCGTTAGGAAAAACACACTGAAGTGGTTTGGCCATGTGGAGAGGATGGAGAGTGAGAGACTGACAAGGAGAGTGTATGTGAGTGAGGTGGAGGGGGGTGAGGAAGGGGGAGGCCAAGGATGAGATGGACGGATGGAGTGGAGAGGTATATGAGAGGGGGAGGTGTGAGCTGGGAGCAGGGCAGTGAAATAGCGGGGGACAGGGCGACATGGAGGCGATTTGTTTGTGGCTACCCCTTACGGGATTAAGGCATCTGGCAATAGATAAAATAGAATTGGAGACTGTATACACTCACCTGCACCATGTTTTGCTGTTGTCTTCCTGGAAACATCGGTACTTGGGATGTCGGTCGGTGGCTTCGTTTTCGCAGATTTTGGCGTCATAAATTGCACCTTTTTAATAACGTCAAGGCGGTATTTTCTCTTCAGCATCTGCCAGATGAAACCTTAATCTCTTTGATAACTACTTCATACGTGTTTCAAATTGATCATGCAGCGAGACTAATAATAGGCCTATGTGATGAATGCATATAGACCACTTGTATTATGTATTCTGGTAACTGTTCTGCAGTATTTTGCTTAGTAAATCTTATATAGAAAACTGGTATCATAACCAGTAATTATAGTATTGAAGAATTTATGTACTCTTCATCATCAAATATCATGGAAGGGATTTTGGACATTATATGGCTGTGTGAGCGATTGGTGAAAAAGATAACTAGATCTGATGTGAGAGGTGTAAGACTAAGAGGAAGACCACGAATAGGATGGATGGACAGTGTGAAGAGAGCGCTGGATGCGAGAGGGATGTCTGTTGAGCAAGGAAGAGTGGCTGTGCGTGACAGAAATAAATGGAGAGAAATTGTGAATGAATAAGTGATGACGCAGCCCTGAGGGGATATTCTCCCGCATTTGGTCTGATCAGCTAGTCAGGTCAGGTGTGGGTAAGGGGATGGGTCTGTTATGATGTGGCAGGGGTAAACCAGTTCTGCTGTCGGGCCCTGCTGTGGATGTCACTGCTCGCATTGCACAGTTGACCCTTGTGCGGTGTGATGCGGTGAGGATCTGTCCGTTCTCCCCTCTGGGGCTCAGATGCGAATGAATGTGTTTGAATGGATGAGTAAATGGAGAGTGAGTCGTCCTGTCTCGGCTACCTCCCTTTCCTTGGGGGAAGCAGCCTAGGTATATAGATAGATAGATAGTGAGCAGGAAGTAGTCGACCGAGTTCCCAGTTAAATTATCTGGCAATCAATGGCAACTCCTGAGTTGGTGAACGTGCCCATTACGTTGGCTACTAACACCGACGTATCCGACGTAATTAAGAGACACATTGACAAATGGTATAATCACCAAGACACCACTACAGCCACAACTAGCGAACACATCAAGATATACTACAGAAACCACATGTCTACAGGCTGAAAGACTGATGAGAGGATAATTGGAGACATCATGTGCAGAATTGTGCGCCCTCAGACCCGGAGCAGCACATTTCTCTCGTCATCTGCTGCAGAATGGGGAGGGCAGCCCACCTTCTGCTACGTAACTGACCAGCCGTGACAAGGACGCCCCTTCAGGAGGACCATGTCATTTACCAGCATGGCTGCAACGGTGGGGGAGTGGGGACCTCATTCATCCATTGGAGCTGTGCGGACCAGAATGTCAGGGCGCCTCACCTGTCACCTGCAGAGTGGAGCCATCAAGAACCACTACGCCACCCAATGCAACTCCAGCTTGATACGACAAGACCTGGATGAGAACACCAAAATAATCGAAAGAGAACAAGACCCTGGCCGTCTCTTGTTTCTAGAGACAATCTACATTATCACAAAACAACCTACAATAAACTCACATGTCGATGATTTCCAAATCTTATCGTCATCAATACGCCACATAGGCTTAGCTAACGAAGCAGCCAATGAGTGAAAAGCTCAGCTGATCAGCTCTCCCCACCTGTCTCCACCACATTCACCTGAATCATATACAGTATAAGCAGCCACCATGACAGAACCATCAGAGGAAGAGAGGAGAGAGATCGAGAGACAACCAGCAGCCATGGACGACACATCTGTTACTGCCTGTGCCCTGTTGAGGGGGGGCAAATAGCAGACCTCAGTCTCCGGCAGCCCCGAAGAAGATATGGGGAGCCATGGTTTGGTTCAATATCAGGTTGGGGTACAGTTTCATCAAGCTCCAGGATACTGGGGCTGATGTTTTCGTGCCCCGCCAGGCTGTTGTTGCGCCAAACCCTCGGCATCTCCAGCATTCCCTCAGGGATGGTGAGTTGGTGGAGTTTTGACTCTTTGGGACTCCCAAGGGTCCTGAGGCTCGGGATGTTACTGGACTGGGAGGTGTGGCCATGCAGGGTTCTACCTATGCACGGCAGCATCTCACTATCTGGGAATGCTAGGCCAGGGATCCTGTGATTCCTGGGGATATAAAAACCATCGTGACAACGAAGTCTTTTTGCGGAGTTGACAAAGGTGCTTTGCACGTTCTTCTACCCAAGATATTTCAGGAGAATGGGTTGCCTCGTCTTGTCACACCTAAGTGCTTTGCCTGCGATGTACACTCTGTTCCTCACCGGTGGGAGCACCAGGCCTGCTGCCCCCTGCATGACACCACGGAAGAGGCTGAGGCTGGATGCCTCACTTAACTGGACAACTGCAAACCAGATCACCGACCCGGCACCAAAATTGGACATGGCTATGACAATGACTGAAGTGCACCACCCGTCGACGGAGACCGAGGACGGGCAGGACTCTTCTGATTCCATCTCCATGGCCGAGGATGCGTCGACCGGCTCCTCGGCTGGGGACGAGGTCTCTGAGTCCTTCCCTCCTCAGGCGGAGGAGGGCGGTCCATCTCGCCTTCCTGTTCTGGACTACAAGGATCGGCTAGACGTATCCTCCTACTGATAATTCCTGACCCTCAGTGCCCACACCCATTAGTATCAGCTCGAAGCCACTATCTACTCCAACCTCTACGAGCTGCTCTAGCTGCCGACCTGGGTGAGGGGATTCCACCCGTTTTAATTGTCAGGGGGGGAGGAGGTGCGTCTGGCCAGTCTATGAGTTCTATCACATGCTCCCTCCACGCTTTGCCCCCTAGACTGGCTGTTTCATGCAGTGTGCGAGCTTTTTTTTACATTGATTGTGGTTCATTTCTATTTAGTTGGCCTAATACCCTTCACTGTGGATGATGGCCATTAAGCCAAAAAAAAAAAAAGAAAAAAAAGAAAAGGAAAAAAAAAAAGAATAATCAGATCCAACCCGAAGATGGAATAAGATAGTTCCGAACCATCACTGCCCTTTAGGGAACCCCTGAAGACACTCCAGGAAGACCACCGAAAAATTGTGCCGCAAAGAGAAACAGTACAGAAGAAAATAAGCAAAGGAGAATATGTCATAGCTTTCAATTTTGTGTATATATATATATATATATATATATATATATATATATATATATATATATATATATATATATATATATATATATATATATAGATATCTATAAATATATATATATATATATATATATATATATATATATATATATATATATATATATATATATATATATATATATCTATATATATATATATATATATATATATATATATATATATATATATATATATATATATATATATACAGAGTGCTGCAGAAATACCTTTCGTATATACAAATACACAGTGCTGCAGAAATACCTTTCATAATTTTCAGAATGAATAGTTCTATCGATAATAATTGTACTTCTCTTTTTGATGGTTTGAGCAAATTTGCATACGCTCCGAGATACTACACATATGATAAAAAAAAAAACGAAAACTCTAGGAAGTGTAAATGATATATCCAGTAGAGCCATACAAACAGTACCTTAGAATAAGATATTAATATGAATCCTGAACTTGCAGCAGGAGACCAAGCTGCTTCATGAATCTGAAACCGGAAGAAGATCCACCAAGCGAAAGCAACGTGTGAAGGGGAGAGACTGACCGATCCATTCAACAGATAATCGCCCTGTACCCCTGCACAACGATAATGTCCGTGTAGAGAGACACTAAGTCAAGAAAACGTACCGGACATGGGACCATACACATTTGCAGGATACACTGACATGCTGTTTACTTTAGGTGCAATGGAAGGAAATGCAGCCACAGCAGTAAGGCTGTATGCACAACGATATGGCAACCAGGGCCGCATTAAGGTGTGTGGAGGCCCCTGTGCACAAGGCTATGTGGGGGCCCCGAAAGTGGTAAGGCAAATGCGAGGCCCGAAGGGCCGAAGCCATCTAGGCAAGGGGTCTGGGGGCCGCTTTAGCCCCCCAGAAGCCAACGGTTCTAAGATGCTCTGAGATGCATTCTGAGCATTTTAGGGATACTTCTGGACAGGTTTTGGTGTGTGTCACTCAAGAACAAAATGGAGAAAAAGTATGGTATTCTTACTTCCCAGTGCTTTATCCCCTATTACAGCATGCACGCTAGCTAAAGTCTTTAAAAGTAATATCATTTTAAGAAAAACAAACAATTTTCGTGTGTTTCATCAGTGAACAACATAAAATCTTTAATATCTATTTGAACAACACACAATGTAGTAGATAAACACATCATCTGATAACCAGGATATGAAGCCATTACTGTATAACGGATAATGTTAAAGTAATTACATCACCTGAATCTTAAGTAACACTTACTAAACTGAAGCTAACTCAAGACAGTCCTTGGACTTTGCGAGCTTTCTTGTTTGCAAAGTCATGTATGACATCATCAAAACTTATCTGTCGCAAAATGTCATGCTCACTGCTCATCAGTGTGAGGTGGTTGAGGCGTTCTTGTGCCATTGATGTGCGCAGCCTGTTCTTGATTAGCTTTAGCTTGCTGAAGGATCGCTCTCCAGAGCAATTGCTCACCATAAGAACAAGGTAGAGTCTAAGAACAGTCTCTACATTAGGAAAAGTGTCCTGGACCCCTTTCTCTATAATCAACTTGTACAAGAAGTGTTCATGAGATATTTGGTCTGCCTTGTCGTTTACAAATATCCTGGCAAATTCACTGAATTGGACAAGCTCTATGCCAAGGGTCATGTCCAGGTCTTCACTGTATGTGTTCACAAGCTTTGCAGCAGCTTGTTCAATCTCAACAGCTGTCATGGCATCTAGACTGTGCAGGAAACTGAACAGGGAGCATATTCTCGTATATGCGGCCAATCGTTGTTTCATGGAAACCACAAATTGGTCAATGACAGACAGGAAATTTTCAACTCGGAATTTCTGTGCAGGAGATAGTTGTGCCTCTTTTCCTCAACCATAATCTAGTGGATTCAGTCACACACTTGGTGGGCGATTGCGTGTCTGCCTGTAAGTTGTTGTCCCTGATTTCTCTGCTCCTTTGGCTTCATATTCACTATACAAATCACGCTTGTCTTCAATGAACTTCTGCAATGATGTTAATACAGCAACTGCAGTGTTGAGGTCAGCCTTTGGATCTTGTAATATGTGACTGGTGGCATTTACTCTGTCAAGCACTTCATGTTTTGATTAATTTTTTTTTATTAATGATGGAGTTTTACTCTCTCCAAACATCCAAACTTTTTTTTTGGTGGGGGCCCCCTTGATGTGGGGGCCCCTGTGCACGTGCACCTTGTGCACAGTCCTGGATGCGGGCCTGATGCCAACCGCAGGCTGCCATGTCGGCTTAGTGTACATTCCTCTCTGTTGAAAAACGACTGCAGAAAAGCGGAACACTGACTCCACGTAGATTGGACAGAGGAAGGCCACGTGACGTTCAACTACTCACGCAGAAGATGTTATTCTTGACGTCTTTGCAGTAGACCCATTTACAAGCACTCCTCGACCTGCTGCAAGACTTGCTATGGATCGTTCAACTGTATGGAGTATTTTACACAGACATGGGCTGCACCCATACCATCACCATAACATCCATGCTTTGAGTAAACGTGATCCCCACGAGTGGTGTTCTGTCAGTGGTTCCTTAATCAACACAGATATAACAACGCTTTTTCTGCACTGATATTGTGTGCTGATGAGGCTACATTCACAAGAAACGGCATTGTAAACTTACATATTACACACACTGGCAGAGGCAAATCCACATGCGACGTCAAGTAGGGGATATTAGGGACGCTTTTCTATCCATGTCTAGGCCGGTATTCTTGGTGATCATTTAACTGGAAATTTTCTGCTACCTGAACGACACACAGGTAATGAGTACACCAGGTTCCTTCGTGAGGATTTACCCAGACTGACTTAGGATGTGCCCCTCAGAACTCATATTCAACTGTCGTACATGCATGACGGGGCTCCAGCTCGCTTCACACGAGTTAAGAGGGATTACCTTAACGTTCGGTACCCTGGCATGAGGATAGGGTGTGGTGGTCCCGTCGCCTGGCCACCTAGATCATCTGGCCTAACTCCACTTGACTTTTCTCTTTAGGGTCACTTGAAGAACAGGGTGTATGTAGCACACATCAACACCCTTGTGAAACTGTGGCGCCCAGCTCAAAATGCTTTCAGGGAAGAAAGTAACATAGCAGGGATATCTGAACGTGTACACGTCTCTGGTGCGCCGTGCCCAGACCTGTATTAACGAGGGAGGGAGAAACTTCGAGCTCTTTTTGTAAATACCAGATGCCAGACAATTAATGGCAGAATAAAATAAATGAGGTGATGGTAATTTGATCGTGTTCATCACTTCTTAGACTTTCCTATTGGATCTAAAATGTGTAATACCTCGGTACGCAAATTCTCTCACACCATGATACAGAAAATTATTGTTGTTGATCTGTTCGTTCTGAAATTTACGAAAGGTATTTCTGCAGCACAGTATATATATATATATATATATATATATATATATATATATATATATACATATATATATATATATAAATATATACACATACAGAGAGAGAGAGAGAGAGAGAGAGAGAGAGAGTTATTTATTAATATTTATATTTCTTCAATTAACACCATTTTCAAGAGGTTGAAGAATACATGTGACAGCCACGTGTTGTTGTTGAGTAACCCTGATCTGTCTGGCCGAGCAAACCCATCAACCGCAGAAAAACAATCGCCCCTTTAGGGACGTTCCGTGCAGTGAACCTATGAACTCTTCCGGCAGACAGCGCCTCTCCACAGTGAAGCACGGGAAAGAATGTGGAGCCATGATTCCAGGAAGGACTGAGCACTTTCATCTCTCCTAACGTGTTAACTTAGGTAAACGTTACTCAATACTGAACTAATGTGTGAGGCTATCTAATACAAATGCAGCCAAGTGCGCAAACCACCGCCCACTGACTGTACAGTAGAGTACACATGAAAGGCTAACATCATCGAGGCTATGATGAGGATACGTAATATGTTGAGAAACTCAAAGCATCTCAAAACTAATTACACCTCTAGGCTCATCCAAAAGGTGTTTCATTTATCCTCTATGTTCTTTCTTGAGAAAGAGTGGGCTTAACCTCCCAAGTGTTATTATGACGGGACCCTTTAACCTGAAGAATGCTAGAAACTAAGTACAGTATACAGTATGTTGGCAGCAAGGGAAAGGAAGGATACCTACAACCGCAAAATATATGTCACAGTGTCACTCAACAGCAGAGTTAAAACAGAGTAACATATTTTATAATCGGCACTTTTCGACAAAGCCCACAGTGGTTCCTTCCTTAGCCCCATTCGTCTGTCGTCTCTACATCCCCGTATCGTGGCCCACTCGATGACACGATGAGGTTGACGACTTCTGGCACAGATATGGACATGCTTTCGATACCTGGATCGCTTGGCTCCTCCGTTGGCACTTCCTCAGTTTCATCCAATGTCACACCTTTCCATCATTGGTACTAATGGTGATGATCCTTGCCCTGCTTCATCTCATGTAGGGTCTTCTTTGATTACTACACATTCCCCATACCAATCTCTTGCGTCCAAATATGTGTCCTCGACTCTGTCTGTTGCTACCTCTGTTTCCTCATACTCTTCCACTATTCCCCAGCTTCCACTTCAGTGTACTGTTTCTACCGCCTCTAGTATCTCTGCTCCCTCTGCAGTCTCAGTATCTTCAGCATTTCATCTTTGTTCTTCTTCCATTGCTTTTCATGATTTCTTCAGTCCACCTACTTGGACCAAATTTTTCAGTGTGTCTGTCTCTGCCCCTTTTGCATATAATCACCTGAAGTTTCATCTCCAGTTGATGTCCCATATTGGGCCAGACGACTCTTTCCGGTCCCGCTTTGATATCTCTCGGTAGTTACAGTCCAGAATGAAACATGCCTGTCACATGGCTAGCCATACTGATTCCCTAGTGTGTCTATCCTTATTGTGATGGATGTGCATGTAACCTGTAGCTGCGGTACTATTCTGATTCCAACTGATGTCAAATACGGTGGTCGTCCATTTCCTGGTCGTGATGCTGACATGGCCATCTTAGAATAGCAAGGCCACTCCATTGTTTCTGTATTCTGCTTCACACTTCCTGTGACCAAACGCTGCAGGAGATCAGCGAATATTGCAAAAGTGGTCTTTAACAGTCATACACTGAGTGACTTCGTTACTGTTGGCGGGTTCATCTTGCTGTGAAGGAGACTCTGCTTGTCCCACGCCAGTGCCGATCTTGTTGACGTTTTGGTCACCCTGCAAATTTCTGTAGATCTCCCCTCACCTGTCCCCACTGTACCCAAGTCAATCGTGACAGGGATGCTTGCTCTGCCACCAAACAATGCTGTCCAAGTTGCCACAATGCACATTTGACTTCGCATGGAGGGTGTCCTGTTTTTTTTACTTGAGTGTGAGGTTGCAGTCTTCCAGGCTCAACTGGTCCTTCCTTACCATGGGGCTCGTAGAGAAGCTTGCCAGTGTGGTTTCACAGGATCTGATTCTTATTCCAGTTGTTCACAATCCACATGCCATTCTACTCGACAGTCTGCACTTACTTCTGCACTCCCTGTGACTTTCGCAAGGCCCTCTACGAGTTCTTTTGTTTCTTCATCTGGCCCTCTCGTAGTCCCCTTAGTTACTTCTGCCTCCCCTTTGGTCTCCATTGTTCCTGCTGCATCTTTCCTCCCTCTTTCCAACTCGTTTTATGTCTTAGATCCCTCTCTTCCTTCTTCTTGATTGCCTCCTTTGAGCCCTCTCCATCTTCATCCCCCTTGTCTCTCCAGTTCATCTGTCCTCTCCGTCTCACCACTCCAATTGCTCCCTTGGCAAGGTTGGTTTAAGTCCACCACAGCAGTGTTCTAAAGTCTTGTCTCGTTTCTCTACCTCCCGGACACCACCTACCAAATGTGTGCTGCATAGAGATCCTGCCATCCTTCTGTCAAGCCAGTATAGTGTTAACCACTCTGGTTCTTCTCCATTATATACTCCATTCTACTCGAAGATCTTTATCTTTGGAGGTTGTGTTTCCTGGTGATGGTGAATCTTTAGACTTGATCATAGAATACGTATATTGCCCTTTAGAATAAAGTACGAGTACACGTGGATCCTCTGTCACCGCTGATGGTGTTGATGTTTCTGGATCCTCCCTGTCCTCTCCTTCGCCCATTTCCATCTCTGTTGAACGACACCCTGTTCCCGCTTCTGTCTCTCCTTCTCCTCTCCCCTCCTTCCTTTCTGTTATGTCACCCTCCATACCATCTTCACCACCTCATATTGCCCCTTCTCTCCGTATTTCTTCCATTCCTCCTGGACCCTCTCATCTCTCCTCGTCATGACCTTCTACCAGGTCTCTTACTACACCTGTATATCGGTCTACTTCTAAACCTGTTGGACAGTCTGTGGCCAAGTCGTGATCAATAGCTAAACTTTTCAGGGAGTGGCCTGTTATTCTTTTCAGTCCTCCTACTCACAGTCACCAACTTCTTCTTCCATCCAGATTATTATCACAAAACGTTGATCTTCCTTTCCTGCCAAATGTTTTCTTTTTTTTTTTTCACCCGTCTTCTATTGGTTTTTAATCCTTGTTGTTTTTATGTAATTTTACAATGTGTTTTGTGAAGTTTTTATGCCCAGCATAATGATTTATCATATTTGCTGTCCACGCACCAACCTATGGTAGTTGGTTTACAGGAGAATCATTTATCTCAAACACCTATTTCTATCCCTGGTTATTCTTTTATTGGTTTCCCTTAGTCCCATTCTAGCACTTCTATTTCACTCAATCATACTGTACTTTATGATCCTTTACAGTTCACTACCTCAGTCCCATGTACTCTGGCGCATATTCCTTGGTCATTGGATAATTATTGTTTTCTATTTATCTCCTCCTGTTCCTATTAATTTCTGAGCATTGACAGACTTGTTAACTCATCTTCCTCCTCCCCCTTTTTTTTACATGGAGATTTTAACTGCAGGCATACTGTCTGAGGTGACACTGCCTACAACTGCCATGGCCGTTTACTCGAGGCATATATTTCTGCCCATGATCTTTTTTTTTTTCTTAACACAGGCTACCATACCCACTTTGATACCCGAACTCGTTCTTTCTCTTGCATTGACCTCTCCCTTAGTTCTTCTATGCTTGCCTTAGATTTCCACTTGTCTGTCTTGGAGGACTATGAATATTTTCCAATATTCTTACTCCTTGCATCCTATTCTCCCATCCCACGTCCTCCACGCTGTTATTTTAATAATACTGACTGGACCACTTTCTTCTTTCTTTCTGCTTTTTTATCTTCTTTCTCAGCTGGTGATGTCCAGGATATGTTTGATTCTCTTACTGATAAATGTTATGGACACTCTATGTGGCGATCCCTCGATCTACACACCTGTTTACCTCTACATGTGTTCCTTAGTGGACAGTTAAATGTTCCAGGACCTTGCATGTTAAGCATACTAGGTGCAAGAGCTACTGCCGTAAACGACCTAACAGCTACCATCTCTTCCAGCTTATGGTTGTCGTAAGGCAACTGCTTTTTTTTTTTTTTCCAAATTGTAAAGGAAGCCAAGACAGCAAGTTAGAACTTTTACGTTTCTTCAGTTAACTCTTCCTTCCCTGTTTAGGCAGTTTGATCCCATATTCGTAAGGTTGCAGTCAAGCCTGCTCCCTCTCCTGCTCCAGCCTTTCATCTGATTGGCACTTCCGTTGCTGATTCCGCTTTAGTAGCAGAATCAATGGAAGCTTTTCTAGTAAAATTAGAAGTGCCCCTCACCTGCCTACTGAATTAAAAACTCTTTGTTTCGTTGCTGAAAGTGTTTTGTTTAAGATTCCACAGTCTTCTAAGTTCTACGGAGCTTTATAATGCACCGTTTTCCCTTTCTGAGTTTTGCGATGTTCTGCATGTTTGTGTGGATACAAAGGCCTCGATGGCATTTATTACAAATCGACGAAACATCTCTCTGCGATGCTCTGTGCTTCCTGCTGTTACTTTACAATAAGGTTTGGTCTGAAGGTACTTCTTCCTCTGCTTGGTGCGAAGTTTAATTACATTTTTCTTAAGCCATTCAAAGATGGTCATCTGCCACAAGAGTTTCGTCCACTTGCCTGAACAAGCTGCCTTTGTAAGGTCCTTGAACGCATGGTCAGCATGAGGCTTACGTGGATTATGGAATCCCGTCAACTTCTCTCACCATGCAGTTTGGATTATGTCAGTAGCAATGTACATTCTCACCAAAAAGTTCTCGAAGCCTGTAAGCACCATGCGTTCTGAAAATAGGAACAAAGAAAAAAAAATATGAACGAAGAGTTTACAAACAGCTCTCAATGCATGTAGCAGGTGGTATAGTCTGATTCCCGCCCGTTTGCGGCTTAGGTGTGGCCCACACCTGTGGACAATGGTGCCACGTTTCCCCAACTTGCGATGTGAAATGGAAGCTATTTATGTACAAGGCATCACATATTCGATAAATTCAGATGAATAAAACTTACACTTGTGTATTTTGATGGATGAATCAACAGTAATCTTATTATGCATAAAATATTTATACAGTAACACAGAAACATGGCATACATATTGTACAGTGTTGCTAAAAGAAATAGCAGTCACTTTTAATGTTTTTTAGCGTAGTTTTAGGGTGGTTAATAATATTACAGTTATGGATATAATAGAATGAGCCTGAAAAAAGAAGAAATATGCCAATATCCAAAGTAAAAGAAATAATTCATATAATTCTTGTGAGTGGCAGCACTGACAGATAGCTTCCCTACAGAGAGAGAGAGAGAGAGAGAGAGAGAGAGAGGCAGGAGAGGGGCATGCATTGAATGCATTGTCGGCATCACTAAATATAACCAAACCAAATTAACAAATGAAAGCACAATTATAAATAACTTATAAAAGAATCAAAAGTACTCAGGGTAGCTCACATTTCCCGCCAGGAGAGAGAGAGAGAGAGAGAGAGAGAGAGAGGTTTGTCACTGCCTTCTTTGTATTCATTTGTTCCTTTGTACATACTGCACACACTGATATACATTGTTCCTATTGATGCACATATATCTATACACGTAATTTCTCTCTCTCTCTCTCTCTCTCTCTCTCTCTCTCTCTCTCTCTCTCTCTCTCTCTCTTCTAATACTGACCACGTGGTAGGTGAATCCAGCCCCCCCTTCCCCTTCCCTCCCTTCTTAATCCCTCCTGGGTGTCTCAGGTCAAATCCCCCTTCACACTTCCCCTCCCCCCTGGACCACCACCCCAACAAACCCACATCCACACTCCCACCCACACCTACACCCACACCCCACTACGTCGGGGTGTATGAATCAGTAACGTAACAAACCTCTCAGCAGACAGTAACTTTGACACTCCATCTACTACTAAATATAACAAAACCAAATTAACAAATGAAAGCACAATTATAAATAACTTATAAAAGAATCAAAAGTACTCAGGGTGGCTCACATTTCCCGCCAGGAGAGAGAGAGAGAGAGAGAGAGAGAGAGATAACGGTATAGAAAACGTGGCAACACTGTACACAGGTGCGGGCCACACCACAGCCGCAAACGTGCGCGAGTCCTACTATAGCTACGATTAGCCATTCAGTAGGTGAATGAAAGAGTTGCCATTGGCTCATAGTCCATGTTTGTTTGTAATCATAACACTGTTTCGTCTCTGTCGCTCGATAGTCTTAATTCATAGCCGTTACAATGAAGTGTTGAAGTGCTGCAGTAATGAATAATCAGGTTATTTCACCGTTGCATAACTTGTTGGTTGTATTTGGCTGGAACACATTATTTCAGCACGTTCGTTTCCTTCAGCTGGGTAAAATTCTCTGCCGTTAGCCAAGCAGTGCTACTTATGTTGTGCAATGATTAAATTATACTAGGACATTGTATTATGGGAATAGCTAATGATATAGGTGTGGTGCGTGGATTGTTTATTATATAACCCGTTCCACCTCACAACATACACCAGTCAGTGTAAGGTATTGTTATGCCTACCTTCGGTACGTCGTATTCAGTTGAGGGTATGATGTAGTCCAGGTGTTACTGGTGTAAATCTATGTAGTCCAGTTGCAATAAGTTTTGACACTTGTTACCAGGTATGTGTCCCATATATATCCCACTTAACCCTTACATATATCGCAGCGAAATTATAATGCCTGAGGATTACAGTAAGAATACAAGTCAAGATCGTAGCTTTTTAATAATGTGTGTAAGCACCTTCTGCGGTGATTACAGTGTTAAGTCTCCTCGACATTGAACCCATTAACGATTTTGTCAACTCTTCTCCACCTGGGCCTCAAAGTTCCTCCCACACTCTCCTAGCGTCGGCAACTACAGTACCTCTTCTCTAATAAACAGGGCTACTAGCCATTCTTTTGGTCACAGCTGCCCACACATGCTCTATTGGGTTGAGGTCGGGTGATCTGAGAGGGTGACGCAGAAGGGTGATCTCCGGGTGCCGGAGGAACCAGTTACGAACTACTCTACAGGTATCTATAGGACTATTATCCTGCACCAAGTAGAATGGGTTCTGCTTAGGGAAGACTACAAGCTTTTTCAGACTCTAATAGGACCTCAACTAGGATTTCAACATAGTATGCCCCTGTGTTAACCGGCATGGTCCTGTATCTGCCAATTCACCAACACCACATGAATGAATCCATCCAAATAGGTCGGTGCCAAAGCGGCCACTGCTCTTGCTGCCCAGTACATGCTGTGGTTCATATCTAGAAGAAAATACAATTACGTTTCAATGTAGGGAAGAAATACGTGCGACGGTTTTGTATACATATATATATATATATATATATATATATATATATATATATATATATATATATATATATATATATATATATGTGTGTGTGTATGTGTGTGTGTGCGTGTGCGTGTCATTAGAAACTGTATTAGATTCTGGATAGCACAAAATGTGCATTACGAAGCCAGTTTGTTACGAGGAAGTGCATAGGTTGTAGTAAGGGACTTCCATTACCACAGTAAAATATATTGCATGTACGATGAGGGGAAAGCATACCCATAGTTTCAGAATATAGCAGTAACCAAATACTTTGCACGTGTTGGTCTCCAAACCCTGTCATTTCTGGGCAGGTCACTACTGAACCACTTCTCATTGCAGAATATGACTTGATCCCAGAAGGTAGAAGGTTCGTCCACAAACAGCAGGGCATACTCCATATGCTTCTCCATTGCCTCTTCACTCATAATAGGCTTAGTGGCTGGAGGGTAGCTATGCAAATCCTCGAAATACAACCTGTTTCTAATGGTTTTGTCACAGCAATGAAGCCCATGCTCCTTCTGGATGCTGCTTGTGCTGATGAATGGTTCTGCATGACAGGCAGCTACTATTGCCTCGTTTACGGATAGACCTAACACTGGAAAACAATCGGAGACAACGTGATTATGATATGATTATGTTTAATATCAGTTACCATGCTTACAGGTATACCAATACACAATAAGTCATTGTTTATCATACCTGCATTACGGTAATTGATCCTCATCCGGGGTTGTGCAGCAAGGGTGACCGCCCCGGAGTTTGTCATTAATAGAGCCCATTTCTACATACCTGCAGACCCATACTGAAACAATGGATATGGGCACACCTGTCCGCAGTGGTATCTCGCAGTAACTGAGGCCTTGAAAGTTAAGGGCAATAATGGATATGCGCTTCTCCTGATGGGTCTCCATGGTGAATAATCCATCCTGGTCCCTTTAAACAGCTCATCTACTGAGATGCATTGTCTCGAAACGTGCATCATATATGACAGTTGCTTCATGGAAGCCTGATATCCACATGTGGCACCTCACCTCTCAGTGGTTGCTCATTCATTTCAAACACCCTTCATTTGCATAGATTAATAGTAATTCTAGGAGTATCAATAGTAAACTATGCCACAGAGATACATCTTCTAGTTTCGGGAGTATATTCCGATACAGTTTACCTCATCAGACGTGATACATCGATATTCACAAGACATCACTGTAATGCCTTGGAAGTGTGTCATCAGAATCAGGCATTCCAGATGACTAGCTATACTGGTACTCCACTCATTCTCACATCCATAGTGGCCAGAGCTTCAAGAGCTTTTTCGTGAGAGTGTACTTTGGACCCTTTAATCTGGCTGGAGACTTACATTCGGTCTGCATTTTCATATAATGATTCCATTCTTGCTGCTTCCTTTGATCTTGAGAAAGTCTATGCTACAACCTGGAAACATAATATTCTCTGTTAGCTTCATTCTTATGGTGTTGTTGTTAATATGAGTGTCTTTGCTCAAAACATTTTAGCCATTAGAAAAATTCATGTTTATATATGTGGTTCACTGTCAACATCCTTTCTACATTCTGAAGGCATTCCACAAGGCGAACACATTCGATATTTTTTTGTACGCCACCAAATTCGTGGTCACTATTGTGTACCAATTTTTGAAAAATAAAAAAAAATACCTGGAGTTGTTTTTTATTAAACTTACAAGGTATGGACTTAAAATCTAATCTTAACACTACAGTCTGAAAGAAAGAAAAAAAGCTAATAAAAACAGATAGTGTAATTCTCCATGGGTAACTAAAGAAAAGGGGTAATTTTCCAAGAAGACTTTAAAGTGAAGACTATAGGCACGATTGTGATGAATGGATCCCGATATCCGTTGACCAGTGGGCAGTGGGGGGGTGTGGGGGGGCAGCAGGCCGACTCCCGGTCTCCTGGCAGCACAACATCTTGTGGGCGGAGCTGTCAAAGAAAGGTCATTTCTCGCAGACTGAAAAACGACTTCAGTGCAATGTATATGTATATTATTTCCCTTATTTACACCCATAAATGAATGGATTATAAACTATTATATGTTGTCTGTTATCTATCTATCTATCTATTGCCAGACGCCTCAATCCCCTACGGGGTGGCCACAAACAATTCGCCTCCACGTCGCCCTGTCCCCCGCCATTTCACCGCCCTACTCCCAACTCACACACCCCTCTCTCATATACCTCTCCACTCCATCCCTCCATCTCATCCTCGGCCTCCCCCTCCCTCTCCCCCCCCCTCCAAGTCACTCACATACACTCTCCTCGTTAGTCTCTCATCTTCCGTTATACACAATTATATATAGTTTATGCTGAGTGATCATAGATTAGGTTAGGTTAGGTTAGGTTAGTATTTCAGTATCTTTACAGAGGTGTGCACTCTAGTCAATAACCCTCCAGCCTCCTGTCAGCAGCAGCCAGGCCTCTTGCATCGCTGCTGGCTGTTAGAGAAATCCAATGTACATAGTATTAGTAGTAGTAGTAGTAGTAGTAGTACTTGTTTTTGTTGTTTTTGTAGTAGCAGTAGTTGTAGTAGTATTATACGAATCAGGAACCAATAAGATATATATAAAGAAATATAAATGTAATTATAATTTATAAGTTTTACATGTAATGAATATTTCATTAAAAAAAAAAAAAAAACAGAAGATTACTACTTACTTGTCAGCACAGCAGCAGCTGACACACTGAGGGCGGATGTGGCGGCCGCAAAGTGGTTGCTTGCAGGTAAGCACACACAGCAGCTGCGCCGGTTCTCCACCATGGGGCACCTCCTGCACCTAGCATTCGGGTTGTTGGTATTGTTGGCCAGCACTGCCTGGCAGTGGTGTACGTCCAGAGCGCTCCTTGTTTCACACACAGTGAAACAACACATTTGTGGACACTATTATAGCCCAAGCCTCGATGACCGTCTAGTACTGTAACACATTCGTGGACACTTTTATAGCCCACTCCTGTGTAATATGAAAAACCTAGCCAAGGAGCGCGCACCAACTACCCTCAACCAACACAGCGCATCATTTAATGAAGCTACTGGGAACACCACCCACTTTGGTCACATGGGAAGCAAGGGCCACGTGGCCAAAGTTAGCGTGGGTCACAATAGTGTCCTCGAATGTGTTCCAGGGTTACCACACTTTATCATAATGCTATTAACGTCATTGTCTCTTGCTTTCCATCAGGTGTACGGTCATTCTCATATGTTAACGAGTTTGCAAGCTGTGCCACTGGTTCAAATATGATTACGCTGCAACTTCATCTACAATCAGCAATTACCGAAACCTCATGTTCAGCAGTAATGTATGGCTTCTGGTTCTCCACCTCTAAATCATGTGCTGTCACTTTTACTCGTCATTGCCATAACCCCCAATCACCTCTTGTTCTTTACAGTGAACCACCTCCTTAATGATCTTCAGTTACTATTCTTGACCTCATGTTTGACTGCCAGTTGATATGGAAAGACCGTATCTCCTCTTTAAGAGTTGCTGCCCTCCAACACATCAGCCTACTCCAGACCTTGCCCTGTGTGTCTTGGGGTGCAGATCGTTAGACCGTCCCACGTCTTCATAACGTTCTTGTTCTATCAAAATTAGGTTTTCAGTGTCAGGTTTATTTCTTCTGCATCCACTAATGTTTTGTGTCAGCTGGATTCCATCCACAATCTCGGTCTCTTATTAGCTCTTGGTGTTTTTAAGTCTTTTCCTGTCTCTAGTCATGGATCCCTTCTCTGTATCCCCAACAGGCATTTTCATCCCTCCGTTATTAAGCCTGGTTTCATCAGTTTCCTGTTCAGTCAGCCCTCTGCTTACCTCTGAAGAATGCAGATTACTTCTCCTTTCACCCTCACTCCAGTCTCCTCTTGCTTCTTTTCCGCTTGAAGTCGAAAATGTTCTGTTGTTCCATCCAGCCACCTATTCTCCTTGGCTTTTGCCACGTGCGTCTCTCTGCTTCTGCATTTTGCCTTGGTCGAAATTCGCTGCTTCATGTGCTACTTTCCATTTGTTCTTTTATGCTCACTTGCATGAACATTCTTCTGCTATTCATGTTTATACTGACGGTTGTAAAACATCTAATGTCCTTTCCCGATTACTCTTATCCTTACAACCTACTCCCGGTGGCTTGTGTTTTAACAGCTAACTTTATGCATTGTTGGCTGCTGTGCGGCAGGCTTACATTTTTCCTCCTAAATCGTTTATTGTTTTCAGACTCCCTCAGTGCCCATCTGTTGCGTTCAGCCTCACGGTCTCACCCTATTGTCCTTCAGATTCTCGAATGGCTATTCCGGTTGTCACTGAAGCGTTAGTCGGTAGAGTTCTTTTGGGCAGTCACGTTCGTATCTCAGGCAATGAGACCGTTGATACCTTGGCAGCTCGTGCTCCCAGTAGATCACCCCGCGTGCCTTTCCGTTCTGTCCTGGTGACAGACTTGTTTTCTGCCTTCTCAAAGTTTCTTACTCAGTGCTGGCAGTTCTCGTCCTCAGCTACCAGAGCTAAACATCATGCTCTAAACCCTTCGTGACACCTTGGTCCGCTCCTTGTCGTACTTGCTGTTGGGAGACGGCGCTCGCGTTTGCACGTCTCAGGACTGGCCATACCCGTATGATCCATGGCCATCTGATGCCTCAAGATCCTCCTCTGCTTTGTTCTAGTTGTAACACGACCTTGTCAGCTCATGTACTTTTTGATCGTCTTCTTTATAGTATTTTGTCCTAGCCGTCTCTCTTTTAGCTGATATTTTAAGTGAATCGCTGACCTTTTCAGTCGACTGTGAAATGTCGTTTTTAACTCGTATTGATCTTTTCCGCGAAATTTAGTTTTATACTCTGTCTCATAGGTTTTGTTGGTCCTTTTTAGCTGTATCTTATCTACATCCTTGTTTGATTTTATTTACCTTTTCTCATCATTCTCTTTTCTTTTCTCCCGTTTCTGTATCATTGCATACGCACTCATATATCTTTGAATTAGTGCCATATTGTCTTTGATGTCTGGCGCTAGGAATCCATATTCTATATTCTAATTTGAGAGAGAGAGAGAGAGAGAGAGAGAGAGAGAGAGAGAGAGAGAACGTCCATTTTCTCTCACCGAACTGAAGGACAGACTTTGATAAATGCCATATGAATCTGCTGCGATTAAACTCGAAGTAATCTCGTCTTTCTCCATTGGTTTCGCTTTTTTAAAATCATTTCATTATTTTCATTTGTTTTACCATATTCGATTATGTGTGTGACAACTTTCCGCGGTTTTCCACTTGTCTTTAATTTTTATCTGGTTTGTAATTGATTAACTTTATTTCGGTAATGTCACATTTGCTTCCCTAAGTTTTTTGTTGACAGACAGACAGATAGACTAACAGACAGAAAACAGAGGGAAGAGGGAGAAAGAGTGAAATGAGAAAGAAAGAGGAGGGAAAGAAGATGAGGAAGATTATCATGGAAGAGACAGACAGACAGACAATGAGTATGGGGAAGGGCAGGAGGGAAGATCATTTCAGGTTTATTATTCAATGGATGCTACGAAAGCTGTGAGTGAATTATCGACTTCCAGTATTCAACTACTTTTCTTTTCATAAGTCAGTGGTGCATATGAATGAGCATTGCCAAGGCTGAAATTTAACTGCGAAATCATGCTACAAGCTTAAAGAGGCGTTTATAGTTAGTGAGACTTAGGCCGTTTGATTGATATATCGACTCCTAAGAAACTTGGGCCAGTAAACGTCAGGCCGTCTTTTTTTTTTTTTTTTTTTTTTTTTTTTTTTTAGGAAGAACTTCCAACGTGAAGATGTCAGTAGATAAGGGAATAAGTTAAATGGAGATGTTAAGCGCCGAGAGCATATGATGGATTACAAGTGTACATTTCAGGACTTAACACTCACCCTGAGGATTTTTTTTTTTTTTTTTTACTGTTTATTGTCAGACATTTATTGTCAATACTGATGAGATGTCGTCGGACAGAATGGATTAAAAACAATGTTATGTTACGTACACTACTGTTAAAGTATTTTATTCTTGCCAACGCCAAATGATTTATATAGTTTAGAAAGGACGTCCTCTGGCTTTAAAGTTCAGACACCATCTAAGATATGGCAGATTGACACCAGAAGTCATTAAAATCACGCTGTCGTGATTACTATAATCTTGAAGGAAACCCTCAATGGCAGACTGAACCTTCTGTCAGCTTATGTGGGTTTTCTTCAGCCTTAAAAGGCGTTACTGTATATCGTAAATAACACAAGGTAATTTTATTCAGGTCAGAAATGACCTTATTTAACTTAAGGTGATAGAAACAGTGACAGCAGAGGTCAGATAACTCTCACGTACTTCGTTCTGTCCACCACGAGACAGTTATATTCAGCTACCTGGCATCGCAAGGGGTTTGGTCAAACTATTTCTAGATGGACGGCTGTTTCACGCAAAGACTATATCCCCAGTCTGACGATTCCGACAAAGACGACTCTACCAGGCTGTTACTGCCATCACATAAACACTGATCAGTTGAGTATAATTAGCTCTTTTAATGGTAATTATTTTTGTTCCATTATTTTTAGGTAATTAGAAATGTTGGTCCTTAATATCATATCAGACTCTCAGAGAGATAGCACAACGGGTACTACTCAGTTGGCGAAACTATTAATTGACTATTGATTGGCCTCTGTCATCTAAACTGGCAATCTAGACAAACTAGGCATTTCTATGACTGACCTTCATACGGTAGAGAAGGTAGGTCACTTCGGTTGTTGACTGAAATAACAGGTTAGTTAGACTACTCTTGCTCCGAGGCAACACATGCACTGAGTCTCTGGGTCAGGTCGTAATAGCACAAATTCTTATCAAAGATCATGGTATTAATCATAATTATGAATGACACATTAAAAGGCAATAAGTCTGTTAATGACAAACAGCAATGAAATAGGTTTCCGAAGGCTGTTGTGGGAGTGCACATACCAAATCATTACCGTACCTGATCTAAGTGTCCTGCACACCAAGCCACATGCAGCTCATCGTAGGCTTATGCCACGCGAAGCTTAATTATCTGCAAACGAGCTGAGTCGGCTGTGAAACAATCAGCGAAAATCAACACAACTACTTCTGTGCATCAAACTTAGTCTTTCCTAAGGATTGCAAACTTAGTGTTTCCTAAGAATTGCAGTTTATATTTTGTTTTCTATTGTAAACAGTATGTAATAATAATATCTATCTATCTATTGCCAGACGCCTTAATCCCGTAAGGGGTGGCCACAAACAATTGGCCTCCATGTCGCACTGTCCCCCGCCATTCATTGCCCTGCTCCCAGCTCACACACCCCTCTCTCATATAGCCTACCTCTCCACTCCATCTCTCCACCTCATCCTTGGCCTCCCCCTCCCTTCTCCCCCTCACTCACATATACTCACCTCGTCAGTCTTTCACTCTCCTTCCTCTCTACATGGCCAAACTACCTTAATGTGTTTCTCCTAACGCTTCCTATCACATCCACATCCACACCACAATGCTCCTTCACTTTCTCATTTGTCAGTCTGTCTCTCCATGTGACTACACATGCTCCTCTCAAATAACACATTTCCACTGCTCTCACTCATGACTTATGTCCCTCCTGCAGGGTCCAAGCTTCACCTCCATACGTTAGAGTTGGAATCACAATAGTGTCATGTAGTAGCTTTTTCACTTCCATGCTCACTTCCCTGTTTCTTATCACTGCTTTCAAGGAACTAGCAGCCTTTCTTCCTTATTGTACCCTTTCAAGCACTTCACCCTCCAAACTTCCATCCTTACTCATCACACTACCCAAGTAATTAAACGCACTCACATTTTCCATTTCCTTAGCATCCAACCTTACTGTACATTCACTGACTTCACTTCTCTTGAAGACCATCACCTTACTCTTTCCTACATTCACCTATACAATAGATTCCGTTCCTTACACACTCACACTCATCCATCAAGCCTTGCAGCTCCCCTTCGTCTTCACTTAACAACACAGTATGATGTGCAAACAACAGTACAAGAAGTTTCCAAACACTGCCCTTTCTCATTAGGGCTGCTCCAACATCCACTGCCCTACCTTGTATCTCTTTTATAACCCCATCCATATACAGACTGAACAACCATGGAGACATGACACATCCTTGTTTCAGTCCAACCTTCAAAGAGAAAAATTAACTCAGTTCACCACCCACATGCACTGCAGCCTTAGCACCCTCATACAAACTTCACGGCCTTCAACTTCCCATCAACTCCATATATTCTTAATACTTTCCACAATCTTTGTCTGTCCACCCTGTCATATGCTTTCACCAAATCCATGAAAGCCGCATACAACTTCTTTCTCTTCTCTAGAAACTTTTCCACTAAAGATCTAAGAATGAATATCTGATATACACAACCACATCCCTTCCTCAAACCTCCCTGTCCTTCTTCAACTAATTTCTCTGTTATTTCCCTGACTCTGTGATTAAGTATCCTACCATATACTTTTCGTTTTACACTAAGAAGACAAATGCCCCTATGATTACCACACACTTATTTTTCCCCTTTTCCTTTGTACAGGGGGGAATAATTATACCTGACTTCCAATCCTCCGGGACTCTACCTTCCTCCCAGGCCAATCTGCACATCTTCCGCATCCATTCTACTACTGCCTCTCCCTAATGCTTCAGCATTTCACCACATACTCCATCAATTCCTGGGGCTTTCCCCATTTTGACTTTCTTCATTGTTTCCACAACTTTCATCCTACTGATTTCTTCCTGTCTTCTAACATCCCTCCGTCTCCCAGCCTTTCCCCAGCCACTTATACTCGCATTACTTCCATTCTCTGTGTTCAACAATTCCTTGAAGTGTTCTCTCCATCTGCTCACTCTTTCTCCCTTCTCCACTAGTATTATACCATTTTTATCTTTCACTCCCCTACTAACTTCTCCGCCACCCCAACACTCTTTAGCTCTTTCCATAACATTTTCTTACATTCCCTCCACTTTACACTCAAATTCCTTCCAAATTCCTCATCCATTCTCTTCTTACTCTCTCTTACTAATCTTTTCACCTCTCTCTTCCTCTCTACATATAACTCTCTCTTCTGTTTCTCAACTTCTTCCACGCCCCTGTTTCTCATCCACTCACTATATGCTTTCTTCTTTTGTGCCACAGCCTGTCTCACCTCTCACTCCACCCTGCTGTTCCTTGCACCCCCTTTCGTCTTCTCTTCACCCCACACACCACGTCATATGCTGCACAGATTTCTTCTGTGAATATCTTGCACACACCTTTCACGTCCCCCATCTGCTCCAATCCATATTTACCCAATTGCTCCTCCACTTCTCTCTTATATTCTGCCTTTTTCTCATCTTCTTGTAATTCTCCTTGCATATACTACTTCCTCCTGTCGTTCCCTTCTTCTATTTCACCATTTCACTTGGACCTTCATTCTAACCACCACCAATTGCTGGTCAGAAAGTCCACTCCCCCAACCTCTGTAAACTCTTGCATCCATTACATACCTTCGCATCCTTTCATCCACACACACATAATCAGTCATTGCCTTCCGTTCACTCAGTTCTTCACCCACTCTTCTCATCACTTGCCACGTATACCTATGGACCATTTTGTGCCTGAAGAGGTTATTGGCTATCACTAACCCCCTCCCAGCACAAATGTCCACAAAAGCACTGCCATTCTCATCTATCTCAGCAGGCACACTCCACTCACCAACTACTCCATCCACCTTCACATTCCCTACTTTACCATTCATATCACCAATCAAAAACACTCTCTCAATCCTTTCAATACTTTTCCATGCATGCTTCCACATTTGTCCAGAACTCCTCTCACTGTGCTTGCACAATCTTGTGTTGGCGCATACACGCACACAATCACCCACATTTGTAGTCCAACTTTCAATCTTACCCACACAATCCTTGAACCAACTTTTCCATACTCTCTTACATTCTCCATCCATCTGTTACTCACAACAATACACACTCCTTCTTTTGTCTTCTCATTCTCACCTATTCCTGCACATATACCCCATCCATACTCCCATTATCTCACACTCTCACCTCACCATTTAGTTTCAGTTAATCCACATACTTCCACTTTCGCACCCTCAAGCACCTGGACAATCGCTTTCTCTGTCACTTCATCATTTGCAACCCTTACATTCCATGTCGCCATCCGTATCATGTCCTTTGTTCAGTCCATAGTTTTCACCTTTTGGTCAGTCCTGGTCCAAGGCTTCTTGTTCGTATTTTAGTTATAGTAGGACTCGCGCACGTTTGCGGCTGTGGTGTGGTCCGCACCTGTGTACAGTGTTGCCACGTTTTCTATACCGTTATCTCTCTCTCTCTCTCTCTCTCTCTCTCTCTCTCTCTCTCTCTCTCTCTCTCCTGGCGGGAAATGTGAGCCACCCTGAGTACTTTTGATTCTTTTATAAGTTATTTATAATTGTGCTTTCATTTGTTAATTTGGTTTTGTTATATTTAGTAGTAGATGGAGTGTCAAAGTTACTGTCTGCTGAGAGGTTTGTTACGTTACTGATTCATACACCCCGACGTAGTGGGGTGTGGGTGTAGGTGTGGGTGGGAGTGTGGATGTGGGTTTGTTGGGGTGGTGGTCCAGGGGGGAGGGGAAGTGTGAAGGGGGATTTGACCTGAGACACCCAGGAGGGATTAAGAAGGGAGGGAAGGGGAAGGGGGGCCTGGATTCACCTACCACATGGCGGGAAATGTGAGCCACCCTGAGTACTTTTGATTCTTTTATAAGTTATTTATAATTGTGCTTTCATTTGTTAATTTGGTTTTGTTATATTTAGTGATGCCGACAATGCATTCAATGCATGCCCCTCTCCTGCCTCTCTCTCTCTCTCTCTCTCTCTCTCTCTCTCTCTCTCTCTCTCTCTCTCTGTAGGGAAGCTATCTGTCAGTGCTGCCACTCACAAGAATTATATGAATTATTTCTTTTACTTTGGATATTGGCATATTTCTTCTTTTTTCAGGCTCATTCTATTATATCCATAACTGTAATATTATTAACCACCCTAAAACTACGCTAAAAAACATTAAAAGTGACTGCTATTTCTTTTAGCAACACTGTACAATATGTATGCCATGTTTCTGTGTTACTGTATAAATATTTTATGCATAATTAGATTACTGTTGATTCATCCATCAAAATACACAAGTGTAAGTTTTATTCATCTGAATTTATCGAATTTGTGATGCCTTGTACATAAATAGCTTCCGTTTCACATCGCAAGTTGAGGAAACGTGGCACCATTGTAAACAGGTGCGAGCCACACCACAGGCGCTTACGGGCGCAAGGCCGACTATAGTTGTTTTCCGGGGAGTGGCACTAACCCTCCCCCAACCCACTTGTTGCCACGTAGAGAACACGTGTTGGTTGGTTATAAGGTTACCATTCAGCGTTGAAAATGCATTCCTGGTTTACAGGAAATCATTTGGCTTGCCATTCAATGTAGAGCTACCCTAAAGACAGAGTACCACTACACTAAGTGTGTGTGTGTGTGCGTGTGTGTGTGTGTGTGTGTGTGTGTGTGTGTGTGTACATATATTATAGCTAGTAGGTTAGTTAGTTTGTTATATATATATATATATATATATATATATATATATATATATATATATATATATATATATATATATATATCCCATTTGCACCTAGTGTTCTCCGTATAGGATGGAACTGGGCATTTTCAAAATTTAATAAAGAAGGGAACTCCCAGATAGGGACCTATGCGCTTCGCGACTATGAGCCGACAGGCGGAGGGCGGTACGCCTAGCACACTTCCAGCAAAATCCCTGGCACAGGAATTCCGGGACCCAATGGGATATATGTATATCATGCAGTATAATATATTGACTTTTAAATATAATCGTCCATATGGGAAGCGCAGTGCGAGAAATCGTTAGGAAGGATGGCAAAATAGACGATCGTCCAGATGGGAACCATCCAGGTGGGAGGACACCACACAGGAATGAAACTGTACTGTTGCCATAATTACCACTCACATAGTATGGCCTTCTGTATGGTGTCCCCCTTACTTGGCTTTCTTTTTTTTTTTACCACAGCTTATCTCCAAGAGAGAGAGAGAGAAAGGAGGAGGAGGAGGAGGAGGAGGAGAAGGAGGGGGAGGTGAGGCTGAATGGGAAGAGTGAACTGGGGAAATGGGCTTAGTCTGGACCCTAACCTAGGTTGACTGTCTGGTTCTCACACACTCCTCACCCCCAGCTTTCACCACGTCCTTCCTCCCTCCCCTCCCCCGGTTCTCTGTTTGGCTGTCTGTCTGTCTGTCTGTCTCTGTCTCTGTCTGCCTGTCTGTCTGTCTGTCTCTGTCTCTGTCTGTCTCTCTGTCTCTCTGTCTCTCTCTCTCTCTCTCTCTCTCTCTCTCTCTCTCTCTCTCTCTCTCTCTCTCTCTCTCTCTCTCTCTCTCTCTCTCTGTGGAGACAAAGAAGGAAACGGGTTGTTAAACTGATAAACTCGTATGATGCATTTGTAAGTCAGGCAATGATTACACTGACCCATGGTAATATTATTTTCTACCTTGCCCCAGCAACAGACAGTGAGCTAATAAATTTATGTGATGGTGTGTGCAGTGAGGTTGGATGGTGAGGATATGGAGAATGTGAGTGCATTCAAGTACTTGGGTAGTGTGATGAGTAAGGATGGAACTTTGGAGGATGAAGTGCGTGAAAGGGTACAGCAGGGAAGGAAGGTTGTTGGTACACTGAAAGCAGTGATGAGAAATAGGGAGGTGAGTATGGAAGTTAAGAAGTCACTGCATGATAGTATTGTGATCCCTACCCTGACGTATGGAAGCGAGGCATGGACCTTGCAAGAGGGGAACAAGTCAAGAGTGAGAGCAGTGGAAATGAGTTACTTGAGAGGAGCATGTGGAGTGACGTGGAGGGACAGGTTGACGAATGAAGAAGTGAAGGAACGCTGTGGGGTGGATGTGGATGTGGTTGAGAAGATTAGGAGAAATACACTGAGGTGGTTTGGACATGTGAAGAGAATGGAGAATGAAAGACTGACTAAGAGGGTGTATGTAGGTGAGGTGGAGGGAGGGAGAGGGAGAGGTAGACCGAGGATGAGGTGGAGGGATGGAGTTGAGAGGTATATGAGGGAGGGGGGGTGAGTTGGGGGGAGGGTAGTCAAATGGTGGGTGACAGAGCGACTTGGAGGCGTTTTGTCTGCGGCCACCCTTTGCGGGATTAGGGCGTCGGTCTATAGATAGATAGACAGAATAGAAAATTTTTGCAACAATGCTCACAACATGAAGTGAAGGCGTCCACATGGTGGCATGCCGCTGAATCACATCCGAAGACCAAAGGCAAGTCTGCAGCTCCTTAATCATACTAGTGTGCTTTCCCTTTGGCCTTCAGGCACGATTCAGCATTCCACCCCGTGGACGCCTTCACCTGATGAATATTAGAATTTAAAAAAAAAGATAGTAGAAAGCAATAATTTGATCAATATTAAAAATTCCCCCCCCCAAAAAAAAAAATGATGGTACCAACCAAAAATTTGACCATTAGAAACTTCCAGAGAAAATTATGGTATGAAGTAGCATTCTAATTATTTTGCAAAAATTTCACAAACAATGATGGTTGCAAGATGCATGTTATCAATATTCAAATTTTCAACAAATATTAATTGCTGCAAGAAGCATTTTGATCAGTATTAGAATTTTCAACAAAAATTATGGTAGAAAGCAATAATTTGGTCAGTATTAAGAATTTCCACAAAAAATGATGGTAGCAAGTAAGAATTTGCAAACAATGGAACCTTCAAAAAATGATGTACCGAGTAACATTCAAACCATTTTTTTTTTTTTTTTTTTTTTCAAAAAAAATCGTGGTAACCAGCTAAAATTTGATCAATATTTAAAATTACAGCAGAAATTAATGGCAGCAACCAATAATTTGATCAGTTATAATTTTTTATAATGATGGTAGATAGTAACAAAGTGGTCAGTAATAAAAATGTAACAATTTCACAATGTTAGGAATTCCAACAAAAACTGATGGTAACAAGTAACATTCAAATCATTTTTAAAAAATCCACAGAAAATAATGGTAGCCTGGAGTATCAAATCCATTTCTTTCCACATAAAATGATGGCAGCATGTAGCATCCAAATCAATATAATCTCTAACAGAGGCATGCAACAATACGTGAAGAATTATGAGGTGTTGCAGTGCTGGATAGGAATTTTGGATGTTGCAGTTTTGGGGGAAAGGTATAGCTTGCTTGGATGAATCAAAAGCATTTGGGGTCGAATGCTAATCGCCAGCCAAAATATGTTGTTAAATAAGGTAAGTTACCTACAAACCCAAGTTGAAGACAATTAGAAAAACTCTATGTAATTCAGTCACCGCGTTTCGCAAAAAGTGACAAAAATTATGGTACTGTTATATGGTATTTATTTTCCAGATACTTCAAGTGAATCTTGTGACTGTAGTAAATGAAGTTAATATCAGCTATAACACCAGTATAAATAGCCCTTTAGATCCAAACCTCTAAAAAGCTAACTTTAATATTAGGCATTACTATAATCATAGCACAATATGTAACACTAGCACAATATATAATAAGCAGGCAGATACGTCTGGTGCATAGAAAGAGAAGACACGTACATCCCCTGGCACAGACGACCAAGAATGTATGATGTATGTAACACACAATGTAAATCACGAGAGCCAGTTAGCTCACGTGGCGGAAGCGTGCTGGACGCTGTTCACACAGACATAAGCACACACGTCAGCCAGCCGGAAGCCAAGTCGTAATATATACCCAGAAATCAGGTATGAGGGTCAGAAGGTGACAGAAGGAATAGGAGATAAGAAGGAGGCAGAAGACGACTGAGTAGAATAGAAGGTAGGAGCCAGTAAGTGATTAGCCATCACTCTGGCATTTAGTGGGTCACGTCACTCTGTCCGTGAACAATATAACTGTGTCACAGTAAAACCCTGTAACCCCAGAATGTGTCTACCTCACCTTCACTTACGTTAGAAGAGAGACGGGGGGTGGGGAAATGAGACAAAGAAGGACCTACAAATGTACAGTCTCCGCGTTATTCGATGCCTCACAACTCTTTACACTGGTAGCAGGTGTCTGGCCAATCTACTACAACCCCAGCTCCTAGCCACGACTTTTATCTACGTTTGGCAGCAGCAGTAATGTACGATTCTCTACAATTATCCACATTACTGGCACTGGTGGCATCTACCTACCTAGATACCTTATCAGCACGATAATATGAGAAGGGAAATTTCCAACAGCAAGTGGGCTGAGCTACTGCAGATGGATAACTTCGAAGAAATGTGGGAAATATTCAGTAAATGATTGAAGTTTACCGACTGAAAAAATATACTAAGAATTGCCCAAAGAAATAATCATATTAATAAACCAGCCTTGATGTCAAAGAATACTGAAGAAATAATTGCTCGCAAGAGAAGAGCATATAAAAAAAAATATTAATGCACTGGAAATCACAATGATGGTACTGAATATTTCAAACAACAGCGGCGATGTATGCAAATTAATCTGAAACTAAATGAGACTACGAGGCAAATATTTTTTTTAAAGCAAAATCAAACCCCAAATTATTTTTCCATGATGTGAGGAGTAAGAAAACTGTAAAGGATAGCATAGGCCCTCTGTTAAGCTTGGAAGGTGATGTTATCCATGATAACCAAGCAACAGCAGCATTACTCAACGACTTATTTCACAGTGTTTTCACACAAGAAAACAGTGTAAACATTCCCATTCCTCAATCGGTTTTCTCAGGACCAGAAGTTGATAAGTTATCGATAAACGAAGTGACAGAACACGAAGTGTTAAACAATTTTCAGAAAGTCAACCCAAATAAATCAACTGGCACAGATCCCATATCTCCCCGCACACGGCGTGAATGTTACAAACAGTTAGCCTTTCCTTTAAGTATATATATATATATATATATATATATATATATATATATATATATATATATATATATATATATATATATATATATATATAATACATAGATAGATAGATAGATATAAAAGAGCCTCATTGTTTGTTTTTCCTTCAATCACGAACAAACCAAGGTCCAGAGACCCCCAGACCCATAAATATTCTGAATCAGGGTGACCCAAGGATGATTTTAGGAGGGTCAAAATTCAGCTGTGGGTCATTTGAGATCACCGGCAGTGTGTTCGCCTTTTATAGCCCACGCAACACCGGGTACCTCTGCAGCCCAATTTTTGGCATGGCGACTCACATGACCTCCAGTTCGGACATAGGCTATGTGAGGTTGACCTCCGGACAACTGAACCCAGCAGCCCAATTTTTGGCAGGGAGACTCACATGACCTCGGACGTAGGCTATGTGAGTTTTTTTTTTTTTTTTTTATAAATAACAGAACGGAGGAAGGAAAAACAAATGGGTAAAAAAAGAATAATCCATACACCAGATTACTGGTGTCCTCTGTTCATAAAATATCTGTAACAGTTAGACTTGAACAGTTGTGGGTTGAAATTTGGAGGAAATCAACTCTGGGGAAGTGAGTTCCAGAGAGATGCAGTTCGGGGAATAAAAGAATTCTGATAGGCAGAAGTTCTGCAGTATGGCTGAGTGACATTCCAGTCATGAGCACTACCAGATGCCCGTGTAGCACGAGGGAAGGCATGGAGAGGTGGCACCATGGACGCAACTTCGTCTGAGCATTTGCCAAAAAAATATCTGTAAAATAATGCAAGGTAGGCAACATTCCTTCTTACTTGCAGGGGAGGTAGTTTATATGTAATGGCAGGGTTGTTGATGATTCTAACAGCTTTATTCTGAATTTTGTCTAGTTGTCTTAATGCAACCTCTCCACAACCATTCCACAAGGGTGAGCAATATATAAGCTGAGAGCGCACATGACTCTTATAAATTATAGCTAACTGCTCATCGGCGAAGAAGTTACGGACTCTGTACAATAATCCAAGTTTCTTTGAGGCGGTTTTAGCAAGTGATCTGACATGAGAGGTCCAGCTGAGGGCACTGTTAAGTGAGATACCAAGAATTTCAAAACTTTTGGAGATGGGAATATTAGTAGCACTGAAGGTAATGTACGAATCTGCCAATATCTGTCTATTTGTAAACTGTATATATTTAGTTTTACTAGCATTAAAAGAGACAAGGTTGTTTTGTCCCCATTCACTGATTGTAGATAGATCTTGATTTATGGAGATGGCTGTACTGAGTTGAGTGGTAGAGATATTAGACTTTGTAAATGGATGTCTGAGTGTGAATGAACTATGTAGTGTTGAGTCATCTGCATATGAGTGAATGGGATTGTGAGTGACAGATAAGAGATCATTAATATGAACCAGAAATAGGGTTGGTGCCAGAACTGATCCCTGCGGCACGCCAGCGTTAATTGAGTGGAAATTCGAATATACATCATCTACTTTTACTCTTATTTTCCTGTCACTAAGATAAGAAGAAATCAGAGGAACAAAAGACGTTAGTCCATAGCAAGGGAGTTTGGACAGCAGGGAACGGTGCCATACTCTGTCGAAAGCTTTAGAGATATCAAGAGCTACTGCATGAGTTTCTCCAAAAAGATCAATTGATTGATGGATGGTATGAGTTAAGAGATTGAGTATGTCAATGGTGGATCTTTCTTGGCGAAAACCGTACGGTATTGTCTATCACTAATTAAGTTGTTGGATTCAAGATGTTTAACAATATGCTTATTAATTAAAGTTTCAAATATCTTACCAAGAGAAGATGTGATAGCTATTGGTCTGTAATTGGAGGGGTCAGACGAACTTCCTTTCTTCGGAACTGGGTGGATATTGGCTTCTTTCCATGAATTTGGGAATAATGAAGTACGTATGCATTGTCTGAATAATTTAGCTAGGACAGAGGCAAGTTCAAGGGAACACTTTTTCAAAACAATTGGCGGAATTCCATCTGGACCTGGAGCTTTGTTGGTAGGTAAATTGTCTAGGATGGATTTTACGTATCTTGTCTGTATTTTAAGTGGGGCAATTTCGGGAGAATCAAGTTCCAGTACTGAGACATTCTGGCTGGTATCATCTATGGTAGAGTTTCTGGCAAAGGTACTAGCAAAGATATCTGCGTTCCCACGTGGGTCATTTGTAATATTGCCGTCTGAAGATTTTAGTGGGGGAATGGAAGATGACTTGTTAAAGTTATTATTGAAAGAATTAAGAGATGACCAGAATATTCTATTGTCATTAGGGTTGTTAAGTAGTTTTGATGCTTGCTTTTGAAGAAAGTTTGATTTAGATAGATTTAATAGAGCTTTTGCATGATTTCTAGCAATTTTAAATTGGGAGAGTGATTCAGATGTTTTTGATTTTAAGTAAGAGTTATATGCTAATGACTTTTGGGCTGTTGCTCTGGCACAATTGCCATCAAACCATTTTGGAGAGTTTGATCTTTTAGTGAATTGTTGACTTGGTATGAATAAATCCATACCAGCTAGTATTAAGTGGCAAATGTGGGACTGGGTAGAATTGGGATCACTAGAGAAGAAATACTGCCATGGAATGTCAGCCAGATAATTTCTAAATCCATCCCAGTCAGCCCTGTCAAAGTGCCATCAGGTCACCCTGACAGGTTGAGAATGGGGAGGTGTGGGAGGGTTAACTAATGAGGCTTTGATGAGATTGTGGTCAGAGGATCCAAGTGGTGACAGTACCTCTATCCTGTATTGATCTGGATTATTTGTCAAGAATAAATCCAAGAGATGGGCATTATGGTCAGGATTATCAGGTATTCTGGTTGGTTGCTCTACCAACTGGGTGAGATTAAACGATTCTGCAAACAGCTCTCATTCTAGACCAGCGTCGTCAGTCCGGGCAGAATGCAATAACCATTCAACATTGTGTATGTCAAAATCACCCAAAATGGTAATTTCATTGCCAAGGGCAAGGTCAAGGTTACTCAACTGAGTGGATATGGAATCAAATACACTGGGTTCTGAAGAAGCATTGGGGGAACGATAAACTACATAGATATATTTGGTAATGTTTTGGCAATTTAATTTATACAATGAGTAATCAAAACTGGATGAAGTGAAGTTTAAAATAGTGTCAACTGCATATTGGGATTTGATATAACAACAGGTGCCGCTCTTGTTACGAAAGTTTGTAAGAAGATGGTAACCGGGAAAACAAAATGGAGATATATCGGTAGAGGGTGAGATTTGTGGTTCTGTGAGGAAAAGGGCCAAAGGGGATATGAACTGAAGGAAAAAATGAACCGAGTTTTAAATTTGTGGTAAGGCCGCGGATGTTGGTAAAGAATAAGGCCGCACTGTCACCTCTTCGCCGACGAGCATTCCAGGAAATAGCAACAGTTGCTGCCGGCACAGTCGCTTGATGGCGACTGGGAGGACCCTGTGCCTCCAGCCCTACCCTGCCGGTGGTGACAATCCGAGGTACCACCTCATTTGATAATAAGATTGCAGCGGCCATTACTAAAGATGTGAATAGAAGGTGTGATATGTTATGCGCATGTAGTGTGGTGTAGACAGTTGAAGGTAGAGGTATTAGGAGAGCATGCTGGCCTACTCTCTGTGTAAATGAATGCACTGAAAATGTTCAGAAAAGGGAGATGGTCAGGATCAAGTCCTGAGGGCTGGTGAAACGGGAGCTCCAGCTCTCCCTATCACCAGCTTGCCATCAACCTCGGGAGTACTGCCCTGTTCGACTGGTGCTACAGTCACTCATTGGTCGGAAGTCATATGAGGTTACTGGTAACATGCACTTGAATACATAGACCCAGCAGCCAAATTATTGGTATAGAGACTCACATGGCCTCCAGTTCAGACACAGGCTGTGTGAGGTTGACCTCCAAGATCATTTTATGTTAATGGTAGAGGTCATTTGAGGTCACTGGTAATAGTAAACAAGTTTGCACAAATACTGTGCATTAGTCTGCAAAAGCTGAAATAAAAAGATCTTGGACCTCTTATAATCCCTCTTCAGAAACATTAAAGGTACATGGTCTTTCTGGAGTTGTTGGGATGAGGACCAGGAGGGAGATAGAAATGGCAAGGCCAGCTTGAGATTTATTATAAGAGGTCCAGGCATGGGCTTGTCCTGCCACTAGCACAGCCTGAGTCAGACTGCCCACGAAGTCCCAGACATGGGCCGATGGCTCGTGCTTGATCCCCACTTGGCAGGAACTTTTCCTACGCAAGCACAAACTCCAACACTCCCTTTCCATTGCAGTGAATTCCCTACTTCCTGCAGTATTAATACAAAGCACACTGGTAGAGAAGGAGGGAGGTCACTGCAATAACAAAACAATGGGCAGGTACTGATATTCGTCATAACTTAAGACTAGGCATTACATCTCACAATGCTGGAAAAATTTACATGTTACATATGTGCTAACTTATGAATGACAGTTGCTACAGCAATAAGGAATTCAATTACATGTGCTGGAGCAACCATTGCGCTGGTATCATGGTATAAGCCCAACAAGGTTATACGCATTACAAAACACTGTAATGTCTTGGTACATAGTTTTCTAGGTGTCTAGGGGTGCGCCTAGCATGCCACGGCCTCTCCAGGGGAGGGAGAGGCTGAGGGCCCTCCCCCCTGCTGTCGTCCTTCCACTGGGGACCATCCTCAATGTGCGTGATGGGTGTCTGTTCCCGTGTCTCCTCACTGGGGTGTAGGTGGCAGCGATTCCTGAGGGAGGCTCACCCACTGCCGTCAAGTCGCATCAGGCATTGCCTTGGGGCTGTTGTGTCGACAATAACCTCTATACAGTGCCACCACCCCATCCCCTGGTTCTGCAGGTGCACCCACTGGCCTGGGTTGAGATGGGTGAGGTTGTGTGCCATCTTGTTGAATCTTGTGGCTGCTGCATCCCCAGTGTGGGCCATGGTCCATTCCTGGCTTCTCAGCATCTCAGCCCACTACCAGCTGATACTGTAGTGTTCTTTGGCAGCAGGTACAGAGTCTCTCAGCTGATGCCCCATCAGCAGCTGGGCTGGGGACACATCAGTGTCCTGTAGCAGGGTGTTGAGGTACTGCAATATGGCCCTGGCAGCTGCATCTGAGTCCATGAAGCCTTCCAGGCCATGGTTGTTCCTCAGCAGCCTCTTGGAAGACTTGACTGTGGCGTCCGCTTGTCCGTTGGACTGTGAGTAATGGGCTGACAACACTCTCAGTTGCACATGCCACACTGATAGGAACGTTCTCATTTCCCCCACTCATGAGGTTTGTACCACCATCACAAGACAGGACCTCCAGGATACCAAATCTTTTGAACCACTTACAACAAGCCGTTATGAGCCATAATCTGGCGGTGGCACTGGCAGATGCTCAACCTCCAGCCAGCCAGTTAACCTGTCTGTGTAAGGGATGTGCTCTTCCCCCTCCAGTTGAAGCAGGTCAGCCACTGCTTGCTGGAAGGAGTACTGTGGTGGGGGCCTGGGCAGCAAGTTTTCCGAGGGTTGTGATGGGGCGTTGATTTCGCATACTTGACAGTGCCTCCTCTTCTGTTCCACCTCAGCATCTATGCCAGGTCAGTACACACACTGCCTGGTGCACCTGAGCATGGAGTTCTTGCCCTGGTGACCTGCATGGAGGTTGGCTAGGACCACGTGTCAAAGGGCTGTGGGAATTATGAGTTGCAGGTGCCCCTCATCACTGGCGTACATGACAGTGTCCCCCTGGCATGACAGTTTTTTCTTTTTATGTGTGTGACTCTGGGCATAGGCTTCACAGCCTGCTCTCAAGGCCCAGTAGTCCTCCTATATACCATACATCTCTACATATCACCACTTCAGCACTAACACCCACAGCCCATATTGAATACATGCTAGGGCTGTCTCATACAGGACTGGTGTAATGGTATTAGCGGGGGTATTTTCACGACATGTCAGCAGGTCTTATGGTAGATCAGTAAAGTCTGATTATATGAAATTCAAATCCTTAAACTGTTCCCAGCCCCAGTGGGGATTTTAACCTGGGTCTGGTAGGACTGCAGGCCACCTCTCTACCGATTGAGCCACCGCCTCCTCATTCTCTGTAATATGGGTGGAGTGCTATCAGCTCCTCATTCTTCTGGTTGGCCCAGTCCCCAGCACCCGTGTGCTCATGAAGGAGCCAGTAGTCCTCGTCCTGGTGTGCTTCCTCCTCCATTTGATGGAGGTCCATGATGGCGCCTTCTTCATCTTCTAGGGAGCAGGCCATTGCTGCTGCAACTGTGGCATGTAGCCACGTCTTCTGTGAGGTCTGTCTTGTCCAGTCCACCCCATAGCAGGGGGGACCTTGAGAGTGCATCTGCTACGTGGCTCACCTCCCCCTTAAGGTACCTTATGTGAAATGAGTACTGGAAATTAGAAGAGTCCTGGACAAATGTGGAAATGTGCATGGAAAAGTTTGGGAGGAATGAGAGATTGTTTTTGATTGGTGATATGAATGGTAAAGTAGGGAATGTGAAGGTGGATGGAGTAGTTGCTGAGTGGGGTGTGCCTGCTGAGATAGATGAGAATGGCAGTGCGTTAGTGGACATTTGTGCCTGGAGAGGGTTGGTGATAGCCAATACCCTCTTTAGGCACAGAATGGTCCACAGGTATACATGGCGAGTGATGAGAAAGGTGGGTGGTGAACTGAATGAAAGGAAGGCAATGATTGCTTATGTGGGTGTGGATGAAAGGATGTGAAGATGTGTAATGGATGCAAGGGCTTATAGAGGTTGGGGGAATGGACTTTCTGACCACTACTTGGTGGTGGCCAGAATCAAGATCCAAGTAAGATGGAGAAATAGAAGAAGGGAAGGACGGGAGGAAGGAGTAGTTGCAAGGAAGTGGAAAGCTTAAAAGAGGATGAGAACAAGGTAGAATATAAGAGAGAAGTGGAGGAGCGATTGGGTAGATATGAATTGGAGCAGATGGGGGACGTGGAAGGTGTGTGCAAGATATTCACAGAAGAAATCTGTGCAGCATGTGATGTGCTGTGTGGGGGTGAAGAGAAGTCAGAAGGGGGTGCAAGGAACAGCAAGGTGGAATGAAGAGATGAGACTGGCTGAGGCACAAAAGAAGAAAGCATACAATGAATGGATGAGAAATAGGGTTGTTGAAGAAGCTGAGACGTGGAAAGGAAGATGAGAGGTGAAAAGATTAGTAAGAGAGAGTAAGATGTGAGTGGATGAGGAATTTGGAAGGAATTTGAGTGTAAAGTGGAGGGAATGTAAGAAAATTTTCTGGAAAGAGGTGAAGAGAGTAAGACAGGGTGGCAGTGAAGTTAGAGGAGTGAAAGAAAAAAATGGTAAATTACTAGAGGAGAAGGCAGAGAAAGTGAGCAGATGGAGAGAACACTTTAAGGAATTGTTGAACATAGAGAATGGAAGTAATGCGAGTATAAGTGGCTGAGGAATGGCTGGGAGGAGGGAGATGAGAAGACAGGAAGAAATCAGTAGGATAGAAGTTGTGGAAACAATGAAGAAAGACAAACTGGGGAAAGCCCCAGGAATTGATAGAGTGTTAAATGCTGGAACGTGGGGGAGAGATAGTAGTAGATTGGATGTGGAAGATGTGCAGATTGGCCTGGGAGGAAGGTAAAGTCCCGGAGAATTCGAAGTCAGGTATAATTATTCATTTGTACAAAGGAAAAGGGGAAAAAGAAGTGTGTGGTAATCATAGGGCCATTTGTCTTCTTAGTGTAATAGGGAAAGTGTATGGTAGGATACTTATTGACAGAGTTAGGGAGACAACAGAGGAATTGGTTGGAGAAGAACAGGGAGGCTTTAGGAAGCGAAGAGATTGTGTAGATCACATATTCATTCTTAGATCTTTAGTGGAAAAGTTTCTAGACAAGGGAAAAAAGTTGTATGCGGCCTTCATGGATTTGGAGAAAGCATATGACAGAGAGGATAGACAAGGATTGTGGAAAGTATTAAGGATATATGGAGTAGATGGGAAGATGTTGAATGCTGTGAAGAGTATGTATGATAGTGCTAAGGCTGCAGTGCATGTGGATGGTGAACTGAGCGAATTTTTCTCTTTGAAGGTTGGGTTGAAACAGGGATGTCATGTCTCCATGGTTGTTTAATCTGTACATGGATGGGGTAATAAAAGAGATACAATGTAGGGCAGTGGGTGTTGGAGTGGCCCTAGTGAGAGAGGGTAGTGTTTGGAAACTCCCTGTACTGTTGTTTGCAAATGATACTGTGTTGTTGAGTGAAGACGAAGGGGAGCTGCAAGGCTTGGTGGATGAGTGTGGGAGAGTGTGTAAGAAACGGAATCTAAAGGTGAATGTAGGGATGAGTAAAGTGATGGTCTTTGAGAGAGGTGAAGCCAGTGAATGTACAGTGAGGTTGGATGGTGAGGAGATGGAAAATATGAGTATGTTTAAGTACCTAGGCAGTGTGATGAGTAAGGATGGAAGTTTGGAGGGTGAAGTGCTTGAAAGGGTACAACAGGGAAGAAAGGTTGCTGGTTCCTTGAAAGCAGTGATAAGAAACAGGGAAGTGAGCATGGAAAAGTAAAAGATACTGCATGACAATATTGTGACGTCAGCTCTAACGTACGGAAGTGAAGTTTGGACGTTGTTGGATGGACACAAGTCAAGAGTGAGAGCAGTGGAAGTGAGTTACCCGCCCCGTCCCGTCGACGTATGGGTACGTTGCAACGATTTGCATTTGCCAGTCCCGGCGACGTACCAGTACGTTGTGCAATTGCAAGGTCCCTAATTTGCACAATTTTCAATTTTCGCACGTGATTTTTCGTATGTATACACGGGACACCTTCCTCTATTCCTCTACAGGATACCAAGCAGGGACAATGCCTTACACCGCATAACCTCCCCCCTCCCCCCCTCACGCCATTGTCTCTGCAGTTCACCTGTTACCAGTGACCTGGCCAATAAAGACAGTCAGGGCCAGAGTGATTCCCCAATCAATGACAATGTGGAGGACAAGGTTTACATAGCATTACAGGAAGAAACAGTCAGAAATGATGATCAGGTAATGTGGGAAAAAAAAAGGTCATGAATGGTAATTAGTTAGTGAGTGAAACAATGCTTATAATGCCTATATTACTGCTTGAAAACCAACATACTCTCATACTGCATATAAATTCGTACCAAGTAAATAAATAAATACCATTTATGAGTGGATAAAATAGTTACCCTCCCATAGAACTCGTTTTCTTTGGTGCCAGCATGTTAGAAAACCCAGTCAGGTAAGGTGGAACTCCTACCTGGATTGAGTATTTTAAACCTCAGGTGAGCGATTTCTCTATGAATTTTCGATGTTTCTCACCAAAAGCGAAAGTTTTAGCCAAAAAAAAAATTTTCGAAAATACCTCGGGACTGGGGGATGTCGGAGGTGCGGAAAACCTCGGGACATGACGGGTTAAGAGGAACCTGTGGAGTCACATGGTGAGGCAGGCTGACAAATGAGGATATAAAGGAGCATTATGGTGTGGATGAGGATGTGATAGGAAGTGTTAGGAGGAACACACTGAGGTGGTTTGGCCATGTGGAGAGGATGGAGGGTGAAAGACTGATGAGGAGAGTGTATATGAGTGAGGTGGAAGGGGGGAGAGGGAGGGGAAGGCTGAGGATGAGATGGGGGGATGGAGTGGAGAGGTATATGAGAGAGCAGGGTGTGAGTTGGAAGCAGGGCAGTGAAATGGTGGGGGACAGGGTGACGTGGAGGCGATTTGTTTGTGCCCACCCCGTATGGGATTAAGGCATCTGGCACTAGATAGATAGATAGATAGATAGATAGAGTACATCAGTGTCTTCTTCTTGAGGTTGAGTATGCGGGGGTTGCTGATGTCTTTCAGCTCTTTGTCATTGCAGATCTTGGTAAGCGCACGGTAGTCTGTGATGAAGGTGAGGTCCGGACCTCCCAGCAGGAACAGGAGCACCTTTTTCAGGCACCATGCGATGGCAAGGAGCTCCCCCTTCAACGATGAGTAGTTCTCTTTGGCCAGTGTTAGAGCTGTCACACATGGCCAGTTTCCAGCTGCCCTTGCAGCACAGGGGGGCCTCTTAATACACACACAGGTTGTACTGCTACATGACTACAAAACCGATGCCAAGCCTGCTGAAGTCGGTGAACACTGCTGTGGACTGTGGACGTTGTAATATTGGAGGCCCTCTGCCGCAAGCTTTCCTAGAGCCTCCTTTGTCGACTCAAAGATGGACTGGAGTTGGCTGTCCCAGTACACCACTTTCCCTGACAGCTTTTTCAATAATTCTCTGAAAAACTCCATAAGTGGCACAACGGTGAGGAATGGCACCACCTGGTTCTCCAGCCTGAACCACAACCGGATATCTGTGAGGAAGGAGTGCAGTGGCACCTGGAAATTCGTTATACTGCTTAGAAAGTCCTGGCTAGGCTAATAATCCTCCTAGCAGAGCAGATAACCTGTGAAGGTAACGTTTCTCCTGCCAAAGCAGAATTTGTCTGGGTGGAGCATGATTCCATTTTCCACACACATTCACAGGAACTAATATGTGTGCCAGAAAGCATCGGCAATGCTATGGTTGTGCAGGAGCGTGTCATAGACACATTTCAGTTTCCTGGGGATCTCTGTTGTTGCATCATCAAAGCGCTTGACAAAGGTGTCCTGCCCTGCATAGTGGCCTGTGTGTGTGCACCAGTAGTGGAAGCGGCTCCACAGGGTGATGAAGGTGGTCAGCTTCTTGCTCCCCTTGTCCAGGGGGATCTAGTGGTACCTGAATATGCATCTGCTACTGTTTTGAACAAGTACTTTGGCACGCTAGTGATTGCATCAAATGGGGGGTGGGGGTGGTGTTCTTACACTGACATGCCTGGTTGAGTTGCTGACAGTCCACTGTTCTGTGTGGCCACCCGTCCTTCTTTGGGACCACCACCATACAGGAACACCACTCCATAGGTTCTCCAGCTGGTAAGGGCTCAATGATACCTTTCCTTATGTCTTCTTCCAACTGCTGGCGAACCTTGTCATAGAAGTGGTGGGGGACAGACACTGGCATGTGCATCATGTAGGGCTTTGAACAAGGGCGTAGGTGGATATGGTGGGCTGGCCCTTTAATCTCTGGCAGGGGAGCAGAGTTCACTGCGAATGTTATGCACCTGAAGTGCTCCAGGAACCACTTTTCCAGCAGGTTCACATTTTCTTCCGTCAGGGAATATGGGGGAATATTGGGTTGGGCTGTGATCGGGGGCTCTTCCACCTGTTCAACGACCCCTACAGTCGCCAGCATGTTGGGGAAGTCGTGTGGCACCAAGCCCAGAGCTTTGCACGTCTGCAGCAACAGATACAGCCGCTACATCCCATCAGTGAAGTGCAGGTTTGCCATAGCAAACCTTCTGCCCACACTGAAGCAGCATTCCTTGCATCCCACAATGCATATGCTCCCACCTGCGAGGTGATTAACTCTTCTGAGATTCTAATGACATGATTTTGCATCATAATAAATCCAACTGTTGAGATTCTGATGACTCAAATTCGAGTCATATGAAACTATTTTTTTATACATGTTTTCCATTTCTTATCTGGCCTTGTTCCACATACACTATCCTGTTTATCTTTTTCCAACTATTTATTTTTACAGTGACGAGTATCGTACATCAGATAGATATGCATTGTAAACAGGTTTTTACCATGAATACTATCAGTATTTCCAGCATGGATATTTGCCAGCGAGACAGCGAGAGCTTTAGCTTTTCTCTATGAAAACTCACATAAATTGCCATAACCTATATATCAATAGAAAGGGAATTTACTGTAGACTGACATGGTGCTATTAAATTTCGCATAACCCTAATACTTTTTCTTTACAAATATTTTTCTAAGTAAGGGTGTGCGATTTTTCCTTTTCAGCTAAATTTTACTCATCCTATTGGCCTTTTAGCTATCGTGTTTACCTTTTTCAACCATACTACGATAAAGAGCAACTCTTCAGCTTTAAAATGGTATCATATTCATTAGTCTACCTTAAAATGTTAGTGTACAGTGGCAGATTAAGTACATACATCGCTGCACAACGGAGCACTCCATGTGTTTCTGGCTGGATCTGGCACAGACACAGTCGCAAGAGGGCCGAAAATCTCAAAGGGTTAATACTCATGGTAGGTCTCTGTAGCCTTCGTGGAGTCAGTCTGAGGCCCTGCAGGAAGTGGCATCCCACTATGCATACCTGTGCATTTGTATCAGCTACAGCCATCACCTTGCATCCTGCAGGTGGGTCGTCACACTTTGCTTCCACCCTGAGGCATGCTGATTCCTTCGCGCTGCGAGATGCTGCCGGTGGTCTTGGTGGGGCTGGGCTGCTTTGCCGACCTACACACTCGCTGGAAGTGGTCGACCCTCCCACATCTGTGGCAGGTGGCCTTGATGGCAAGGCACTGGCGCTCCCTGTTGCACTTGTTGCTGCCACACCTCTGGCAGCCCTTTGCTGGTGGGGGAGGGGCACGAGGCTGGGGTGGCCCTGCACCTGCCTGCCACAGCCATGTGGCACTGGCCACTTCCATTTCCTCCTCATCACTCATTGAAGCACGCACCACATCACTATGGCTGCATGCTCCCACCATTTTCTCCACTGATTCAAACACTTCACAGGTATTTGTGATTTCTTCCACAGATTGCAACACTGGTAGTCAGTGCAGCACTTCTGTTTTCATGCTGAGGTTGCACACCCTCACAAGCTTTTTCAATAGCATGAAATCGTCGAAATTTATAGAACACTGGGAGTACTTAAAATCACACTCTACTGCCTTGGCTCTACGTTTTACCACATATGAACACACAATACCATTGGGCTTCTGTGTGTATGTGAAGAAGTTCGACCATGCTCCCACAGTGCACCTGGGGCCCACCACCACGCTCCTCACCACACCAACGGCCTCGTCTGTGCACATTGCCTCGAATCTATGTTTGACTACCCGTGCATCCATGCACTGCTGTACTTCAAGATCACACAGCAATCTCACGTAACCCATGGCCAAGGGTTGGACCCACTGGCAACTGCTGCTGTCGCACCTGACGCTGCAGGCCCACACCTCGAACTGGGATGGCAACATTCCCATAATAACCTTACCAGGAGTAATAGGTGGTGCTGGCACTCACCACTGGGCCTGGCCCCGAGTGCAAGGCTGGGTACACCGGATGGTAGGCTGTCCCTATCCCTGGAGGTTATAACTGTGGTGGTGGTACATTGTTGCTGTGCACTTGGTCTCCTGGCACCATGCAGTGGAACCAGTCTTTTGACTCTCGCTTCACCTGCATGGGCACTGGCGGTGCCGCCCCTTGGTCACCCATAGAACTACACTGCGCCATGCTGGGCTGAGGACCAGGAGGGAGATAGAAACAGCAAGGCTGGCTTGAGATTTATTATAATTGGTCCAGGCATGAGCGCGTCCTGCCACTAGCACGACCTGAGTCAGACTTCCTCCCAATTCCTGGACGTGGGCCGATGCCGCATGCTGGAGCTCCACATGGCAAGAACTTTTCCTGCGCAAGCACAAACTCCAACAGGAGTAAAAAGAAATATTGAACTAGAACAAATAGGATTAGAGTGCTCGCCTTTTTGGCCCAGCAACGCCAGGTACCCCTGCTAGTATTCAATAAATCATTAACTGAATATAGAGTATCTAATCAATGAAAGTTCACTAATATATCATTGATCTTTAAAAATGGCAATAAGTTCGCACCAAAAATTACCGCCCAATTAACCTAACGTCAGTACTATGAAAAATAATTGGGGAAAAAATTATTAGAGGCAAAATTACCATCTTCCTTAATAGGCATAATCTTATAATTGGTAATTAGCACGAGTTTCATTATAATAGATCATGCCTGATAATTCTGTTTGATTATTTTGCAAACATATATGATAACTTGGACGTAAAAATAGCGTCGGCTGTCATCAAGCTAGACTTCCAGAAAGCAATTGATAAGGTCCCCCATCTATGTCTGCTAAAATACTAAGGCCACGGCAAGTCTAACAAATTATGTTCGTGGACTGGTGATTGGTTAACGAACCGCAAGCAGCATGTAGTGATAAATGGCGAATCGTCAGATTGGCTAGAAATAACAAGGGGAGTTCCTCAAGGGTCAGTTCTAGGACCAGTTCTTTTCACTAAATTTTATTCCAGTGATCTAGAAAATGGAGTAGCTACTGAGGTAGCGAAATTTGCAGATGACACGAAAATCAGAAGCAAAAGAATTAAGAAAACAGACTGTGAATCTATACAAACCGACCTGGATAAGTTAATAAATTGGAGTGAAAAACAGCAAATGAAATTTAATGTAGATAAATGTAAGTTAATGGACTTTGGAGACAAAAACATTAAATATGAATATCGCATGTTCAGTACCTCACTGACGGAAGTAAAGGACGAGATGGACCTAGGAGTTATTATCAGTAATGACCTCAGAAAATCAAAACAGTGTATAGCAGCCAGTAACAAGGCAAACAAAGGGCTCGGTTTCATTGCAAGGAACTTTAGTCATAAAACGCTTGACGTAATTTCTTAGCTTTATATGTCGTTAGCTAGACCACATCTAGAATAGCAGTTTTCCTCGAATCTTATTATGGACAGAGATAAATTCAAGAGAATGCAGCGCAGAGACCCCGAAATTATACCATCACTGCGTATGTTAGATATGATGATTTGTTCGAAATACAGAATGATGCTGTGACTGGAAATAATAAAATTAAACTCAACAGCAAGAGGTTCAGCACTAATACAAGCAAGAACTACTTTAGTACTCGCGTAGCGGAAAAATGGAATAAGCTACCAGCAGCAGTTGTTAATGCAAAAACTATGCATACGTTCAATATTCGGTTAAACAAATATTTTGGCTCAGTGGCTTATAACCAACTTAGTGTCGTTTATTTCCAGCTTGAAGTGATGCTGGCGACTGGGAGACGTTTCTCTATTAACAGGAACATTCGGCGATTGTGTCTACGTTTCTTTACAGATCTGTAGGGTAGATTTTACATAGTACATAGTCGTTCCTCTTCTGCCTCTCCTGTTAAAGTTTCTTGCTTGTTTTTTCTAACATGCATATTTTTTTTTTTATCTTTTTTCTGCCGTGTCTACCGGATGTGTTGTGGGTGTGGAGAGCCTTCCTCTTTTGTAATCTTTTCCTTTACACGTTGGTCAGATCTTAGCAGAATTAGCCTTTTTTCCAACAGACTCGACATAGTCACATGGTAAGGTCAACTTAAACAGTTTTGATCGTAGTTTTAACAAATTTGGTAGAAGGGTTGGGGGTAAGATAAGAACGTAAAATTCGATTTTGAGGTATCACTCAGATATCAAGGTCACAGGGCAAGGTCAAACGTACCCGTGTGTGTCTGTGTATGGACAAAATAACTAAAACAGTTCTGATGTGATCTGAACCAAACTTGATGGACATGTGGAGCGTCAGACAACTGCTGGACCTGTTGTTTTTGAGAACAATAGATCATAGTTTATGGTTAGAAGGTAAAATCACCTGAAACATATTTAATTTTATACGTTTTAGACCAAACTTGTGGAATGATTCAAGGTAAAGCAAGGACGAAGGAATTCAGTCTTGATAAAAAAAAATAAAAAAAAAAATCCCTCTAGGCTGAGGTTAGGGAGCAAGCCCAAATTTTCGACTCAGTAACTCAAAAAATTTTAATTGATTTCAACCCAACTTAGTGGAATGATTAAGGATCACCCAAGGAAGAAAAAGGTCTGTCTTGAGAGCAATACGGTCACAAGGTAAGGTCACAGGGCAAGGTCAGCCCAAATAGCTATGATCAGATTTATACCAAACTTAGTGGAAGGGTTAAGGGTCAAGCAAAATTGAAGATATTCGATTTTGAGAGCAATAGTCGAAGGCTAAGGTCACAGGGCAAAGTCAGATATTCGATCTTAGACTAACTGTAAAACACAAGTTTGCACTCTCTGTATTCCTTCTTGTTTTTCTTCCTTCCTTTCTTCCCTCCTTCTCTTTATCCTATATTGTCTCACTTCATTTCCTTCTCCACTTCTCTCTTCCTTCCTTTCTCCACTCCTCTCCTATTTCCTATTTTCCTTCCTTCCTTCCTTCTTTCTATCTTCATCTTTTATTTTCCCATATCTCACTTCCCTAATTTTTCCTGTCGTCTCTCTTTATCTTCCTATCATCTTGCCTGTTCACTTCGTCCAATCCTTCCTCTTCCCCTCCATCGATTATTATGTTTTACTATCTTTCCTCCTTCTTTTCTCGATTACTCACATCTTTCATATCCAGCGTTCTTCCCACTGTTCCTCTTCCTTTATTCCCTCCCTCCTTCCTTCCTTTCTCCCTCCCTCCCTTACTTTCTTCTTTCCTTCCTTTTTCCCTCCCTCCCTTATTTTCTTTCGTCCATCCTTTCTTCCTTCCTTCCGATTTTTCTTTTTTGTGACGTCATTCAGTATCTAAATTAGGTCACGCTCAATCTCGTGATTTACGTGAGTTTGCGAGAGGGTTCAAACTCTCGTTTTCCTCCAGTGAGAGAGAGAGAGAGAGAGAGAGAGAGAGAGAGAGAGAGAGAGAGAGATTGTGTGTGTGTGTTCTTACCTAATTGTTCTCACCTAATTGTATCTTTACAGGAATGAGTCAAGCTCGTACTGTCCCGTGTCTTAAACCATATTTATCGTACATATCCTTAAATTTGTGAATTGTTTTGGCACACACTATTTCATTTGGTAGTGCATTCCATTGATCAATTGCTCTGTTTGGGAAACTGAATTTCCTTACGTCTTTATCACCTCTCTTCTTATGCAGTTTTTTGCAGTGTCCTCTTGCTGATGCTTCTCCATATGTTAAGTAATCATTTATGTCTATTTTCTCCTTTCCTGATATGCATTTATATAGCATTATCATGTCACCTCTTTTCCTTCTCTCCTGTAGTGTCGGTAGATTCAGTTTATTTAGTCTTTCTTCGTAGCTTAGGTCCCTTAAGCTTGGTATCCATCTTGTAGCGGCCCTTTGAACTTTTTCAATCTTGTCTATGTGCTTTTTGAGATGAGGACTCCAGACTACTGATGCATATTCCAGGGTTGGTCTAATGAATGATGTTATTATCCTTCTTAGCATGTCTTCATTTATGTATGTGAATGCTATTCTCATATTTGCAAGCAGTGTATACATGTTCCGTACCTTCTCGCTGATGTGGCCAGCCGGAGATAGTCTGTTATTGATAATCACACCTAGGTCTTTCTCTCTTTCTGATGTATATAGGGTTTCATTTCCTAACTTATAATCCCAATCAGGTCTTTTTCCACTTTTACCAAACTTGATTACATGACACTTGCCCACATTGAATTCCATTTGCCATGTACTACTCCATTCATGAAGTTTATTTAATTCTTCTTGTAGCTCTTTACAAGAGTCTGTGTTAGTAATTCTCCTTTGTATTTTTGCATCATCTGCAAACATATTCAGATAGCTCTCATTTCCAGTGTTACTGTTTATATCATTTATATACACTAAAAACATGATTGGTGCCAGCACTGAACCCTGTGGTACTCCACTAGTCACTTCTTTCCATGATGAGTAGTTTCCTCTTAGTACTGTTCTCATTTCTCTTTTTATGAGAAAGTCTTGCATCCAACAAAACAGTTTGCCTCGAATTCCTCCTTGATGGTACAGTTTCCATAAAAGTCTTTGGTGTGGTACTGTGTCAAAAGCTTTCTTGAAATCTAAATAGATACTGTCCACCCATCCTTCCCTTTCCTGTATTGTGTTTGTTACTCTGTCATAGTAGCTCAACAGATTAGTAACACATGATTTTCCTTTTCTGAATCCAAACTGTCTTTCTGTTATCATACTGTGTTCTTCTAGATGATTTACCCAAGCTTTTCTTATAAGTTTTTCTAATACCTCGCTTACAACACTGGTCAGTGATACTGGTCGGTAGTTGAGTGGATTTTGTCTATTTCCTTTCTTGAATAAGGGGACAATATTTGCTTTTTTCCAAATATCAGGTAGTTTACCTTGACTCAAGGATTTCTTGAAAATTAAAAATAATGGTTTACATAACTCCTTTGCACATTCTCGTAATACCCAACATGAAATTTCATCAGGACCACTTGCTTTTCCTCTGTCTAATCTACTTAACTCCTCCTGTATTACTTTTTCTGCTATTTGTATATCTGGTATTATGTGTGGACATGCGTGTTCCACATAGTCCCTCTCAAAATTTTTTTCTTCTGTAAAAACTAATTGGAAATTCTTATTTAGTGCTTCACAAATATCTTTCTCTTGTGTATAAGTGATTCCCTCGTCCGTAATGGATTGTATTATATCTTTTACTTTAGTTTTGCTTCTGATATAGCTGTAAAACAGCTTTGGTTGATCACTACTTTTATTTATTATATCCTCCTCAAACTGTTTTGGGGCTTCCCTCCTTATTCTTGTATAGTCGTTTCTTGCCTGTTTGTAATTATTGTACGCCCTTTCACTATTGTGTCTTCTGTATCTATTCCACAACAAATCTCTTCTTTCTTTTGATTTTTTACATTCTGTATTGAACCATTTCTGTATTTTCTTATCTGCTTCTTTGTGCTGTGGGATGTACTTCTGGACTCCTATTTCATAAAATTCACAAAAATTTTTATATACAGCATTTAAATCTTGTCCTCTAAGCTCATTTTCCCAATCAACTTCTAAGAAATACTTCTTTAGGTCTTGATAATTACCCTTTTTATAGTTTAGGCTCTTTTTGTAACTATCATTGCTGTTTACTATGTAATATGCTATCCTGAAGTTATAGTTTAGTACTGCATGATCGCTTTTGCCGAGTGGAGGGTGATATATTAAACTGTCAATATCATTTTCTTGCCTTGTAAATATTAGATCTAGCACTGCAGGTACATCTAGTCCTCTTTTTCTGGTGGTTTCCCTCACATGTTGCGTTAAGAAAAACTCTTGTACGAGATCCAGGAGCTTTTGGTCCCAACAGCTTTCTTGGCTATTTATATCTAGAGTATTCCAATTTATATTTGTATTGAAGTCCCCAGTTAGTATAATTCTTTCCGATTTCTCTTCTATTTTATGTAGCAATGATCTTACACTCTGAATTGTACTCTCTGCCAGGTCCTCATATTCGTCTCTTTCCCATGTGTTTGATCTGGGTGGCATGTACAAATTGGCTACAATTACTTTACTTAGTCCCGGAGGATTGGAAGTCAGGTATAATTATTCCCTTGTACAAAGGAAAAGGGGAAAAAGAAGTGTGTGGTAATCATAGGGGCATTTGTCTTCTTAGTATAATAGGAAAAGTGTATGGTAGGATACTTATAGACAGAGTTAGAGAAAGAACAGGGAAATTAGTTGGAGAAGAACAGGGAGGCTTTAGGAAGGGAAGAGGTTGTGTAGATCAGATATTCATTCTTAGATCTTTAGTGGAAAAGTTTCTAGAGAAGGGAAAGAAGTTGTATGCGGCTTTCATGGATTTGGAGAAAGCATATGACAGGGTGGATAGACAAGGATTGTGGAAAGTGTTAAGAATATATGGAGTAGATGGGAAGTTGTTGAATGCTGTGAAGAGTATGTACGATGGTGCGAAGGCTGCAGTGCGTGTGGATGGTGAACTAAGTGAATTTTTCTCTTTGAAAGTTGGGTTGAAACAGGGATGTGTCATGTCTCCATGGTTGTTCAATCTGTACATGGATGGGGTAATAAAAGAGGTACAAGGTAGGGTAGTGGATGTTGGAGTGGCCCTGGTGAGAGAGGATAGTGTTTGAAAACTCCCTGTACTGTTGTTTGCAGATGATACTGTGTTGTTGAGTGAAGACGAAGGGGAGCTGCAAGGCTTGGTGGATGAGTTTGAGAGAGTGTGTAAGAAACGGAACCTAAAGGTGAATGTAGGGAAGAGTAAAGTGATGGTCTTTGAGAGAGGTGAAGTTAGTGAATGTACAGCGAGGTTGGATGGTGAGGAATTGGAAAATGTGAGTACGTTTAAATATTTGGGTAGTGTGATGAGTAAGGATGGAGGTTTGGAGGGTGAAGTGCTTGAAAGGGTACAGCAGGGAAGAAAGGTTGCTGGTTCTTTGAAAGCAGTGATAAGAAACAGGGAAGTGAGCATGGAAGTGAAAAAGTTACTACATGACAGTATTGTGTTACCAACTCTAACGTACGGAAGTGAAGCTTGGACATTGTTGGAAGGACACAAGTCAAGAGTGAGAGCAGTGGAAATGAGTTATTTAAGAGGAGCCTGTGGAGTCACGTGGAGAGACAGGCTGACGAATGAGGATATAAAGGAGCGTTGTGGTGTGGATGTGGATGTCATAGGAAGCGTTATGAGGAACACACTGAGGTGGTTTGGCCATGTGGAGAGGATGGAGGGTGAAAGACTGACGAAGAGAGTGTATGTGAGTGAGGTGGAGGGGGGAAGAGGGAGGGGGAGGCCGAGGATGAGATGGAGGGATAGGGTGGAGAGGTATATGAGAGAGGGGAGTGTGAGTTGGGAGCAGGGCAGTGAAATGGCGGGGGACAGGGAGACTTGGAGGCGATTTGTTTGTGGCCACCCTAAACGGGATTGAGGCGTCTGGAAATAGGTAGGTAGGTACTTTACCTTCAGATGTGTCGATCTCTACTGCAATCAGTTCTACTTGTGATGGTATATCTAGTTTTATTTCCTTGACTTTTAGATTTTTCTTGGTTAATATTATAATTCCTCCTCCTTTTTTAAATATCTATCTCTTCTCCATATATTGTATTCCTCTAAGTTTAGTATGTCATTTGATATCCTTGGTATTAATTTTGTTTCAGTTAGGCATATTATTTGTGGTTCATTTTCTCTGACAATCATTCATCCCTAGTAATTTAGATACCATTCCATCCACATTTGAGTACATCAACCTTATCATCTTGTTTATATACTTGTCATGACATGGTTCTACTACCTTCCTCCATTTTCTTCCATCCTGTTTGTGTACCACTTTCGTACATGCAATCCTATTACTTTGTAAAAAAAATTTCTTCTTGTCCTCTTCTGATCTTCCCTCATTTTTTGTTTTTGCTTCCTCCCTTTTCTCTTTCAGTAATTCCAGTTCCTCTTGTGTTAGGCATCTTTTTATCCATACATTTTTGAACTCCTATTTTTCCATAAGATTCTTTGCATTTTTTAGTATCTCCTCCACAGTGTTTACACTCTGGAAAGTCACCTTTAGAGGTCTTGTCTTGCTTTTCTCGTATTTCCCTAACCTTTTGTGTTCCTCTATGTCTTTACTACAGATTTCCTCTGATACTTCTTTCAGTAAGCTCATTACATTTGCCATCTCCTTTTTGTCTCTTGTGATCTTGTTTTTAACTTCATCCTCTTCTATACCAGTGATTACTATTGATTTGTTTATCTCTACTGAATCTCTGACTAACTTTGGATTGTTTTGGATTATTCTTTTCACCTCCTTTTTAATGCTTTTTTCCTCCACCCTTGTTTCTAAGTCTTTCTTTACTTTCACCATTTCTGCATACGTGGTTTCTACATCATTTTTGTAGCTTTGCACAGCTTCATTTACTTGTGTTATCTTCTCCTCAATATCACTGCTCTGGTCAATAAGACTGCTAACTTGCCTAATTGTCTCTGTGTCATTTTTGAACTCTTCCATAACACTCTCGTGATTGACTACTGTACTTGCCATTTCACTAATTTTCTTCCTAAGTGTACTCAATCCCACAGTTAGTTCACTGATGGTTGTGTCTTTCTGATTGGCCTCCCTTCCTAGTTTTTCTATTTCTTCCTTTTGCAAGTGCATCTGCTTCTTTATTTCATCAATTTCATTTTTGAAAACCATTTCTAGTTTGTTTACACGTTCAACCAGTCTATTGTGGGTCCCTACTTCAACCAGTTCTTGGTAGAAATCATCATTTTGCTTTTTACCTTTATCCCTTTTCTTTTCCAAATTTGTTTTACTGAAGTATGTATCCATTTTGCAATACTTAAAGTGCAAACCATATACTTACAATCTCCGTCTTATTGTAAACAAACCTCAGAGATGACTCAGCGTATTCTTTCGTCTTGGTTCTATTTCCTGTTTTTACAAGTCTTGTTGAAACTTATTATTTTTTTTTTTTTATAATGAACAATCATTTAGTCTAACCTGGTACTGAGCTTGACTCATACAAAGATACTATTTAGGTAATGCCACTGGCCGTGATGATTTGGTACGGAGCGCCGGTGTCAAACGTCCACCTAGATTGAATCCCTCTGTGTGTGTGTGTGTGTGTGTGTGTGTGTGTGTGTGTGTGTGTGTGTGTGTGTGTGTGTGTTCTTACCTAATTGTTCTCACCTAATTGTATCTTTACATGAATGAGTCAAGCTCGTACTGTCCCGTGTCTTAAACCATATTTATCGTACATATTTGTGAATTGTTTTGGCACACACTATTTAATTTGGTAGTGCATTCCATTGATCAATTGCTCTGTTTGGGAAACTGAATTTCCTTACGTCTTTATCACCTCTCTTCTTATGCAGTTTTTTGCAGTGTCCTCTTGCTGATGCTTCTCCATATGTTAAGTAATCATTTATGTCTATTTTCTCCTTCCCTGATATGCACTTATATAGCATTATCATGTCACCTCTTTTCCTTCTCTCCTGTAGTGTTAGTAGATTCAGTTTATTTAGTCTTTCTTCGTAGCTTAGGTCCCTTAAGCTTGGTATCTATCTTGTAGCTGCCCTTTGAACTTTTTCAATCTTGTCTATGTGTTTTTTGAGATGAGGACTCCAGACTACTGATGCATATTCCAGGGTTGGTCTAATGAATGATGTTATTATCCTTCTTAGCATGTCTTCATTTATGTAAGTGAATGCTATTCTCATATTTGCAAGCAGTGTATACATGTTCCATACCTTCTCGCTGATGTGGTCAGCCAGAGGTAGTCTGTTATTGATAATCACACCTAGGTCCTTCTCTCTTTCTGATATGTATAGGGTTTTATTTCCTAACTTATAATCCCAATCAGGTCTTTCTCCACTTTTACCAAACTTGATTACATGACACTTGTCCACATTGAATTCCATTTGCCATGTACGAGTATTACTCCATTCATGAAGTTTATTTAATTCTTCTTGTAGCTCTTTACAAGAGTCTGTGTTAGTAATTCTCCTTTGTATTTTTGCATCATCTGCAAACATATTCAGATAGCTCTCATTTCTAGTGTTACTGTTTATATCATTTATATACACTAAAAACATGATTGGTGCCAGCACTGAACCCTGTGGTACTCCACTAGTCACTTCTTTCCATGATGAGTAGTTTCCTCTTAGTACTGTTCTCATTTCTCTTTTTATGAGAAAATCTTGCAGCCAACAAAACAGTTTGCCTCGAATTCCTCCTTGATGGTACAGTTTCCATAAAAGTCTTTGGTGTGGTACTGTGTCAAAAGCTTTCTTGAAATCTAAATAGATATTGTCCACCCATCCTTCTCTTTCCTGTATTGTGTTTGTTACTCTGTCATAGTAGCTCAACAGATTAGTAACACATGATTTTCCATTTCTGAAACCAAACTGTCTTTCTGTTATCATACTGTGTTCTTCTAGATGATTTACCCAAGCTTTTCTTATAAGCTTTTCTAATACCTTGTTTACAACACTGGTCAGTGATACTGGTTGGTAGTTGAGTGGATTTTGTCTATTTCCTTTCTTGAATAAGGGGACAATATTTGCTTTCTTCCAAATATCAGGTAGTTTACCTTGACTCAAGGATTTCTTGAAAATTAAAAATAATGGTTTACTTAACTCCTTTGCACATTCTCGTAGTACCCAACATGAAATTTCATCAGGACCACTTGCTTTTCCTCTGTCTAATTTACTTAACTCCTCCTGTATTATTTTTTCTGCTATTTGTATATCTGGTAGTATGTGTGGACATGCATGTTCCACATAGTCCCTCTCAAAAAATTTTTCTTCCGTAAAAACTAATTGGAAATTCTTATTTAGTGCTTCACAAATGTCTTTCTCTTGCGTATAAGTGATTCTCTCGTCCGTAATGGATTGTATTATCTTTTACTTTGGTTTTGCTTCTGATGTAGCTGCAAAACAGCTTTGGTTGATCACTACTTTTATTTATTATATCCTCCTCAAACTGTTTTTGGGCTTCCCTCCTTATTTTTGTATAATCGTTTCTTGCCTGTTTGTAATTATTATACGCCCTTTCACTATTGTGTCTTCTGTATCTATTCCACAACAAAGCTCTTCTTTCTTTTGATTTTTTACATTCTGTATTGAACCATTTCTGTATTTTCTTATCTGCTTCTTTGTGCTGTGGGATGTACTTCTGGACTCCTATTTCATAAAATTCACAGAATTTTTTATATACAGCATTTAAATCTTGTTCTCTAAGCTCATTTTCCCAATCAACTTCTAAGAAATACTTCTTTAGGTCTTGATAATTTCCCTTTTTATAGTTTAGGCTCTTTTTGTAACTTTCATTGCTGTTAACTATGTCAAATGCTATCCTGAAGTTGTAATTAAGTACTGCATGATCGCTTTTGCCGAGTGGAGGGTGATATATTAAACTGTCAATATCATTTTCTTGCCTAGTAAATATTAGATCTAGCACTGAAGGTACATCGAGTCCTCTTTTTCTGGTGGTTTCCCTCACATGTTGCGTTAGGAAAAACTCTTGCACGAGATCCAGGAGCTTTTGGTCCCAACAGCTTTCTTGGCTAATTATGTCTAGAGTATTCCAATTTATATTTGTATTAAAATCTCCAGTTAGTATAATTCTTTCCGATTTCTCTTCCATTTTATGTAGTAATGATCTTAAGCTCTGAATTGTACTCTCTGCCAGGTCCTCATATTCGTCTCTTTCCCATGTGTTTGATCAGGGTGACATGTACAAACTGGCTACAATTACTTTCCCTTCAGATGTGTTGATCTCTACTGCAATCAGTTCTACTTGTAATGGTATATCTAGTTTTATTTCATTGACTTTTAGATTTTTCTTAGTTAATATTATAATTCCTCCTCCTTTTTTTAAATTTCTGTCTCTTCTCCATATATTGTATTCCTCTAAGTTTAGTATGTCATTGGATATCCTTGGTGTTAATTTTGTTTCAGTTAGGCATATTATTTGTGGTTCATTTTCTCTGACATAATCATTCATCTCTAGTAATTTAGATACCATTCCATCCACATTTGAGTACATCAACTTTATCATCTTGTTTATATACTTGTCATGACATGGTTCTACTACCTTCCTCCTTTTTATTCCCTCCTGTTTGTGTACCACTTTCGTACCTGCAATCCTATTACTTTGTAAAAAAAAAAAAAAAATTTGTTCTCCTCTTCTGATCTTCCCTCATTTTTTTGTTTTTGCTTCTTCCCTCTTCTCTTTCAATAATTCCAGTTCCTCTTGTGTTAGGCATCTTTTTATCCATACATTTTTGAACTCCTATTTTTCCATAAGATTCTTTGCGTTTTTTAGTATCTCCTCCACAGTGTTTACACTCTGGAAAGTCACCTTTAGAGGTCTTGTCTTGCTTTTCTCGTATTTCTCTAACCTTTTGTGTTCCTCTATGTCTTTACTACAGATTTCCTCTGATACTTCTTTCAGTAAGCTCATTACATTTGCTACCTCCCTTTTGTCTCTTGTGATCTTGTTTTTTACGTCTTCCTCTTCTATGCCAGCGATTACTATAGATTTGTGTATATCTACTGAATCTATGACTAACTTTGGATTGTTTTAGATTATTCTTTTCACTTCCTGTTTAATGCTTTTTTCCTCCACCCTTGTTTCTAAGTCTTTCTTTACTTTCACCTTTTCAGCATACGTAGTTTCCACATCATTTTTGTAGCTTTGCACAGCTTCATTCACCTGTGTTATCTTCTCCTCAGTAGCAATGTTCTGGTCTATCAGACTGCTTACTTGCATAATTGTCTCTAACATTTTTGAACACTTCCATAACACTCGTGATTGACTACTGTACTTGCCATTTCACTCATTTTCTTCCTAAGTGTACTCAATTCCACGGTTAGTTCACTGATGGTTGTGTCTTTCTTGTTGGCCTCCCTTCCTAGTTTTTCTATTTCTTCCTTTTGCAAGTGCATCTGCTTCTTTATTTCATCAATTTCATTTTTGAAAGCCATTTCTAGTTTGTGTACACGTTCAACCAGTCTATTGTGAGTCTCCACTTCAACCAGTTCTTGGTAGAAATTATCATCTTGCTTTCTACCTTTATCCCTTTTCTTTTCCAAATTTGCTTTACTAAAGTATGTGTCCATTTTGCAATACTAAAAGCACAGAGTACATGTACTTACATGCCCCGTGCAGCTGTAGTCTAAACAAACCTCAGCTGACTGAGCGCATTCTTTCGCCTCTCGGTTCTCTTTTCTGTTTGAACAAGTCTTGTTTAAACTTCTTATTAATTTTTTTCTTTTAATAATGAAAAAACATTTAGTCTAACCTGGTACAGAGCTTGACGCATATAAAGATACTAATTTAGGTAATGCCACTGCCCGTGCTGGCTCGGTACGTAGCGCCGACGTCGCACGTCTGCTATCTCTGACTCCCACTGTGTGTGTGTGTGTGTGAAGGGTGATAATGTGTGATAAGATGTTTAACCTACATTTGCTTATCTGCTCACGTATCTCACGGTTTGCCTGGGAAGTGCTCCCTCGTATGTATGCTGTAAAGCCTATCTCACACTTTTCTTGCTGTCACCGATAAGGCGGCTGGTGTGTAGGGCGAGGTGGAGATAAGGGGAGAGGGAGGATGTGGTGGTGGGGATGGTTGTGGTGGTGACTGTGGGGGAAGGAAGTAAAGCAGGGCAGACGAGATAATTATGAGGGTATAGGGGGTGAGGGAGGGTGTGGTGGTGGGGGTGGTTGTGGTGGTGACGGTGGGGGAAGGGGGTAAAATAGAGCAGATGAGATAAATATGAAGGTATAGGTTGGTGATAATATGGTTCTGATGGGGAGGTGAGAGAGATCACTGTATTTACTCACTCACGCTCAGTTTTCGACCAGTGAGTGGCAAAGATAAACTCTCCTCTGTCAACGGCAGTTCTCTTCCTTTCAGGCTTGAATCTACTTTTTATTATTAGTAGTAGTAGTATTAGTAGTATCATCATTATCATCATTATTATTATTGTTGTTGCTGTTCTTATTATTATTAGGTGGTCTCCTGTTTGTGCCAACTCTTCAGCCCTGCCTCTGCAACGCCTGACAGTAGCCAGGGGCAGTGCTATAACCCTGTTAAGATATTATATTTTAAGGCACTGTGCATTAACAGGCGTCGTCTGGTAAAAATCGTTGGCTGCTAATCGAAAGGACATGAGTTCGATCCCAGGCTGAGGAAGAGAACAGTCTAAGTATCTGGATGTCATTAAAACACATTTCACTGATCCACACGACCCACGGATGTCATAGAAATTCCCCCGTTATGACCTCCACGAGTGCTGAATGAGACAGCCCTGGCAGATGTGCAAAATAGACGGTGGGTATGAGCGGTGAAGTGGTGATATGTAAACGGATGTGGTACGCAGGAAGACTGCACTGCCTTAGGGAACGGGCGATGAAGTCAATGTGTAATGTCGGACAAATATTTTTGCAGTATTTGTTCTGGTCACAGCAGACATACATGTAGGCTACAGTACATGCATTCACCAGAGGTAGGCATGATCTGAAGTATGCCAGCACAAAATTATATTCATACACACACACACACACACACACACACACACACACACACACACACAGAGGAATGTACAGCATACTATTTTTAGGGGTGACTGCCAGAGAGACGAATTATGAGGACGAATATTTCAGTGATCCACTTTACCAGTTAAACGGTGTGGCTCCTCAGGGACTGGTCTGTGGCCTTATTCAACCCTACTGAACACTGAGAGAGAGGGAGAGAGAGAGAGAGAGAATAGGCACCAGACATAGTGACCAGAGAGAGAGAGAGGGGGAGGATAGGCACCAGACATAGTGACCAGAGAGAGAGAGAGGGGGAGGATAGGCACCAGACATAGTGACCAGAGAGAGGAAGAGAGAAAGAGAGAGAGAGAATAGGCACCAGAGACAGACAGACAGACAGACAGACAGACGGACAGACAGACGGAGAGAGAGAGAGAGACAGACAGACAGAGAGAGAGAGACAGAGAGAGAGAGAGACGGACAGACAGATGGAGACAGAGAGAGAGAGAGAGAGAGAGAGAATAGGCACCAGAGAGAGAGAGAGAGAGAGAGAGTAGGCAGCAGATATGGTGGTCATTTACTGTGCACATTGGCTCAGTTCCTCAGAGACGGTAGGAGGCTTTTCAGTCAGGCAGTGCCACCAGAGGCGTGTGTAGGTCACGTACTCTGGAATGATCTGACACACGTGACCCTGGCCTGGGACCCCTACATCTCGCACGGACAACTACAAGGGGTGAGAGGGATACAAGTATAAGAACAGAAAAGCACAACAGTGGGAAAATTATAAAGTATCCAGTAAAATATCCACACATGCATTCACTCAAAATGCCGGTACATCGTCGACTGCCAGAGCAGTTAACTGAATCGTGCAGACAAGCGCACTGTATGCTAACAAACATCAAGTAACCACAAGTTCAACTTTGCCCTGCGAGCTTCACTTTGACTGGTTGTTCTCAGAACTGAATCCCATCACCCTAGGCCTACCTATACTCAGTTTTTTTTTTTTTTTTTTTCGAGGCGAAGATGCACTTGACAGATTGGTGATGATTGGCTGAATGCAACATTACTTCATATCTCTTTATTGTTAATTGACAACATATGTCTGATGGGGAAATTTGGGTTAGTAAATGTTATTCAGACATGTTGCATTCAGCCAATCGTCACCAACCTATCAAGTGCATCTTCGCCTCAGTTTTAAAAAAAAACTGAGTATAGAGTTATTTTACAAAGTTTGGCTTAAATAAGAACTATTTATAATAATTATCCTTGCCATGTGCTGTGTCACGTAGGCTCATTTCTCTCAAAAAGAATTAGTCAGCCCCTGGGAGGACTCTAAACCTTGCCTCCAAGTTTGGTTAAAATCATATTGAAACTTTGAAAATACTTCCACACTACAACTCGATCCCTTACTTACATACAAATCGGTACATTACATATCCAATCAGTGAAAGAGTAAGATGATGAGATGCCCGACAATATCTGAAAAAAGGTTAACCCCATGTAGTGTGCAGTTGGCATCAAAAGTCTTGCAGCATCTCGTGCCTCTTTCCCTCCACAGACTTTGAACATCAGTGTGGTGGACCCGTAGGAAACGAGGCTCATGACATTGATCTCAGGCCAGTGAGGTCATCACTGTCTGTTCCTGCAGATTTACCACATTGATTTTCAAAGTGCATGAAGAGAAAAGCAAGAAAGGCTACAGGACTCTTGATACTGACTACATCTTCCTCCATACTTCACCCATCCATTACTATTCTTCGTCGGTCATTATGCTTCCTCATCCTCCGTACCTCGCTTAGCCACACATCCATTGCTCATATCCTTCCACCCTCTTAATATTGATCCATGTGTCGCTTGCCTTCAAACTCATAGATAAATTAGTAGACAGATAGATAGATACGTAGATCGATACACAAAATGCATCCTTTTCAGCATCTTCTTCGTATTCCTTCTGTCTATATAACCATACAATCTAAGCACATTTTCTTCTGCTACTTGATCAATAGACTTCCTTATTGCACCTCTTTCAGCAGTCGCTATATTTTTTATCGTGTCAACCTTAAATACTCCTTACATCCCTTAAGAGCCCGATATATACTGTTTCCCTTCTTTAATTTACAAAACTTATGCACGAAGAACACAACTTTATGCAGTTGTCTCTCTGATGACCTCAACTCTACATGAAAATGAACATAGCTCCAACTGTTTATAGGGTTCCCTGGTCAACTCTGGTATCAACTTTCACTGCACACTTCCCCAGTATTTCTGTCAGCTCGCTTAGGAAGTTAAACTCTCCCACTACGTCCAGCCTCTTTCTATTCATTATTATCAAGCATACTAAACTCGGAACCAGTCTACAAAGTTTCTGTTTAGTATTAGCAACCACACAGCACCAGCTGCATACTGAAGGTCTGAAAAGTATACACACACACACACACACACACACACTCTCTCTCTCTCTCTCTCTCTCTCTGGGGGGGCGCGGTAGCACAGTGGTAGCGCGCTGAGCTTGTGATCGGGAGGTCGCAAGTTCGAACCTCGCCCGGGCTACCGTTGCCGGGAGGGGTAGCTCCCTCCTGTAACCCCAGCGGGGCTATATGGCCTTAGTTGCCTAGCTCGGGGAATTCATTTCTCCATTTCTCTCTCTCTCTCTCTCTCTCTCTCTCACTTCATCGTTCATGTCTCTACATCTCCTGCTTTGACCTCTAATAACCCCACGCATATTTGTACTGAACAATCACGGTAACATTGCAATCCCTTGTTTCATTCCAGCACTAATACTGAGCCACTCTGACTGACATCCACCAACTGTTTCACATGCTTTACTGCCATCACAGAACATCTTAGAACAACCAGCACTATCCTTCCTACATTGCACAAGGGTAACATTCCTCACAATCCTTCTGTTCGCTCTTTTATATGTTTTTCAAGTCCATCAATGCGATCTTGTAGTTCATATAATATGGTGACTTCACGATCTGCATTTTTGCAAATAAAAGAGCCACACATCCCATACCGCCCATAAAACCACCTTGTTCTTCACTCGCCAGATATTCTGGCATCTGTCTTACCTTTTCCGTCGCAATTTTATCGATACAACGTACCCACAGCATTAACCAGACATATTTGTCTTATATGTACTCACTTTGGTTACCATTCATTTTATACAAAGGCACATCCACAGTCTCCTTTACGTCACTAGTAAACCTCCAATTATCCAGCCTTTTTTGGCATGTTTCTCACAAGCTGTTAATTACACACCATCCTCCACATTTTATCGTTTCTGCTTCTACCTTGTGAATGCGTGCTGCTTTCCCATTTTCCAGCCCTTTCACAGCGTTCTTCACTTCAACTGCCGACATATTCTCACACAAACAATATGTTCTTGTATTTTGTCTACCTAAATTGTCGTCTCTACGGTCATCATTTGCAGTTCTAATATATATATATATTATTAGTTCCCTTTCTCCTGGGTCTTGTATACTGCCATCACATTATACCCCCAATCTTTAAACACTTTCACAACCTTTACCTTTTTATATTAACAAGGACCACTGACATTGGATAGAACCATTCTGTCCTTTCTATCGTTGCTGAGAAGTGGATAGGCATGAAAACCAGTTCGAAGCTTTGTTCACCTTAGGTAACTACTGTATAACTATAACTATTGTCGCCAATATGATAAGCAGCGAATATATAGGCAGAGCTCTTTCTTCTCCACCCTCAGGAGGTATCGGAGAAGAAAGACGTGTGTGGAGATCTGTATGTGCTCGCAGCCTGAGCTTTGAGGCAGTGAATGAGGCCGAGTTCTTTGCCTAAAAATGAATGTTTGCGTGGCTAATTAACCAAGATTGTCCCTACCCTTTTTTCTTATATAATTCCCTGGTTGTTAGCAACCAACCGCTTTCTGCCGGCAGATACCAATATAGATAGATAGAAGTGTGTTTGTATGTATGTATGTGTTTATTTGTTTGTGTATTTTTGTATATATCTATATCTATATATCTAACTATATGTTCATTTATGTATTTACATTTATATTTGTATATACTGGTAATTATATATTCGTCATCGTCATCATTCATACCCTTTTTCCTGTTCTAGGATGGGGTGAGGTAGGGTCCAGAAATCCGGGAACAAAAAAGTAGGACAAACTGACCAAGCTGTGTCCAGTTGATTGTACCACACTGTCATTCTCATACCATTCAGATCCTCGGAAGCTTGACCCCATCCCACAGGCATAACAGCCACATTTATGCACGTCACTCCACCTACCACCTAGTGTAAATCCATTAGCTATTATCTCAAGGGAAAAGATCAGGGATACCAAACCATTGCCATACATTCCACTATATAAAATTCTTCCAACCAACTGGATCCGCTGTCAGTTCCCAGGCCTCTTTGCCCTCCATACCTCGTTTTCGCGTAACTCGTTAACCAGATTTATTCACCGTCTTCTTAACTTACTCGCCTCCTCCCACCTTCAAACTCGCACAGATGAATCCTTTCCATCTCTGTTCATACTCTTCTCCCCATATGGCCATACCATCTTAGTGCACTCTCTTCAGCTCTGGTATTCAGTCTTTCTTACTCCATATCTTCCACGAATCACATTAGTTTATTCTATCCAGTCTCTGCACTCCTCACACACACACTCCTCATCAGCCTCATTTCCACACTTCATACTCTTGACTTTTCATTTTCATGCCACATCATTTTTTCACACCCGTATATTAAAGTAGGCATTAAACTCCTTCATGCAAACCTCTTACGGACGCCTCTGTTTTATATCATGACTATCACCAACTACTTTCCTTCCCTGTGCCACTCTGTTTTTCGCTTCTTTTGCACTCGGGTACTTAAACTCTCTCACCAGTTCAAGTCTTTCTCCATTCACCGTAACATCAAACTAGGAGTCACCTACTGTCTCAGCAACAACCACGTTACATCTACTTACATTATTTTCAATATGCGGCGCCCACAGACATCCACAAAACTCTGCCAGTCTGCCAAGCTCTTGGCAATCTGTGTGAGGAGCTCTGTATCATCGCCATACATCAGATTTGAGATACTGCAGCTTTCACCTTTCATTACCAGCGCCATCCCCCTCTCTCTGTGACTCGTGTTTTAATCTCTCTGATATTATCCTCATCCATATATATGTTAAACAACCAAGAGTACACCATGCAACCTTATCTCACGCCAACATTGATCTGAAGCAGTTCATGTAGATGCTCACCTATGTTTATTCATGCTTCACCACAAATCATAAAAACTCGTAACAGCATTCAGCAGTTTGTCCACACCATACATCCCCAGAATCTTTCGTAATCTGTATCTGTTTACCTTGCCGTCTGCTTTTCCATATCCATAAATACTTTGTAATCCTTCTCACAAGGCTTCTCTACTGTCTACCTCATTGCAAATATTTGATGTACATATTCTTGACCATTCCTGCAGGCGCCCTATCCGCCATTCACTAGGTCTCGTGATATAACTCTTACTGTCTCTTTGGTAATTCTTCCATATCCTTTTTCTACAACACTTAATAGACTTAAGCCATGATAGTTTTTGCACTCTCTTTGCTCACTTCTGTTCTAGTACAGGGATACAATCACATCCTTTTTCCCTGGCACAGAGTCACTCATCCATGTTTTCTTAGATATCTCTAACGGACACTAAATTCCACTCACCCCATCACAATTAACCATTTCTGCACACTCAGCAGCACCTGCTGCCTTGCCATTCTTTAGCCACATCGCAACATTCTTCACTACTGCTAACGTCACATTCCCCGGCACTACATTCCTTCTCTGTGCATCGTCAAAGTCAGTCCTGTATATAGTCGTTCATCTTTCATCATTCCCATTAATCAGTCTTTCAAACGTTGCTGCTGAGGAGCTTACATATGGAGGCACTGTGCACCCCGTGTGAAGCAGCTGCGGCGTACACCCGGGGGTCGAACCATTTTCCTGCACCTTGCCGTAGAGAGACTCTGGTCCATCCCTGGTGAGGCGTTGTCTGCCACAAGGAGGCCACTGATCTCTGCACGTTGAATGCATTGTGATGTACCTGTAGGAGGGCGGCAGAGATGCACATGCTTACCTGTAGTAGACAGGTCTGCTGGGCCAGGCTGACCGTGGCTGAGCAACAACAACAAAAGCGTCAACAACGAAATTAAGTTTTTCTAAATATTCTCTCCATCCGCTCTTTACTTACATTACATTTGTTAGTATTCTTCCACTTTCATACTTCACACTTTGACACTATTCACTTTCATTTCGAAATTTTCACACCTCTTTCAAAAATAGTTTCCTAGTTTCAGCGTGCTTTACGGTAGCTCGGTGGGATGGCAGCGCTTACATGTCACGATCATTGTGAATCTTAAGTGTAGGGTTCTAAAGCTATTAAATGGCAGATGGATTGAGCTTAAACATTCTTACCTGTGGTACTGTATGTTGTCACTCTGTCTCCTATGATACGAGTATATAAAGATTTTGAACATAATACAGTTATTCCAACATATCAGTTTTTACATAAGCCTCTCTTAATACAAATGCTCCATCTTTCAAAGCTCATTAGCTTATGAGGAAGAACAGGGGCGTTCACAAACTCCCAAAAGTTTCCAATCTTCACCTGATAACTTACTGAAAAAAATAAGTAAAAATGCGGTCAACTACACTATTGTTTTGTAAGTGTTTCCTTTATCAATTCGTTCGTAAGTATACCGGTATTTTTACCAATATATTTACTCAATAGAATGAGGAAAAGAATCTTCATTATGATAAAAGTTTGAGGGAATCACTAAATAACAAAACTAACAGTTCAAACGTCGGGACAAACATTCTTCGTAGCTTAAAACTGATTACTAACTTTCCTGGTCATGTCTTTTATTATAGTTTTAACGAAATAACACTTTCAGACATGTATGTCTATGTATAATACTAATATGAAGTCGTCTGGCTGCAAAATATTTATAGGAATCAGATAAAGATTGTATGCACTCGCCCGTGCCAAGTTTTTTTGTTGTCTAGACACATCAGTACCTGGGATTTTGGTCAGCGGCTTGGTCTTCGTATGATTTCGGCTTGACAATTGCGCCCTTCATATATATAACACCTAGTGAAGTCGGTACATTTTCTTCAGCATTTACCAGATGAAATATTAATGTCTTTGATAACTAAATGATGTGTGTTTCAAACTAAGCATGCAGTGAGACTTCTAATAATATGTGATGAAGGCTAACAGGCCACTTGTCGTTTTATGCATTCTACAGTAGTATCTGTTCTGCAGTACAGTAAACCCTCAAAGATCCGGACTAATTGGGGCTATAACCCTGTCCGGATCTCGAAAAATCCGGATCTTCCAGAAATTATATAAATTTACTCATATGAAAGAAAACTTATGGTGGTTTAGGTATAACTTAATGCAAAATGAAAACAAACAGTTATTTTTTATATTCACCTTGCCAAAGTGTCAACTGCCTCAGCTCATTGTCCCCTCAAGGCCGCATCCCCCCATCCCCATTCACATGTGCGCGCCTCACAAAAAGATACCGGAGAACCGATAAAATTTAAATTAAATTTAATACAGTATAAAATTAATAGGATAGTATAATAATGTGTACAAATATTTTTTTCGCAAATTTTAATTAATAAATTGTGTATCTTGTAGCCTATGTTTTAAATTGAAAATTTGCCAAGAAATGGTCCGGATCTTCGCAAAATCCGGATCTTTGAAGTACGGATCTTTGAGGGTTTACTGTATCTTAGTTGGTAAGTCATATATAGAAAACTAGTGTAATTACCAGTGATTACAGTATTGAAGAATTTATATACTCTTCATCACTAAATATCATGAAAGGGATTTTCGAAAATATATGGCTGTGCGAGCCGGGAGTAGTTGATCGAGTTCCTAATTAGATTACCAAGCGATCACTGGCACCTCCTGAGTTTGTGAAACCGCTCATTAATACTGACTACCACGACACTCCCACCACGGAGAATTTCTTGTACTGCAGTGAACCTCATGGGAATATTAGGGCTACTGTGTGTGTGTGTGTGTGTGTGTGTGTGTGTGTGTGTGTGTGTGTAGATTTATTATTCATTTATTTATATCATCACACTTTCGTTTAATTCGTTCCATTTATCTTCTGTTTGGAAAACTTTTTTAACGACACCCAAGCACTATGGCAGTTTGAGTTTATAATAATGTCCTCTTGTTCGCTCACCATCTTTTATGATATAATCACCTCTGTCAGTTTTTTCAATATCATGTGTACACCTATCATATCTTTAGCTTTTGCAACGTAGGTAATTTCAGCCTTTGTAACCTCTCTTCATACGGCAATTCTCGCAACTTAAGTAATATCTTAATAGCCACTCTTTGCACTTTCTCTAATTTATAGATTTTTTTTTTTTTTAAGTGGGGAGACCGCACAAATGCATCATATCCTAATCTAGGTCATACCATTGTCATTATCAATTTACTTAGCATATCTTCACTCACATACGAGTAATTATATGCTATTCTTATACTCGTTGAAAGATCGTATGCTTCTCTGGTTAGTTTATTTATGTTCATCTCTGGTGATAATCCATGTTGTATTATTACGCCCTTCTCGTGTGTTGTATTGGCAGTGTCTTCCAACTCCATTTTGGAGTCCCATTTTGGTTTTCTCTTGTTTACACCCATCTCCATCACATGACACTTACTAGCATTAAATGTAATCTTCCATTCCCAGCTCCAAGTGTATAGTTGATCCAGGTCCTCTTGCAGCTCGCTACAGCTTGTCTCATTTACAGTTTGTTTCATTTTTTTTTTTTTCATCAACAGCAAAGCTGTTCCATGGGGCACGTCACATGTCACTCCTTTCCATGATGAAAACATATCTTTAGCCAAAGTTCTCATATGTCTGCCAGTAAGATATCTTACCTATCTCAGTAAATGACTTTCAGTACTATCAGTTTTTTTTTGTTTTTTTTGTTTTTTTCAGGTCAACCTTTCACGTGGTACCCCTCCAAATGTTTCCTTAAGTCCTAATAGATACAATCTTCCCAACCTTCTTTCTCCTGCCTTACATTAACAACTCTACCATGAAAACTCACTAAGTTTGTGACGTATGAAGTACCATCTCTAATACTATATTGTATCGAGGTAATTACCATGCTTTCTCGCTAGATATGTAGACCACTGTTTTCCTGATTAATTTTTCACACAGTTTACAAAAGATGCTAGTGAACACTGGTCTATAGTACGAATGGATCTTCTCTGTTCACACTCATGTTTATTGGCATTATATTTGCTCTCTCCCAGTCTCTCAGCAGATCTCCCTCCTTTGAAGAACACTTTATTATCTCGTATATTGGTTTAACTAAGTGATCAGCACATTCTCTAACTAGAGGGGCACTCAGTGATGCGCATCTCTCCGACAAAGGCAACATAATTTCCAAACCACTCTTCATAATGGGTTAGGTTTTCTTATCATTGATTAGGGTTTCTCAAAAAATGTTTTCTGGATCCAGAATCTGTAATACGATACGGATCTGTCCCAAAAGTTAATCGATTGTTCTCTGGGACATGGGCTATCTACCCACCAGATTTAGTCCAAATCTCTCTTTTAGTTTTTGAATAATCCTGCTGACAGACTAATTAACAAACATGGGTCCCAAAAGTTAATTGATTGTTCCCAGGGACATAGGCTACCTACCAACCAACTTTGGTTCAAATCTGTCTTTTAGTTTTTGAGTAATCCTGCTAGCAGACAAACGAACAAACAAATAAACTAGGGTGAAAGCACAATATCCTTGTCGGAGATAATTTTCTAGCCAAATATAGTATGTTATCTGATCCCATGGCTTTTCTTGCATCCACAGTTTTCATTACCCTCAGCAGTTCCTTAGGTTCAAATTCTATCATATTTTTATTTGTCCTGTTTTGATTTATTTCAGGTCTCAGGAAATCCTCTTCCCTTACAAAAACTGTCCGGAGTTTTTAATTCACAATCTCAGAAATCCCCCCCCCCCCACTTTGTTCACAGACTGATTCACCAACCTTTAGTTTTACAATCACGTCTTTTCATATTTCTGTTGACATAATCTATAAAATAATGTAGGGTCACTTCCACACTTCTCCACTGTGCTGCTTCTCCACTTCTAATCCTCACATTATCATTTCTTAATCTCTTATATCTTTCCCATGCTAATTTACTCCTATTTTTTTTCCTATTTTCTGTCTTTTATTTCTTTTCTTCATTACTATTCTACATTTGTCTTTGAACGTTTCCTTTGTCTTTTCATGTTTAATTCCATATTTATGAATGAATTTATTATTATGTTATTTTCTCCTTAAAATGAAAGTATTTATTGTGCACATATGTAGCTTCATTAAATTATTTTCAGTCATTTTCCTTGAAATAATTTCTCCGCCATGAAATCAGCTTTTGCTGTAATTATACCTATCTTCCTAGTGCCTTTTCTTTTCATCCACTTCCCAGTTCATGACCTGAAGTTCAGTTACTAAATTATCACTCTTTCCTAATGAACAACAGTACTTTATATTTTGGACATTACTTGAACCTTTTGTAAACACGAGATCTAACCAAGATGGTTCATCATCACCTCTCATTCTTGTGTTCTTCTTGATGCTCTGACCCATTACGTTATCTGGTACATCATATCATTTATAACCCCCTGTGATTCTATTATTACCTGCATCATTCTTCTCTTAATTTACCTCTGCAGTTAAAGTCTCAAGTTAGGACTGGTCCATTTCTTTGTGTAAGTTTCTCCAGATACATCCACGTATCTCTGGCCGTATCCTCGCACGCTTAATCCTTCCATGGTCTTGTTTGTGGTGTCATATAAGCCACCTCTTTATCCATCTTCTCCCGTTATCATTCTGAATTTCTACCGTTAGGCCTCTACCTTGTCGTTGCCCATTTCTACCTCTCTTGCCTTTAAATTTCTGCCCATCTTTATTAATACTTTTACACCAGAACTACCTTCCCTGTCTTTATCCATATACCATATCCACTCCAGCCCAACACCAGCAGTTTTATGCCGTTAAGAAGCTTTGTTTCATTTTAACATGTAACTACTGGTTATTCCTTAGTTATCTCATTTTTTTTTAGATTAATCCATCTACACACACACACACACACACACACACACACACACACACACACACACACACACACACACACACACACACACACACACACACACAGGGGGTTCCAAGAAGTCGCTTGTATCGTAGAAACGACCCGGCAGATGAGCATATCGGAAAAGAAAAAAATGATTGTGATGAAAGAATGAAGAAAAAGAGAGAAACAGGATAGATGGAAAGTAGGAAAGCGAATAATGGGAAATGGTCATCTCTCTCTCTCTCTCTCTCTCTCTCTCTCTCTCTCTCTCTCTCTCTCTCTCTCTCTCTCTCTCTCTCTCTCTCTCTCTCTCTCTCTCTCTCTCTCTCTCTCTCAATTCAATATGTTTTCCCCTTGTTCTCCTCCTCCTCCTCCCCTTTCTGTCTCCTATCATAACGCACCTTCCCCCAGCACCCCACCCGACACACATCCCTCTCCTCTCTCTGTATCCCATCAAACTTTTCCACACCACACAACCTCCCTTTCCTCCGATTCAAGACATCCCCCGCATCCCTCCTCTGTCCTACTTCTTTCCAGATTCCAGACTCCTTCCCCCGCCACTCCCTTCCCCCCTCCTCTCTTCCCCTCCCATCCTTTCCAGACATCTTCTCCACCACGCGCACTTTCAGACATCTTCTCCTCCCCTCGCCACACATCCCTCCCCTCCTCTCCCCTCCCTTTCAAGAATCCTATCTATTCCTCCCCTCCCCTTCCCACCCCTCTCTTCCAATCGTCTTTCATTCCCCTCTCCTCCCTACTAGATACCCTTTCCATTCCTTCTTAACCACCTGTTCTCTGCCTTGGAGTATTCTCTACGCTGCCCTCCTGTCTCCACATCCCTCAGTATCCAACCTCCATTCTCTTCCCGTCCCCACTTAATCTCTTTTCATCTGATCCCTCTCGACTCCAGCCTCTTCTTGCTCCAGCCCACTTCTTAGTCCTTACTGCACATTCACCCTGTTCACCTCCTGTCTCCTCGTACTCCCCACTCGCCCCACTCCATCGTCTTCACTTCCCTCCATCCCACTTATCCCCCAAACATCCTTATTAATCAAGCCTTTTTGGCCACCCTCCCTTCCCCCCTCCTTTCAGCCACTCCCCTCCTTCATTCCGGATTGGGCACGTACACTAACGTGCTAGAATTTTCATTATATCAATTTGTAGATCAGCTAACACGTGGCAGAAATGTCTTAGATCTTGTAGAGGCAGCATCAGAAAACTTAGTTAACACTGGCCTTGTATTACATCAGTTTAGTATAAGACTATTTTTACTACAACTTGGCTGAAAATTGCCGTTTCTCCCTCTTCAATGATGAGTTGTAACAGTAGACTAACACTAGAGTGTGGTGGTAGTCACGAAGAACTGCTGTGGAAACAATGTGGAGCCACAGCGTTGTATTATTCTGCCACTCAATTCCATGAATTAATTTGGAAAAGGATAAAAGTCTGGGCCATGCTGAAGTAATAGGGAAGTGTAGAGATCATCGTACAATCACATTTAATATTAATTTCAGTTAAAATAGTGTAAATTCTAGTTATGAAAAGTTCCAGACTAATAGAGAGTGACCTTCAAAGAATAAAACTCATTATGGGTACGGACTGGGAACCGACTATTTTAACAACGAATATACATGATGCATAGACACTGTTATCAGGACGGCTTAATATAGCTTTCAAGGTTTGTGAAAAAGTCTAGGCCAAAATGGTGGCACAGTGGCATTAAAAAGCGACTCTCAGCGAGAAACTTGCACACCAAAAGTACAAAGCCACAAAATACTGAGTACGACGAAAATATATATCACAACCTTCGTTGAACTGTTCCAACAGTAATAAAATAGAGCTGAAAATTCTCGAATCACATGTTACTAAATTAGTAAATCAAACCAAAAAGAATTTTTAGTTACGTACGAAATAGAACATACAGACACAAGCAGTAGGTCTGCAAGTTCCAGCAGATGGAAAGTATACAAAGGTTGAAACCGAGATGCTAAAATTCTTAATGCTTTTTTTGTATCAGTATTTCAATCAATCAATCAATCATTTCCTGTGGCACCCTCGGGGATGCATAGGGCCTCGATGAACTCACACCACCACATCCTATCTTGTGCTAACTCCTCAAGATCTCCCCAACACTCATCTCCAGCTTCCCGTCTCATTGTCCTCACCCACGTCTCTTTTGGCCTTCCTCTACCTCTCCTACCAGGTGCCACCCACCCTGGTGTACCTCGTACTATTCCCTGTCTCCTATACACATGTCCTAGCCACTTCCATCGTGAGAATCTAACATATTCATCGATCGGCTGCACTCCCGTTATTTCTCTAATTCTACTATTTGGTATCCTTTCCCACCACTTAACTCCTAATATTCTTCTAAGTGCTTTATTTTCAAACACCAAGAATTTATTTTCCATAGTCACTGTGCTGTACCAAGACTCGTGTCCATAAATTAAGATACTCCTAACCATTACCTTATAAAGTTTGATTTTTGTATGCACAGAGAAATTGTTATTATTCCAAATATTTTTAAGCATTCCCATTGCCTGATTAGCCTTCTTTAACCTTTCCTCGAATTCAAAGTTCAAGGAACCATCCTTGGCTAAATAAGTACCTAAATATTTAAACCTATCAACTTGCTTTACAACCATACCTCCAATTACACATTCCTGCGCATTTTCCATATTCATATTGATTATTTCAGTTTTTCCACAATTAATAACCAAACCCACCTTGCGACCTTCACTCACCAAACAGTCCAACACTCTCTGCATCTCTTCTGGCCCATCACAAATCAAAACTATATCATCTGCATAATCTAAATCCAAAAGTTTCCTGTTCTCTCCCCAAAGTATACCTGCACCGGTTTCTGTTCCAACACGTTTCATAATGTAATCAATGACCAATATAAATAGTAAAGGCGATAGAACACCACCTTGAATTACTCCGGACTTGACTTCAAACGAATCACTCAGACAATTCCTTCCTATTTCACCATACATGTGGATGGTGATAGGACAATTAGTGACATCATGATCAGTGAGAGAGATGTACTAACTACGATCAGTAAACTTGAAATCTAAAAAGCACCTGAACCAAATAAACTGCATCCAAGAGCTATCAGGCAAGATAAAGATTAAATATTGAGACCTTTGATAAACATTAAATATCGAGACCTTTAGTAAAAATTAAATATCGAGACCTATAGCTGAAACTTTCAATATATTACCAAGGCAGTTGATCTGTACCACACGCCTGGAAAACTGCAAGTGTAACCCCAGTAGTTAAAAAGACAGTAAATCACAACTCAAAAATTCTTGTCCAATTAACCTAATATCAGTACAGTAGTATACATGTGTTTGGAAATCATAATTAGATATAAAATAATTAAGCATTTAGAACAAAATAATCTTAATAAAGACTCACAGCACGGATTCCAGAACAATGAATAAAGTCTTACTAATCTCATCGACTTTTCCAGTGACATTATTGCTACGTATGATGATGCAAAACTTGATATATGTAGGTTGACTGAGACCAGACGAGGAGACGATTGTCAGAGAGTGAGAGTATAGATTGGGTATGTAGTGGGGCAAATGAGAATGAGAGGGCAAAGGAAAGTGTATGTTCTGCTGTATGCCAAGAGATGGAAGAGAGTATAACAGAGTATGAATCAGTTGGATCTTGGATTGTATGCATTAAAATGAAAGTGGGAATACACGCGTGGGCAACTGTTAGTGTATGTACCTCTTCAGAGAATTAAGCAGCTAGAGTGAAAGATTAGTTTTGTCCGAATGTGGGTGCATGTTTGGAAAAGTTTGGGAGGGGTGAGGGTTTTTGATTGGATATATGCATGGATAAAGGGTATGTCAGGGTAGGTGGGGTGGTTGGTGAGTGGAGTGTACCCACTGAAGTGGATGGGAATGGTAGTGCTCTGGTGGATATTTGTGCGGTGAAGGGCTCGGCAATAGTTAATATCTTCTTTAGATACAAAATTATCCACAGGCATACAAAGTGAGTGATAGAATGGGCAGTGAGTTCGATGAAGAAAAGCAACGGCTGATTCTGTGTGTGTGAATGAGCGAGTGAGATCAACAGTATGTTAAACACGAAAGTGTATACAGGTGAGGGAGTGGATCATCTGATCACTTCATGGTAGTGTTCAAGATGGAGGTGCAAAAGCACTGGGCGAACAGAGGTTGAGAAAGACAGAAGGAAGCAGTTCGTGCAAAGTGTGTAGAAAGATTGAAGGGGGATTTTTTTTTTTTTTTATGGAATACAAGAGAGAGGAGCCGCAGTGACTTGGTAGATATGATTTGGATAAGATAATGGAGGTGGAAGGCATGTATAAGAAATTCACAGAAGAAATTTGTGCATCATGTGAGGTAGTGTGTTACATGAAGAAATGATGCAAATGGGTGCAAGGAACAGTGTGGTGGAATGAAGTGATGGAACGAGCTGTGGCAGAAAAGAAAGCATAGAGTGACCGGATAAGAAGCAGAGGTGAAAAGACTAGTGAGCGAGTAGCAAAATAGTGGACAAGGGGTTTGGAAAAGTCCAGACAAGAAAGTGTAGGAAATGTAAGAAACTTTTTTGGAAATACGTCAAGAAATTAAGACACGGGAATAAGGAACGCAGTACGGGGGTTAAAGATAAACTGGGAAAATGTTGGTGGTGAAGGAAGAAAAGTTCAGCAGATGAAGAGAACATTTCAAGGAATGGTTCAGTATGGAGAACGAAAGTAACGCTAGTACATGTGGTTGACGAACCGCCAGGAGACGAAGAGAGGAGAGTAAGGACGAACGTATGAAGTAATGAAGAAAGTCAAAATTGAGGAAGTCCCAGGAACTGATGAAGAGTGTGGTGAAATACTGAAGAACAGGGAAGAAAAAGTGATAAATGGATATAGATGTGCAGACTGGTCTGGAAGGAAAGTAGGGTCCCAGAGAATTGGAAGTCAGGTTTAATTATTCTCCTATACGAAAGGAAAAGAAGAAACGGATGTGTGGCAATCATTGGGACATTTGTCTTAGCATAAGATGAAAATTATAATATTATGGTAGGATACGTACTGAGAGAGTAAGGAATATAACTGAGGAATTAGTTGGAGGAGAACAAGGGGCCTTCAGGAAGGGAAGATATTGGAAACTTCAAATATTTGTTTTTATATACCTGTTGGAAAAGTATATAAAGAAGAGGAAGAAGTTGTGTGTTGCCTTCATGGATGTGTACAAAGGCAAAATTATGACTGAGCAGATAGACAAGGAACGTGGAAGGTGTTAAAAATATATACAGTAGATTGGAAGTGTTGAATGCTGTAAGGAGTGTGTATGAGGACGTTAGAGTTGCAGTGCATGTGAATAGTGAACTAAGTAAGGTAGATCTGCATGTTGGACTGAAGCAGAAATGTGTCATGTCCCTGTGGATGCTCAGTTTATATATATGGATAGAGATATAAAAGAGAAACAAGGTAGGGCAGTGGACGTGGGGGTGTCCCTAGTGAAGGAGGCTAGGATTTGGAAACCTCCTGCACTATAGTTTTCTGAAGGTAGATTATTAAGTGAAGATGAATGGAAGGTGCAAGGCTTGGGAGTGTATGTGAAATACAGAATCTAAAATGACTGAATATAAAGGTAAAATTGTGGTCTTTGGGAGAAGTGAAGTAACACAATGCATAGGTTGGATGCTTAGGTAATGGAGAATTTTGGTTCATTCAAGAACTTAGGTAATGTGATGAGTAAGGATGATGTTTACAGGATGAAGTACTTGAAAGGGTGCAGCAGGGAAGAGGTTACTGGTTCACTGAAAGCAGTGGTAAGGAAGAAGGAAGTGGACATGAATGTAAAAAAGTCGCTGCATAACAGTATTGGAATCCAAACGGTCCCTGTTGAGCAGAGAAGTGGAAATGAGTAACCTGAGAGGTGCATGTGGGATTACAAGGACAGATGGAGAATGAGTAAATAATGGAACACTCTGCTATTGATGTGCTTATGACTGAAAACGTTAAGAGAAATACCCTGAGAAGGTTTGACCATGGGGAGAAGATGGAGAATGAGAGACTGTCTAGAAGAGTGCATGTGAGTGAGATGGACTGAGAAAGAGGGAGGGAGAGACCAAGGATGAGAAGGAAGGATTGTGTGGAGAGATATATGAGAGAGGGGTTATGAGCTGGAGGAGGAGCAGCCAAATGGTAGATGACAGGTCGACATGGAGGCGATTTGTTTATGGCTACACGTTACGGCATTACGGAAACAGGCTATAGATAAATAATTGGATAATGAAACTATCTCTGTTTATGTGAACTATCTCGATTTCCTGAAACTATTCGATAATGTTCCCCATTAACGACTTCTTGAAACAGTGAACAAAGGTGAATTGAAAACTGGCTTACAGGCCATAAGCAGCGAGTTATAATTAGTGAGAAAGAGTCAGACTGAATTAATATGACAAGCAGAGTATCACAGGGTTCAGTTCTGGGTTTCGTACTGTTTTTTATGTATACAGTATTGATGATGTTGACGAAGGTTTGTGTCATCAAATCTAATTAGATGATGCAAAAATTGGTAACAACGGATACACTCGTGCATAGGCTGGTGATTCAGAGCGATCTTGATAAACTGTTTTAGCGGGTTAAATCGTGGCAGATGGATTTTAATACTGACAACTGCAAAGGTCTTAATACTGAGAATAAAAAATAGAGATTTAGGTACATAATAAATAATAGTCAATTCGTGAATGTGAACCAAGGAAAAGACTTAGGAATAATAAAATAAAATTATCTGAAACCAGGTCGACAATGCAAGGAAACAAAAAAATAAAGCTAAGTAACTAGCTAGATTTATAGGCAGAGCATCTGGAATCAGATCGGAAAATATCGTTCTAACCTCGAACACTTCATTAGTACACCCACATTTCGGCAACTGTGTTTTGGTCGCCTTATTACAAGAAAGAAATAGGGAAATGAGAGAGGGTGCAACGAAGAGTTACAAAAATGATACCCAGTGTAAAGCCCAACCATAATTTTTGAGAAACGATTGGAAGAGCTAAAACCATGTAGCCTAATATGTCAAAGCCCAGACTAGAGGTTCTGATTCAAGTACAGTATACAAAGCTTTTAAGGGACATGACAATATGGTGGTAGGTAAGTAATTCACGATAGGCAGGTCAAACTACACTAGCGTTGATAATCTTGAAATCGTCGGCAAACATTTTCAGTTTAATGAAATACTTTTTCTTCAACATGGTTGTTAACATACGGAACAACCTGCCTAGAAATATGGTAGACTATAATAGTGAAATAACAATTTAAAGTCGCTTAGATAAATATCTGACTTTGATTCCCCAGTGAAATGTGCTCATGTCTGAACAATACAAATATCTGACTGGCTTCCCTCCCTATCAAATCGTGGAGAATGCAGCCGCAGTGCAATGTTGTTATCAGATAATGTTACTTACCCATTAAGTTAATGTAGGATATAGTTTTTTTTTTTTTTTCGGACTTTCCTATGAAATTTTCATGACTTTTTTTTTTTTGTGCTGCATGGTGTTCCTTGTCACTTTTTCCTGCTTGCTTCGGCTGGAGAGTTTCATGGACTAAAAGGAGGTAGCCTTCTTGCTTTGCTATACTTATCATCACCTCACCGTAGTGAAAGTACTCTCTGTAACAAACACCCCTGAAGGGATCGTTAGGTCTGTTGCTATTTGCCTCCTTTTGTACTCCTTCGTACTCCATTGTACTCTCCTACTGGTCATCCCCTTGCCTCACCTCTCCTTTCTGGCCACCCCATTCCTCCCCTCCCTTTTGGCCACCCCCTTGCCTAACCCTTCCCCTCTGGCTACCCCTTCCCTCCCCCTCCCATCTCACCACCCCTTCCCTCCCCCTCCCATCTCACCACCCCTTCCCTTCCCCCTCCCATCTCACCACCCCTTCCCTCCCCCTCCCATCGCACCACCCCCTTCCCTTCCCCCTCCCATCTCACCACCCCTTCCCTTCCCCCTCCCATCTCACCACCCCTTCCCTCCCCCTCCCATCTCACCACCCCTTCCCTCCCCCTCCCATCTCACCACCCCTTCCCTCCCCCTCCCATCTCACCACCCCTTTCCTTCCCCCTCCCATCTCACCACCCCTTCCCTTCCCCCTCCCATCTCACCACCCCTTCCCTCCCCCTCCCATCTCACCACCCCTTCCCTTCCCCCTCCCATCTCACCACCCCTTCCCTTCCCCCTCCCATCTCACCACCCCTTCCCTTCCCCCTCCCATCTCACCACCCCCTTCCCTTCCCCCTCCCATCTCACCACCCCTTCCCTTCCCCCTCCCATCTCACCACTCCTTCCCTTCCCCCTCCCATCTCACCACCCCTTCCCTCCTCCCATCTCACCACCCCTTCCCGTCCCCCACCCATCTCACCACCCCTTCCCTCCTCCCATCTCACCACCCCTTCCCTCCCCTCCCATCTCACCACCCCTTCCCTTCCCCCTCCCATCTCACCACCCCCTTCCCTTCCCCTCCCAACTCACCACCCCTTCCCTTCCCCCTCCCATCTCACCACCCCTTCCCTTCCCCCTCCCATCTCACCACCCCCTTCCCTTCCCCCTCCCATCTCACCACCCCTTCCCTCCCCCTCCCATCTCACCACCCCTTCCCTCCCCCTCCCATCTCACCACCCTTTCCCTCCCCCTCCCATCTCACCACCCCCTTCCCTTCCCCCTCCCTTCTCACCCCCCCTTCCCTCCCCCTCCCATCTCACCACCCCTTCCCTTCCCCCTCCCATCTCACCACCCCTTCCCTTCCCCTCCCATCTCACCACCCCTTCCCTCCCCCTCCCATCTCACCACCCCTTCCCTTCCCCCTCCCATCTCACCACCCCTTCCCTCCCCCTCCCATCTCACCACCCCTTCCCTCCCCCTCCCATCTCACCACCCCTTCCCTCCCCCTCCCATCTCACCACCCCCTTCCCTTCCCCCTCCCATCTCACCACCCCTTCCCTTTCCCCTCCCGTCTCACCACCCCTTCCCTTCCCCCTCCCATCTCACCACCCCCTTCCCTTCCTCCTCCCATCTCACCACGAGTTCCCTTCCCCCTCCCATCTCACCACCCCCTTCCCTTCCCCCTCCCATCTCACCACCCCCTTCCCTTCCCCCTCCCATCTCACCACCCCTTCCCTTCCCCCTCCCATCTCACCACCCCTTCCCTCCCCCTCCCATCTCACCACCCCTTCCCTCCCCCTCCCATCTCACCACCCCCTTCCCTCCCCCTCCCATCTCACCACCCCTTCCCTTCCCCCTCCCATCTCAACACCCCTTCCCTTCCCCCTCCCATCTCACCACCCCTTCCCTCCCCCTCCGACGTACCCACACGGAAAACAGGTCATGGGCGACTCAGCTGCCTGGCTTTGTTTGTCAAGGGCAGGCTGGGGAGGCGGAGTAAGAGGGGAGCAGAGGGAAAGACGAGAAAGGGAGGGAAGTGGGGATGGGGGCAGAGGAGGAGAGGGGAGGCAAAGTGGGGAGGACAGTTTTAAGAGGAAGGGAGGGGAGCTGGAGGAAGCGGGAGGGAAGGAGAGAGGAGGCGGAGTGAGGAAGAGAAAGAATAAGGAATGAAGGAGAGAGAGAAATAAGTAAGAAGAGAGATGAGACATAAGGAGATAGGAGGGACACGAGAAGAGGAGTGAGAACGTGAAAAATGTTGAGGAGGAGGAGAGCGGGAAAAAGAAGGGAGGGATTGAGGAAAGGAAAAGGGAAGATGAAAAAGACTAGGAAGGAGAGGGAAGGAAAGAGGGAAAAAGTGGAGAAGACGAGAAACTGAGAGAAGAGCAGAAGCAGTAGAGATGAGGGAACAAAGGAAGGGGAATGGTTGCTAAGAAGGAAAGAGGAGAGAATGGAGAGGATATGGAGATAAACAGGGTGAGGAGAAGAGAGAAAAAGGAAGAGCGAGAGAAGATGTGGAGAGAAGAAACAAGAGTAAACAAAAAGGAATAATGGAAAGAGAAAAGAAAGTGAGGAAAGGAGGGAAAAAAGAAAAAGGAAAGAAGACGAAAGAAAGCAGGGCTACGAGAGGAGGGAATTTGAGGGAGGTGGGGGGGGTGGAAAGAGGAAGGATGAACGAGAGGAAAATCAGAGGCAGGAGGAAAGGAGATGGGAGGAAAGACGTAGATAGAAGGTAAAGAAAAAACGTAAGAGGAGGGGGATGAGGAAAGGTGAGAAGAGTGAGGAGGGAGAAGGATGAGTGGCGCGAGCACTGGAGGAGAGAGACGGAGAGTGAGCAAGAGAAAGACAAAGGGTCGGTAAAAGAGAATGAGACGGAGAGAAGTGGGTCAGAGGAGGATGGAGAAGAGAAAAAGACACGGAATTGGGGAAAAGAATAGAATGTTGGAGAGAGAGAGAGAGAGAGAGAGAGAGAGAAAGAGAGAGAGAGAGAGAGATAAGCTAAGAGACAGAGGGCAGTGGGAAGTGAGAGAGGCAGAACAATGCGAGGAAATGGAAAAGAAGTGGACAGAGGCAGGGAGATAAAAAATTAGGGTAGAGGGAGGGGAGGGGAGGTATGAGAAAAAGGCAGAGAGGAAGAGCAAAGAAGAGATAAGAGCAGAGAGGAGGCAAAGGGGATGAAGGGATGGGGGAATGAAGGGAAGGGAAGCACGCAGGAAAGAAAGAAAAGAGAAAATGGAAGAAAAGAGATGGAAGACAATAAAGGCCTGGACACAGAAGAATAGAGGGCAATGAGGGAGAGAGACATTAATGAGAAGCAAGCATAATAAGAAAAGGGAGACAGGGGAGGAGTAGGGAAAATACCTGAGAGACAGAGACAGAGAGAGACAGAGAGAGAGAGAGAGAGAGAGAGAAATGCAACAGGACAGGCGGAATAAAAGCAGACACAAACTAGAGGCTCACCCAAAAGGGGAATCACACCAGCCGCGACCCGATACATACCTAGTGAGGCTCGGAATATGACCTTGACCTTGACCTACGTTCACCAATTTCGAAATCGTAGGACATTTTCATTCCTACTACGCATCTGCAAAATTTTGTGATTATATCTTGAGGGGTTGCAAAGTTATCGTGGTAACAGACATACAGACTTTCACTTACTTTCACCAGTTTCAAACTTGTAATCGCTTTTTTCTTTTAACTACACACCTGTTAAATTTGTAATGATATCTTGATCGGTTGCGAAGTTATCGTGCTAACACACACACACACACACACACACACACACACACACACACACACACACACACACACACACACTGAAACCAATACCAGCATCGCTATCGCGGCTGATAAAAATGAGGGAAAACCGACTAAGAGACTGCAGGCAGAGGAACACTGTGCGTGGAGGTAGGGGGGGGGGGATGGAGAAGGAAGAATGGGGCGAGAGACAAAGAGGCTCAGGCGCAGAAGCAGCATAGAGAGACAGGAGACAAAGACTGGAGACAGTGTGAAAGATGAGAGACAAATTAAGCGATAGAAGACAAAGAACAATAGGCTAGACAGACAGATAGACAGGCAAATAATCCAGTTTTAATCAATAAATAGACGGATAGATACACAGATTGACAGACAGACGTACTCACAAAGAGACAGATAAACAGACAGACAAAAAGGGGTTGACAGATAGATGGCTTGATAAAAGATCGGCTGACAGACAGACGTCGATTAGACATCTAAAATTAATACCTTGATATTTTTACTGACGAAGTCTTCACATTCACCATTAGTTTGATTCTCTCTCTCTCTCTCTCTCTCTCTCTCTCTCTCTCTCTCTCTCTCTCTCTCTCTCTCTCTCTCTCTCTCACACACACACACACACACACACACACACACACACACACACACACACACACACAATCCTGAATGAGTCAACCTCGATTTCAGAAGGGGTAGGGTAAAGGGAAGAAATGAAAATATTGAGAGAGAGAGAGAGAGAGAGAGAGAGAGAGAGAAAGAAAGAAAGCCAAATTTGATTAATTTAATGAGCAGCTGTAGAAAAGGTGGTGGTGGTGGTGGTGGTGGTGGTGCTATGATGGTAGTGGTGACTAGAGAGGTGGTATTTGTAGTGGTGCTTGTAGTTTCAGTTGTACTTATGGTGGTAATGGTGGTTGTAGTGGTGGTGGTGGTACTTGTGACTATACAATAATAGTAGTAGTGATGACAGTTCTGACGAAAGTGGTGGTTGTAGTGACAGTGATACTGGAACGAGATAGTGGTCGTAGTGCACATGGTGATTGCAGTGGTAGTTATAATGGTGGCGGTGGTAGTGATTGTGGTTTTGCTTGCCTTTGGTAGTTGTGATTTAGGAAGTGGGGGTCGTTGTGTAGGTTGCAGAGAGAGTAGCTATGGTAATTATAAAGATCCAGTGGGTAATATAGAAAGTGGTACATGCTGACGGCGAAGTTAATGCTTGTGATGATGTTTGTGGTGAGAGTAAATGTAGTTGTGATAGTGGTGACTGTGATGGTGTAGGTAGTAATGATTACTGAGGACGAAATTATTTCCTATACAGGGCACGAAAAGACGATTTACTTCCTAGCTGTTACAAAATATACCATGTTTATTATACACCTACACGGGAGTAGTTTCCTACATAAATCGAGTGCAAGGAAATTACCGCGCTTGCTTGGTAAACACCTCGCCAAACAATACGATCCCTTGCCACCATTTTAGCTAAACCCGGTGTCCCTCATCCCTCGTTACTTTTCGGCGGATTTTCGTCATTCTTCTGTTCCATATTCACACAAATACATCTCTGTTGTCCAGTGACCACGAAACATATTTCTTCCAGTTCATCCATGTAAACACACACACACACACACACACACACACACACACACACACACACACACACACACACACACACACACGACATCATATGAGTGTTGAGTACACAGGTCATTCATTATTATAACAGAAAAAATACATGTAAAAGAATTGCTAAGATGTTGGGACGGAAGAAAGTGCAGAATCAAGGGATGTAAAAAGTATCTGCTTATGATTTGTGGGTACAGTGTGGAATATTTCAGTGAGTACGTGGCTCTGCATCTCCTCCTGCCCCAAATACTCTCTTGTTACGAGCCGCGATAGCGACGCTGGTATTGTTTCCAGTTTGTGTCTCTATGTGTGTCTGTGTGACAGTTAACACGATAACTTCGCAACAGCTCAAGATATCACCACAAAATTTTACAGGTGTGTAGTACGAAAATAAAAGCGATCACGAGTTCGAAATTGGCGAAAGTGGGCCATGGTCTGTGTGTCTGTTACCACGATAGCTTCGCAACCGCCCAGGATATCATCACAAAAGTTGGCAGGCGTGTAGTAGGGATGAAAATCTCTTACGAGTTCGAAATTAGTGAAAGTAGGTCAAGGTCAAGGTCATCTTCCGAGCCGTGCTAGATATGTATGGGCTCGCGGCTGGTGTGATTCCCCCATTGGGAGGGCCTCTAGTTTCTGTACTTTTGCAATGTCTTGTTGTTGCACTTTTTCTATCCCTACATCTTAACAATCATTTAGAATTTATTTCCACGTCATGATCAATGGAAGCTAGCTACCAAATACATATCGGCTGTAAAGTAAAATGATTTGAGCTTTATGATAATCACTACAGCGGAAATGACTCAGTATAAGTAAATTTTTTACGTGGAATGCAAAAACTCCGTGTATTCCTACATATTCTGAGAAGTCTGAACGCCAAATTGTCTTTTCTTTTCTTTTTTCAGACCGTGCTGCAGCTCGAATCTTGCACTAAGTATAAAATGAATCATCTCTGCTTGTTTAGAATCGATCTGTTGCGTAGCCTAACTCTTTCGGGTATGCCTTTACGATTTGTACTAATGACTGATGAAAGAAATAAAGAAAAACTAAATGCTTTTTCGACCTGAAATCGCTATTCCTACAAAGGTTTGCGGGCCTCTCTCAGTAGCTTCGCATTTAAATAGCAAAGGTATTTTAGTTTATGCAAAAACCCTCTCAGAATCACATTTCGCTTTAGAGCAAACACTTGCCCAAATGAGATCTATTTCTGAACAGCTACCCTACCACCACCACCACCACCACCACCACCACCATCATCATCATATCTACCACAACCACCGCCATCGCCATCATAACTACTACCACCACCACTACCATCACCATCATCACCACAGCTACCACCATTTACTTCAAAATAAAATCGTCTGTACGTAGAGTCAGTGAAGTAATAGACATGTAGTGTCGAAGTACAATTCCCCCCTCCCCATTCTCTGCGAAGATGTGTGAAACTCCACAGTCCTGCCGTCTCTTCCACACACGTGAAATAAATGAGTCCAAAACACCCCTTCAGAAAATTTCAAAGGACATGAAACCGAAACTGGCCCATCTGGTACTCAGGTTCACCCATACTGCCAAGTGACATCAAGGTCCTTCTTCCAGTTTTGGCTGCACAACACACACACACACACACACACACACACACACACACACACACACACACACACACACACACACAGGACTGTAGTATATTAGATGGTTAAAGCTGTTTCTCACGAGATTTTGGTGCCCTTGCCTATACCTTATGAACGGGACGCCATTTTAAACCTGTGCCATCCGTACGTTGTAAGGATAGTTCTGTTCTGGTGGCAAAACAGATCTAATAAAGGACGCGTACACGAGTTCAATTAATTTTGCCCGTTCGAGTGGTGTAACCATGTGCGTTACATCTACAGAGAAGGGAAAGGGAAAACTGAAATATTTACGGTAGGAGTAAGTCAAGGGTGAATGAAACTATGCTATAATTACTCCAGAGTGATCATTAATGTCTCAAGCATGAGCTATGATTACTCAAGGGTGAATACTCACGGGTGAGCCATAGTTACACAAGAGTGAGCAAATATTAATCAAAGGAGAGCTATAATTACTCAAAGGTAAAGCTGACTCAAGGGTGAGTCATAATTACTCATGGGTGAGTGGCAATGAAAAGTTTTAAATGCACTGATCCATTCTCTCTCTCTCTCGTTGGTTCTGGTTAGTACTTGGATGGGTGACCGCCTGGGAACACCAGATGCTGTTGGCATAACGTTCTCCCTACGTGTCAAGTGGGGTTGGTGGAGGATTAGTGTCCCTCCCTGTAAAACAATTAACTCTAAGCTCTTGGCCACCCCGTTTGGGATACATGGCGTCTGGCAATGAATGAAAAAAAAAATTGAATATATCATCTCATCAGCCGTTTGAGTATCCACTGCAGGACCGGCCTATCCCGACCGAAATGGGGACGATACAGCCAATGTATCTCCACCAAGTGGCTTAGGCTGTCTGGGAGAGATTGTATGTAGTGTGAAAAGTGCTTGTAAGTGTAATTGTAGTGTTGGAGTTGCTTTGGATGTGTGTGTCGTCTGTGTATCAAGTATAATCGGCCCGCGCAAGCCGACTGGGTGCAAGCATACTTTATAGTATGCGACACTGGTTCAATCACAGCACCCCTTATGTCCACCAAGCAGTATGTGGCTGGAAGAACACTCACACAGTTTATTACCCTGGTGGGGCGTACTTCAGTGTACGAAAACACACACTTTACCACTGTACCACAGAGGCTTCATATATATATATATATATATATATATATATATATATATATATATATATATATATATATATATATATATATATATATATATATATATATATATATATATATATATATATATATATATATATATATATATTCATGGGGAGAGAGAGAGAGAGAGAGAGAGAGAGAGAGAGAGAGAGGCGCTTATGGTAAATAGGACACTCAGTAAGACAGTTTGTTAATCAGTTAATGTCATTTCTTTATCGGGATTGAGAAAGAGAGGGGGAGAGGAGGAAGCGAAGGAGAATATGAATGAGGAGAATAGAAAGGGGTACAAAAGAAAGCAAACAGCAACAGACTTGTTTGTTCTTTCGTGGCTGTTTGGTATAGGGAAAGATATAACTGACAAAACTTTTTTATCAGTTAGAGACAATAAGAGAAGAGCAGGAAGGTTCTGGGAAGAAGAGAGAGAAAAGTTGAAGGAGTGGAGAGAAAGACAGAGAGAAAGGAGGTGGGGGCTGAGAAGAGAAAAAATATGTCATACGTAAGAGATGAGACTGAAAGCAGCGAGAGAAAGACAGAACAAGTGGGTAGTTGGAACAAAACGAAGTGGTGAAAGTGGAGAAAAAGAATGGGTATGAGGAGAGAGAGGAGGCCAGGAGGAAGGTGGTGGTAATGGAGAGAGGAGGGAAAATGACAGCTTCAGCGAATACTAATGATGATGATGTAGAAGAAATATTGATGATGCTAAGGAGAAAGAAGGCATGAGTGATACAAGGTGTACCAGAAAGAAGAGAAGAGGGACTGTTGATGTGAACGAGACCGAGGGATGGATGCTGATGTGCTGGACTGGAGGAAAGTGTTGATGTGATGGATTGTAATGGATGGAGGGATGTGTGTTGGTATGACGGATGGTTATGGATGGAGGGATGTGTGTTGGTGTGATGGATGGTTATGGATGGAGGAATGGATGGCGGTGTGATGGATGGTAATGCATAGAAAGATGGATGTTCTAGGACAGGTCCCCTCCCAGGACCCTGGCCTAGAAACGTCTTCGCCACTGCGTTACTGAAGGTCCGATATTGGCCAGACTCCCTGGCACCAAGCAGGTTTACTTGGTTGTAATGCGGGACTTGTTCTCTGTTGTGAGCCTGAAGGTAACCATTGAAATTCTGAAAATTTGGTGTTTAGCCATTGGGAATATGAAGAGAAAATTGAAATCTGATGGATTAGTTTCAGAAGGGGATCAGTGCCCCTTAAGTTGTGCTTTTTTGTGTATGTGGGTAAGTCTGATTAGATCTGAGTTTGAGTTTTGGTGAGATACGCCTTTGGTGAGGTTGTAGGTACTGTAACTCTTGCTGGAAAAATTTTGTGCTGGACCAGTTGCTTGGGTTAGATGGTTATAAGGCTGATAAATAGGTACACAGAAGGATGGGTGAATGAAGGAAATAGATACAAAGGAATACTAAAGAAAGCAAACACCATCAGATCTGTTAGTCCTTTTGTGCCTGTTTGTTATAGGGAAGGTTACAACTAACAAAATTATTATGTCACCTAAAGAAAAGGATAAAAAAGCAGGAAGGCTCCCCCCACCCACCAAATCCTCCAGTCAAAGCCAGCAGAAAATAGAGAGAAGAACCACCACACAGGATAGAAAAGCTGTCATGGAAATTTCATAGAAAACAGGAAAAAGCAAAGCTTATTCTGCACTATCTACGAGAAAAGCAAAGTAACATTAAGTCAGTGATATTATTCGATGTAATTGTGGTTGTATCTTCCATGTTCTGAAAAAAATAAACGTGAAATGTACTTCCGAAATGTACTACGCAGGAGTGATCATACATAGGTGGGGGTTAAAAGACAAATACTTATCCAAGCAATTTATAAAGGTTAGAACTGTGTCACGGTTTACTACACTGGAGTGCAGTTTGTTCCATATATTTACAGTACAGCTCTGTTAAAGAAGTAATGCATAGCTTCATATGACTGTGATCATTTGCCAATAGTTTTATGCCCATTACATCCACTATAATTAGAGCAGTCGATTGTGAAGGACTTATCGATAGCCATAATATCGTGTCCTTTGAATATTTTGAATACTTGAATTAAATATCCTCGTAACCTACAGTTAGTTAAGGTAATGAGATTAAGGGCTTCTAATCGCTCCTCATATGGTTATTATCTGGTTGCCATTTTTTATACTCTTCAATGTACTCTCTCTCTCTCTCTCTCTCTCTCTCTCTCTCTCTCTCTCTCTCTCTCTCTCTCTCTCTCTCTCTCTCTCTCTCTCTCTCTCTCTCTCTTGAAAAAGGCAACTTGATTTGGACACAGGACTCTAACTTAGTGTGGAGATACTAGAGAATTATAAACAGTGAAGATAAAATTTTCTGATTTATATTCGAATGCTCTGCCAATGACTGATTAGCTTTTTGGCTTTCATAACTGCGTCCGTCCACTGTTTGCTTGGTTTAAATAGCATTTGTTACCATAACCCCTTAGTCTTTTCCATGACTGATATTATCTGGTTGAAAGTTGTTCATAGTGTAACTGACTTTTCACTTCTATTTCCAATGTTTAGCAGTTTGCATTTACTAATACTAAAAGTCCTTATGTCATGTTTGGGCCGTTGAACAGTTGATCGAGGTCACTCTGAATTGCCTGCCTCTGTAATGTGTCTCTTCTGTTTCAGGTTTTAATATCATCATCAAATTTGGATATTTTACAAAATTAACACTCATCTATCATTTATGTAAATTAAAAACAGAATCGGACCCGATACTGAGCCCCTGTGGCCCTCCACTTGTAACATCTTTTCAGTCTGATTCTTTACCATTTATTACCACTCTTTGTTTACGTCCTGTTGGTTATCGAGCCAGCCGAGCACACTCCCCCAGAATCCTTGAAACTTCAGTTTCTAAAATAGTCCTTTATTGAGAATTTCATCAAATGCTTTTTGAAAATCTACCTAGGCAATGTCAGCAAATCTGGTCTCATCACATGTTCTGAATGTATCATGGCAGAAATCCAAGAGATTCGTAAGACAAGAGTGATTATTCCACCGTGTTATGAATCTTTGATGAGATTATTTATTCCCTCATGCTTAACAATCTTCTCTGAAAATAGTTTCCATAAGTTGAAGCTTATTGGTTGATAGCTTTCTAGTTGTGGTTTGTTGTCTTTTTTTAATATCGAACATAAATTTCTTTCTTTCCACTCATGAGGCACCTGGCTATATTATAGTGATATATTGACTAGATCAGTTAATGGCAATAATTCATTCACTGCTTCCTTCGGAATGTGTGGAGATATGTTATCTGACCCTGGTGATTTATTCACCTTAAGTTTACCAGTGGCAATTCGTACATTGTTCTCACTAACAATAATGTCGCAAATTATGTTACTCTCTTCTTAGACTACAGGAAACACTACAGGAATGGAATGTCTATATTCAACTGTAAATACAGATGCAAAGAAAATGTTGGGAATTTCAGTTATCTCTGTGACATTGTCAGGTACAAATTATTATTCCCCTGCATAAAAGAAAAAGGGAAAAGGAAGTGTGTGATAATCGCAGAGGCATTTGTCTTCCTGGTGTAACAGGAAAATTATATGGTAGGGTACTGACTGACAGAGTTAGAGAAATAACAGAGAAATTATTTGGAGAAGAGCAGGGAGGTTTCAAGAAGGGAAGAAGTTGCGTAGATCAGATATTCATTCTAATGTGTTTAATGCAAAAGTTGACAGACTAGGGAAAGAAGTTAAATGCTACCTTTATGGATCTGGAGAAAGCATAAGACAGGGTAGATAGACAAGGAATGTGGAAAAAAGAATATATGAAGTAAACGGGAACCTGCCGAATGCTGTCAAGAGTATGTATGAGGGCGCTAGGGCTGCGCTGTGCGTGGATGAACTGAGTGATTTTCTCTTCTCTGAGTATTGGTTTGAAATAGTGAATGCCATGTCTCCATGGTTGTTCAGCGTGTATATGGACGACGTTATAAAAGAGATATATGGCAGGGCAGTGGATGTTGGAGCGGCTCTAATGAGAGACGGTAGCGTTTGGAGACTTCCTGTTTTGTTGTTTGTAGAAGGAACTGCATTGCTAAGTGATGACGAAGGGGAGCTGTAAGGCTTGATGAATGAGTCTGGGAGAGTATGTAAGAAAAGGACGCTAATAATGAATACAGGGAAGAGTAAAGTTGTGGTCTTCGGGGGAAAGGAAGTCACTGATTACACAGTTGGGTGGGATAGTGAGGAAATGGAAAATGTGAATGCGTTTAAATACTGGGTAGTGGATGAGTAAGGATGGCGGTTTGGGGATTATAGTGCTTGGAAGCGTACAGCAGGAAAGAAAGGTCACTGGTTCATTGAAAGCAGTGATAAGATATAGGAAAGTGAGCATGGAAGTACAAAAAAAAAAAAAAAAGCTGCTGCAAGACAGTATTATGATCCCTACTCTAATGTTTGGAAGAACACTAAGTGAAGAGTGAGAGCAGTGGAAATGAGTTATTTTAAAGGAACATGTGGAGTTACATGGAGAGAGTGACAAATGTGGAAGTGAAGAAGCATTGTGGTGTGGCTGTGGATGTGATAGAAAGCATTAGGAGAAATTCACTGAGGTGGTTGGGCCATGTGGAAAGGATGGAGAGTGAGACACTAACTAGGAGAGTGTATGTGAATGAGGTGGAAAGGGGGGAAGAGAGAGAGAGGGGGAGATCAAGAATAAGATGGAGGGATGGAGGAGAGAGGTACATATGAGAGGGGGTGTAAGTTGGGAAGAGGACAGTGTAATGGCAGGGGACAGGACGACATGGAGGTGATTTTTCTGTGGCCATCCCTTACAGGATTAAGGAAGCAAGCTATAGATATACGGACAGATGCTAGAATGTCGGTATGCTCTCCATTATCTGTGACTATTGAGCCAATTGTTGGTGCTATTACCGTCTTGTTTCTGCTGAGGCTGAAAAATTCTTTAAGACTGGATTTGCTGATACAAGCAACGTGAGCTTCCTTACATTGCATTATTAATATTTTTGCTTTACGATGAAAAACATTACATTTTACACTTTGATTCTTTGTGGCAATACAATTTTTGTGTACAAGCTTTTTAGCTGACATGCAGCACTTAACCCATTTGCGCCCAGTGTCCTCAGTATAAGACGGAACTGGGCATTTTCAAAAGTTAATAAAGAAGGGAACCCCGGGGGTAGGGACCTATGAGCTTCACGACTATGAGCCGACAGGCGGAGGGCAGTATACTTAGTACCCTTCCAGCACGATCCCTCACACAGGAACCCTGGGAGTTAGTTGGTTAATATCCGTATTCCACCAATTTGGTTCATTATTTTTAGCAGGCCATCTGTTGCGCACTAGAATACATAATTAACCTGATATACTGAGAATATTTGTGAATAATTTTCGTGCTACATTAATGTCTAATGTTCGAACAATGGAATTCTAGTCACTAGAACCAACAATTTCCTTTAATTTTTTAATATCACCTCTCTTGTAGTAGGGCACTTTCTCATAACTAACCATGACATTGTCGTCATTGAATTTAATGTTGAATGTGACCATGCGATAGTCACTGGTAATGAACTCTTCCTCTACCATAACATCTTACGAAGTTTTTCGATGTGGCCAAAACCATATCTAATATGCTACCTCCTCGTGTTGGACAGTCTACATTCTGAAACAATGAACTTTCTTGTAAGTTAGTGCACAGGTCTAACCCTGTGTGTGAAGATAGGGCCTCTTCCCATTTGGAAACTGGTAAATTAAAATCACTGAAGATTACAGTATTTTGGGTGCTATATATTTCAGCAAAATGATTGTAAATTTCAGTCATTGTTACTGGACCATGCTGGCAGACGATAAATTAATCCAAGTACTATTTTGCTATGGGATTATTTCTAAACAGGGAATAAATACTGCCAGTGTTATTGATTAAGGGTTTAGGAATTATGACTGGAGGAAATCCTACCTTCATGTATGATTGTACACCACCCCTGCTCTATCATTTCTCTCACTGCCGAAAGTTTTGTAACCTTGTATGTCGTACTCTGCTTAAAAAAAAAAAAAAAAAAAAAAAAAAAAATCTTGTGTAGTGTTGAGACATGATTCTGTTATCCCCGGTACATCATAAGCTTCAGCAAGAACATAATTCTCTATATCAGAAAATTTATTCTGCAAACTATGCTCATTCAAAAAACTCTTCATGTCCTTCGCTCCATTAGTCTGTCTATGTTTCATGACGTTTACATTCACTCGTCTATAGACCTCATGCGATGTGTGTGTGTGTGTGTGTGTGTGTGTGTGTGTGTGTGTGTGTGTGTGTGTGTGTGTGTGTGCCACAAAAAAATGTCCTGCATCATCCAAGAGATGACTGAGACGAGCATAGCAGCTAGTTTTAAATGGAGACCATCATTTGCAAATACAGACCACTGGTTATAGAAGTGATTCTAGATGTTAACAAGCTCAGCGCCCTCCTGTAAACAAAAGGACAGTACAATTATTTAAGCTAAAAGCCTTGCTGTAAAAGACGTTGTTTGCGTAGTTGTGAGGAGAACACCTGAAATGAGAATGTTATTAGTTTTTTCCTTTTATCTTCGAATCATCAACCTGAACTTGTCCTGGATCTCCAGACCGGGTTTGCTGCAACTTCCATAATAGCGTCTCAAGTCTCAGTTACATCATCAAGTGTGGCACCTGGAATACAATACCACTTCCGTTTACTTGGTGCTCTGCCACAAATCGAATCAAGTTTTCCACAGATGATCAAGTCCCCCACCAGTCGAGCCTCATGAGTCATCTTCAGCATCAGCTAAGATCTGATATTCATTTTAAGTGATGACTGGTATAATAGGTGAATGGATGGAGAAACACACTGATAAATCGGTGATTTGCGGGTAGTGGTAAACAAAGAAAGAAAAAAAAAAAAAAAAGATAGGTGGAGGGATTAACAGACGTATAAAGAGATCAGTTGGATGCGTGAATGAATGAATATATGCATGGATATATGGGCCCTGACAGCGTCCAGCAACTGTATGGTGCAAGACAGGAAGGTGCCACGCGTCACCGGAATATCTATTCTATCTCTTGTGAGTTTAAAGGTAAGCTAACTTCAATATTTTTTTATACCATTGTGTGGTGCAAAGGACAGCCCTAGATTTTTTTTTTTTTTTTTTTTTTCCAGACCATTCTCTGAGAGTGAGGCAGGGAACGGCTTCAGCGTACTAGTTGTGCGCAAGGGAATCATGGGAGCTTTAGGGAGAGACAATGATAAATGGGAAGGCAGAGTAATCTAAGCAGCTAGATTGAGGTTAAGGAGATAAAGTATAAGTACCAAGAAAAGAGAGAGAGAGAAAGAGAGAGAGAGAGAGGGATAAAGTTTGTGCAGTATGTAAATGAAAAGACAAGTAAATTTTGACGAAATTATAGTGGAAAAATGGAACCATTTGAAACACAGACTGGTAGAGAGTGTTCATTGTATTTCGCCCGTTGTCAGTTTTCATCAGATGGAACTAAAAATATGGTTGTTTCTTTGTACAATACATGCCAGCCATCACATAAGCAGAAACACGTACTGACATTATAAACTCCAGCTGTAACATACATCCTGGCAAAGCATTTGAGGCAGACTGTTAATATATTTCTCGGCATATTGGTATCAGTATAAATTCTGAAAAAAAGAAAAAAGCAAAAGAAAGAAAAACAGAGGCGATTTTGGAAAAGTAAAGTTTACCTAACATTGTTATGCCAGTAGAATGAGGTTAGTGGTTTAACTCTGGAGATGGGGGGACATTCAAGAAATTTAGTGTTGTGCCGTATGATTAGCCTAGTGTTTTATATTTGGAGATATGAGAAGCATTCTAGAAAATAAGATTAATGTGTTATATCTGAAGATGTGAGAAACACTCTAGTAACATCGACATGTCTGTTTTGTTTACTTTCTTTCTTACCTTAGGAATTAGTTCTTTCCATTATCGTTACTGTGTGTTGTTAATTCAAGTGCATTATTTCATGAGAAAATGTGAGCTCTCTGCTAGGCCCTAGAATACTCTGGGTTGCGCTAGTAGGGGGAAATGGAGGAGGGGGAGGTATTTAAAAAAAAAAAAAAAAGTCCCACGTCCAAGACGGGTCAGTTTGAGTTTGTCAGTTTGCCAAAGAGAAATGAATGAAGTGAGCTGTGTGCTAGGCAGTTAGATTTAGTCAGTGGGCCAGTGAGTAAATGGCAGTTTTGTGTGTGGCATCCAGTCATTGGCAGTTAGCTTGTGTGAGACAGCCAGCCAGCCAGAGAACAGTGATGCAGAATCAGTGAACTGTCAGTGGGTCAGTGGTGGACAAACAATAACAGGGAGAATCCATAACAGAGTTAGTGAAGCAGACAATGAGAGCTAATCAGTGAAGGACAGAGTACTCAGAGTCAGTGAGTCAGTCAGTGAACAGACAGTGAGCGAGTAGAAATCAGTGAAGGACAGAGGTAGCATGAGAGAGGAAAGTCACAATGTTTTAGAAGTGTACCTCAGCTGTGTCTGGAAGGAACAAAACCTTAACGTGTTCAGAGGCCTATCATTAACATCCTGGCCTGTCTATACATCATTCTCAGCCTATCTATGAACTCTAAGGTTATAACAATATGATGTCAGCGAGCAAAGACTTACTTAAAAAAAAAAAACACATTAATTAACCCCATATTGACAAGCAACCTATCTAGTATACACCTGTGATGTCAAGGCATGACAGTGGGGGACAACTTTGCCATATCGCCCAATTTAACCAATGAAAGATGACAAAAAAATGGCTGAACTTTATGTAACATTGCTCGCCTTCTCACGTAGGAACGATACGTAAGGTAATGGTTCTCGTTTTGTAGGGGTTAATAAATCATCGAGTTTCTATTATTTTTATACCTCTTTCCGTCTGAGGCGTGAAGTGACTGATCTGTCGGTGAGTGCATGTGTGGGTCCGTGTGTCCGTAACATCATGTTTGGCATGGTACCTGCTGAACCCATGGACGGACTTGCACCAAAATTTTGTCATTGATAGAGTATGAGATGATGAACTGATTATGTCAGCTAGGTCAAGGGATCAAAGGTCAAGGCCATATGGGGTTAACTTAGTTTATCCTGAACCCCTTGACGGATTTCGACCAAACTTTTGTCAGTGATAGAGTATGAAGGGGCAAGGAACTGATTAGGTCAGCAAGGTCAAGGGGTCAAAGATCAAGGTCATATGATGTGTGATCGCGATATCCTGAATCCCTCGACGGATTTCAATCAAACTTTTGTCAGAGATACAGTATGAAGGGACGATGATTTGCTTAGGTCAGCAAGGTCAACGGATCAATTGTCAAGGTTATAGAAGTGTAGGTGCAATATCCTGAACACCTTGACGAATTTTGGCCAAACTTTTGACAGTGATCTGTACTTTAATTATCTGTGTTCTGTATGTTTGTTGGTTTGTCCATATGCTACCATAACACAGCTTCACACTGCATCATCTTTACACATACTTGGGGTTTCATTGTCTTGGGATTTATATTGGAAAGAACATATTACATCCCTTGTAAAATCTGCTTCCAAGAGATTAGATGTGCTAAGCCAACTCCATACCTTCTTTACCCCTGCACAGTTGTTGACTTTATACACACAGCTCTTCTCAATAGGGTAGAGTCAAAGGCTTTTCTTCTCATTAACGCTCCTCTTACTGGCTCCCTTCAACCTCTGTCTCTTCGCCACACTATTGCATCTTTCTCTCTTTTCTGTCGCTACTTCAATGGTCACTGCTCCTCTGAACTGTCTGCTTGCATCCCTCCACCACTACGGTGGACACGTAACACCCGTCTAGCAATAACCTCTCATCATGATGAAATGATTAAGTCAGCAAGGTCAAGGGGCCAAAGGTCAAGGTTAAACAGGGTCAACTTAGTTTATCCTCATTTCAAACCACAATGGACACTGTCATAGAAGTTGTATGGCAAATCCATGCACAAGGCTTGGCGGAGGCATACCAAGCGACACTTTGTGTCGACAGCTTCGGGCCCAAGTTCTCGGCATTTCAGTATTTATATTTCAAAAACTGATATAGAGAAAGCATAACTCTTGTTATTATGGAAAGTATTGTATGTTGAAGCTAATTAAATCTACAGACTCAGAAGAGGGGATGTAAAATACATGACACATTCAAAGACAACTTAGAAACAGAAAAAGAAAAATAATGTGCAAAAATTACAAATGATTAGCGAAAAGAATACAGGGAAAAGATGATGAAAAGAAATAAAAGAGTAAGAAAAAACACCACATGCATAAAATAATACAGTAATTCATTCCCTCAATGTAAATAAAGAAAAAAATTGCCGGAAGCAATATATATTACTAAAAAAGTATTTTAGGTAGACAAAGCTTGACGAAACAGATATGTTACAACAAAAAATTAGCACTTTTAGCTTACTTTGACTCATTCTCAGCTGAATCCAATCGTCTTGTTTACCTGGACTTAAAAATTGTATTTGCTCGTCTAAGGCCGGGTTAACGGCCTATATCCACTTCCAGCTGCATGAAGTCTGGTGGTAGCTCAAATGAAATCTTATACTCGTAGTTGTCCCGACTATCAGTATGTTCATTTTTGTATTTCGCCTAGAAGTGCTGAAAGAAGATAAAAAGCTTTATATATATATATATATATATATATATATATATATATATATATATATATATATATATATATATATATATATATATATATACATATATATATATATATATATATATATATATATTTTTTTTTTTTTTTTTTTTTTTTTTTTTTATTGTGTAGAAGAGGGAACCAAGGGCCACGAGCCAGCAAAATTGCTCCATCCAAGAGAAAAACAAAATACAAGAGAGAACCAAATTCAAGATCCGATCATTTCGAGATGCCTGGACACACTGCGTTTGAAAGACTGGAGATCATAGGAAGCAGGAAATACAGACAAAGGGATACAGTTCCAGAGTTGACCTGTTGCATAAATGAAGGACTGTGAGTAACGGTTAACTCTTGCATTAGAGAGTTGGACAGAAAAGGGATGAGATTTTCCTGCTAGACGAGTGCTTCGCGCCCGTCGTGGAGGTGGAGGAATGTATGCAGACAGTTCAGAGAAGCAGTGACCATTGAAGTAGCAAAAGAAAAGAGATAAAGATGCAACAGTGCGGCGAAGAGATAGAGGATGAAGGGAGTCAGTAAGAGGAAGAGAGTTAATGAGACGAATATCCTTTGACTCTACCCTACTGAGAAGAGCTGTATTTGGGGAGCCTCCTCACACATGAGAGTTGTACTCCACACAGGGGCAGATAAAACTCCTGTATAGAGTCAACAATTGTGCAGGGGTAAAGAAGGCATGGAGTCGGCTTAGCACACCTAATCTCTTGAAAGCAGATTTTACAAGAGATGTAATATGATCTTTCCAAGATAAGTCCCGAGTAAATGAAACCCCAAGCATGTTCAAGGATAATACAGGATTAAGTTGAATATTATTAAACATTAGTGGGTATACCTGTGGAAGATTAAACGGGTTGACAGGTGTAAAAACTGAATCTTTGATGCACTGAAAACAACCATATTATTTTTATCCCAGTCAGAGATACGAGCCAAGTCAGACATTAGGTGTGCCATAGCCTCATCCCTCGTTTGTTGAAGTAACTGCTGAGATGGACGTTGTGGGAACCGAATGGAAAGGTGAAGGGTGGAGTCATCAGCGTATGAGTGGATAGGGTTAGATGTACAGGTTAGAAGGTCACTGATGAATAAAAGGAAGAGAGTTAGTGATAGGACAGAGCCCTGAGGAACACAACTGTTAATAGATCTAGAAGAACGATGGCCGTCTACAACAGCGGCTATAGAACGACCAGAAAGGAAGTTAGAGATGAAGGCACAGATAGAAGGATAGAGTTAGAGATGAAGGCACAGATAGAAGGATAGAAACCGTAAAAGAGCAGTTTGGAAATTAAAGATTTATGCCAGATTCGATCGAAAGCCTTTGAGATGTCAAGTGCAATGGCAAAGCTTTCGCCAAAGTCCCGAAAGGAGGATGACCAGGAGTCTGAAAGGTAGGTGAGAAGATCGCCAGTGGATCGTCCCTGACGGAACCCTTACTGACGATCAGAAAGAAGGTTGTGATAGGAAAGATGCCATAAAATTTTTCTCTTAAGAATTGACTAGAAAACTTTTGAGATACAGGATGTTAAAGCAATTGGACGATAGTCAGAGGGTTGGAAACGGTCACCCTTCTTTGGGACTGGTTGAATGAGAGCAAACTTCCAGCGAGAAGAAAAGGTACAAGTTGATAAACAAAGGCGAAAGAGTTTACCTAGGCAGGGTGTAAGCACAGAAGCACAGTTCTTGAAGACAACAGGAGGAACTCCATCAGGTCCATATGCCTCATTAGTATTGAGGCCAGTGATGGCAGAAAATACATCACCCGAAGAAAATTTAATGTCAGCCATGAGGAAGTCAGAGGGGGGAACTGATCGAGGAACAGCACCGGAATCGTCAGAAGTGGAATTGGAGGAGAAAGTCTGAAGAAGAGATCTGCTTTATTAGTAGCAGAAATAGCTACAGAGTCACCAGAGTAGAAAAGAGGAGGGAAGGATGATGAGGTAAAGTTGTTAGAAAGGTTTTTGGCAAGATGCCAGAAGGAGCGGGAAGAATTCGAGTTAGAGAGTTGAGAGCATTTAGTACGGATGAAATTATTTTTAACAGTGCGAAGAACAGACTTAGCACGATCCCAGGCAGAAATGTACAAAAGCTGTGATTCAGGGGTGGGTTGGCTCCGGTATCTTTTATAGGCCCTCTCCTTATTGCGGACAGCATTAGAACAAGCGTGATTAAACCAAGGCTTTCTTGCATTAGTCAAAGGATATGAGAAAGGAATGTATGTTTCCATGCCCGAGAGAATAACCTCCGTAATGCGCAAGGCACATTTCATGAAATATTTGAAGACAAAGGGGTTGCAGTGCGCTATAACGGAACAAGGTCAAAACAGTAAAATGATATATGTAATCCCTTCCTTATATCTTTTTTTTTTTTTTTTTCAGACGTTTGTTCACTGCATGGTTGGTTAATACCTTTAGTTATGCCATTATCATGAAACTTTTCGGATGCATTTACACGACACCATAAAGGCACGTACTGGAGTTTTACAAAAATGTATGAATGGGATTGTATGTCATTTTACTGTTTCGGCCTTGTTCGGGTGTTTTTTGGCAGATTGCCATCCGTGCATCTTCATACATTTTACAAAATTACATATATATATATATATATATATATATATATATATATATATATATATATATATATATATATATATATATATATATATATATATATATATACAGTATATATATATATATATATATATATATTTATTTATTTATTTATTTATTTATATAGTACCTCTGTGAAACAAAGCTTTGAAGGTTTTTGTAAGTCATTTAGAGGGAAGCGTCGTAGGAGTGATTAGATTGATGAAGGCTCTGACTAACCCGTTCCCATTCAAAAAGTCTCTCTCGAACTGAATACAGTCTTTCGGAGATGAATATAAGAAGAAGCACTAAGAAAGCACAGCGCCCACCACCATGCTTTAAGATCGGTCAATGGCCGAACTTTTGACCCGTGACCCTTGACTAATTTCTCTCAGACTTGAAATATTTCATTCTTGGGCCGCCATTAACCCCTCTACTTATTGGTCCATACTGGAACGAAGACGTGTCAGTTGGCCTTGCCCTGAGTCCTTGTCCTTTGACTTTTTTCTCAAAACTTAATAAATTAATCACTGGGTGACGCAAACCTTTCCATCATCTTTAATGCGAATTGAAGAAAGGCTTTCAAAGGGCCAATACTGCACTGCTTGATATTGTCCTTTGACCTTATATTTTGAGAGGTTATTCTCAAAACTGAACCTCCTCATCCCTGGCCCACTCTCTACACTTCTACCAAGTTTCGTCTAAATCGGATGAATACTGTAAAAGTTACTATATTCCCTTGGATCTATGCGAGCAATATCTGCCACACATCGGATCCAGAGGAGAAACAAACCAGTCAGTGAAGGGGAAAAAGTAATCGGCTTTGCTATTTTAGGGCGAACGGGGTCTGAGAAAGAGGAAGAAAGAAGAAGAATATGAAGAACTTGGGATTTTTCTCGATTACATTTAAGGATGTTATCGTTTCAGTTACCTTAGATTTTTTAGATACAGAAAACCATGAGAAGTAGGGCTAGATACTGTTAGAGAAATATATATACATCTCCGCGCTTGGGAGTTCGAAGGAGTATATTTATTAAGGCTAACAGATGCGTCGGAACCATTCCAAACACAAACTGTCTACCGACATTCTGTTTTAAGCCAAGTACAGTAAATTGTTTAGTGATAATCGTGCTTCTGTTCTTCATATATAATCCGTACCGCAAATTCCTGTTCATCAAATCACGGGCATTACCCCCAAATTCCTCCTCACCACACACACACACACACACACACACACACACACAGTCTCTGCAACATACCTTCCTTGAGGTTCCTGGATTCAGTACTCAACTTTAAGGTATTGATTTCAACCCTTTTAATAACGAGAGAGAGCCATTCCCTTGTTTCTGTGTGTGTGTGTGTGTGTGTGTGTGTGTGTGTGTGTGTGTGTGTGTGTGTGTGTGTGTGTGTGTGTCAGAGAAATAGAAAGAAATAGAAAAATAGGTAGATGTTTAAACGGACAGAGAGAGAGAGAGAGAGAGAGAGAACATCTTGTGTGTTGCAGGGACGGCTGTCACTGTTATCAATGTCTCCTCAGTTTATTAGTTTCCAACTCGCACTGTCACCACTGACACGCACAGAAGCAGAGCAGACTGAACCCTTATCACAATTCCCAAGATAATGTCAGGCGAGTTTCTGGTGGCGCGCTGGGTACAACTTTGTATATACCAATATATATATATATATATATATATATATATATATATATATATATATATATACATATATATATATATATATATATATATATATATATATATATGTGTGTGTGTGTGTGTGTGTGTGTGTGTGGAGAGAGAGTAACATATTCATATAAACATGCATGTATGTTTATATGTATATACGTACTTCAGTTCATTTCAATGCAGACAGATGGGTAGATAAATACTGGGTGTCCCGGGGCTTGATGAACTAACCTCGGGAGGTAATTCTAGGGCTGATAGCGAGTAAAATGTACTATATCATCATTGCGTCAGCTGTCAGCAGTAATGATGGCTACAGGTACTGATGACCACACGGCTGCATTATGACACAAGTTATTTACTCTTACGAGGTCATCAGTAACTTAATCGTTTTTTTTTTCCTATCTAAACAAAACATTGTGGAAGAGTTGAATATAAAGCAAGAATGAATGGATTCGATAACAAAATCAGTCTATCAAAGGCCAAGGTTACAGGGAAAGGCCAGCCCAAAGGCACTGATCAAGGTCAGCTCAAACAGTTTTAATCTTATCTGAGCCAAACTTGGTAGAAAGATTGTGAGATTATATTCTGAGAACAGTCACACAAATGTCACAGAGTAAGGTCAACCGTCGACCCGTGCATCTGTGTTGGACAAAATAACTTACCGGTATACATTTTTTATCTGAATTGGAACAAACTTGGTGAATGAATTGAGCATCAATGAAAAGGCTGACCTATTGTTTTGATAACAATAGATCAAAGGTCAAGGTCACATGGCAAGGTCAACTAAACAGTTTGGCCCCATACAGACGAAACTGTGGAATGATACTGGATAAAACAAGGATAAGAAGGGTCGAGTCTGAGAACGATCAGCCAACGGTCAAGATCACAGGGAAAAGTCAAAAGTTAAGGTTACTGGGTAAAGTCAACTCAAACAATTTTTATCGTCTTTTATCTAAAGTTGGTGGAAGGGTTAAGGGTTAAGCAAGAATGAAGTAATTAGATTTTTAGAGTAATTTGCCGAAGTCAAGATCAAAGGGCAAAGTCAAATAGCCAGCCCTCACATCAGTTGGTGGGCAGTGGTGTCACACCCACTCAGTGCTCCTGGTTTTATTTCCGATTTGTGATAAACTTTGTATTCATTTGTTCAGCAATTCTCTCTCTCTCTCTCTCTCTCTCTCTCTCTCTCTCTCTCTCTCTCTCTCTCTCTCTCTCTCTCTCTCTCTCTCTCTCTCTCTCTCTCTCTCTCTCTCTCTCTCTCTCTCTCTCTCAACAATGCTTCTCTTTCATCGTTATCAGGAGTACCTCTAATCAATCATTTTTATTCCAGTCATGTCACCCTTTTTTACTAGCTTGCTATTTTACTATCTTACTCTTTCTCCTCTGTCTTGTCTTTTGGTTTTGTATTATCTATCTCCTCTTTTAGTATGTTCTACGGCCTCTTGGCTCTTTCTCCTCCCTCCACTTTTTTTTCCCCCTCTCCTTTCTTGTCTTCTGTGCTTTCCTCATTCCTTTATTCCATTCTTGTTTTCGCCTCTCTCTGTTTCTTCTGTTTTTTCTCTTCCTCATACCTTCTCTTGTCATATCTTTTTCCACTTTTTTATCACATCCTCTTCTCCCCTCTCCTTTTATCCTTTCCGTTTGTGCTCGTTTCCCTCTTAACTTTTTCTCTTTCCTATCTTCCTTCCCTCTTCCACCCCGACTCTCACTCTTTTTCTTCCTGTATATCATTCTCTTTGTCTTCTCTCCATAGTTTCCCTTTCCTTACTGCATCCTCCATTCCTCTCCCATCTCCCCCTCCCGGCATCTGGCTCTTTCCCGCCAACCTGCCTCTCCCCTCCTTCCCGTCCTCTCACTTGTTCTCGTCCATTAACGCTTCCTTCTATCCTCTTCTATCTCTTCTCTCCCATTCCTTCAACTCCTTTTCCTCTCTACTCTCCTCTCCCTTCTCCTCACTCGCCACACCCTTTTCCAGACTTTCAGCTTGCGTTCCCTGCCTCCTTTTCCTCACTACCCTCCTTTAATTTCTCGCTAATCCTCTTCTCGTCTCTTCTGTTTTCTCCTCTTCCTTTCCCAGCCCCCTTCCTCTCCCTAATTCCTCTCCTCCCCTCCCACCTTTTTCCACCATTCCGTGTCCCACCAACTCTTATCCTCCTCCCTTTCCGTTTTCCTAGAATCTCTCTCTCTCTCTCTCTCTCTCTCTCTCTCTCTCTCTCTCTCTCTCTCTCTCTCTCTCTCTCCCACCTGAGAGGCGCTCCGGGACTGAGAGGGCTACAGGGCGCTCAGTGCCAACCCGGACAGTGAAGGGGGAGGGTGCCACGGTTTCGCTCTCTCTTGAACTACTTTCGACGCTCTCCCTATTCCCGTACTGGCCAGTCTGTCCTCTATTATATCCACATTTCCTTTGTCCAAAACGTAGTTATACACACACCAAACTGGAATTCTTAGTGATTCTAAAAAGCAGAAACCAGTGCAGTGAAGAGTGAAGAATGAATTCACTGACAAAGTCCTCGAAAGACGACTTGTGTGCTTATGATCTCAAATGAATGTGACGTTAAGTGAACGTGCCATTTCCCTCTCCCAGACCTCACTTACCAGTGCCGTCTTGCCTAACAGACTGGATTTAGAAACGATGATTGCCGTGTTTTATGAAGTGTTTTATCATCCCCACGCTAAGAAGCGGGGATTTGGAGATTTATGAGTGTGTTGGGTACCCCAGCTTCACGATCTCTACTTCACGTGCCTTTGCCTCACCGTCTCTTACTGCCTTCATATCGTCGCCACGTAGGAACTGACAACGGCTGTATTTTGGAATTCAGGTCTTCATTCGTGGTATACTAGTTAGCAAAAGATACCAGCTAGAACAGTATCACTATACTAGCAAGTGAATTATATCTTTTAGTCATATATCATGTAGAACTTAGAACTAGTCAGTCCTATTTACGGTACATGTCGGGAGAGTATCGAATACTTGCTAATAAACCAGCATTGCTTATTTCATTTAGAATTCCATAAACATTGAGAAAGATGCTACAATCTCAGTTAAGATAACATACCAGAAAGTACTGTGACCTAGGATAGTAGGGCAGTCTTAGGAAAGTACGTCATCTTTCAGCTAAGACAGTATCCAAGACAGAATGACAGCACAGTATACGCAACACAATAATACAGTCATCTTTCCGTTGCAAAGTAAACCATTCTATTCAGCAGCATATCAGTCTTACATGTTAGATCTCAGTATCCAACATCAGATTTCAGCATTGCGTTTATCAGCCTATCTTGAGATGTAGTATTCAGTATAGTAAAGATTCAGGAATTTAGTATAGCGGAATATCAATCTTTTGCTCTCTAAAGTATTGGGGAAGGGAGGTGAAGGTGGCAGGACCTCTCCGCCATAGATATTAAGCCACGATGGTTGTTTGCCCCAGTGACCTTCGTGCAGTGGATAAGTTATTTTAACTAATAAACAACAACAACGTGCTGCAAAGATGAAAGCCGTTGGCAAGGAGTCTGATACCGTGAAAAAGTAAATATCTTGACCAAAAAGACAACTGAATTGTTAAGTATAAATTGGGAAAGTTGGAATTTCACTGTTTGGCTGCAACAGAACTTACATTGACATTGAAGATATTCATATTCCACTACGGGAACTCAGTCTTCACCATTTTTCAGGATTTTGTATAAAAAAAAAAAAAAAACGAAATTCAGTCCTCTGATTGCCATTGATCACTATTCTAGAAGTGGAATCGCCCATTCAATTACCAAATAAAGAATGCAGTCACTGAACCACCTTGCTGAATAACAGAGTTGTCAGAATTGATAAGGGTGTTTGGAAGATTTAGTTGTGGCCAAAGGTCCTTTATTTCCATGTGTGCTTCCTTTCTCCCTTGGTCAAGAATATCACATTCATCATCATCCAAACCCTAACTGCCGCTAGTGGATGGGGTGGGAGGGCTTCATTAACAGAGATACGAAAACGCAAAAGTATGAGGAAAAATTAGCAGGATGTCTAGTGAAATGCCATATAATGCAATTCTTAAAAATTCTCGGCACGGCCTTGCAGGCCAAAACCATCCAAAGCCATCCTGTTGGTAGTTATGTTATATACGGGTGTATCCAAGCACATCTTCATTCATAACTTGTCCATCCAGTTCTTCATCGGTACTTTTGCTTCTTAGGTTTCCTCACCTCGTTTCTTCACACTCTGACTTAAAATATCTAACAGTTTTACCTGGACCATAAGGTCTCTCTTCCCACCCTGAAACTTACCCACGTATGCTATTTTCATCACTCAAGCCATATGCCTGTTTATTCTTTCTGATCAACTTTTTCTTATGCTTTAATTGATCGATTCCTTAACCCGAAACAATCTGGTGATGTCGTTTCTCTTAATGCTTTCATTTTCCAGACGGGTATATTAAACTATATATTTCCTTTTATTAATCCCTCTTCTCCTACTGGCCCTATCCAAGTTTAACAAAATTGACTGAAAGTACCAAGAACAGACTTTTAACAAGATGCCACTGGACTGAGGAGGTTAAACTGATCATTTATGAATCTCTGATGCCTTATCCTATACAACCTATGCACCTTTTATGGCTTCCTTTGTTCTTGTTCTCTGACTATTAATACTCATGGCATAGTAGTGCCCCACACCCATACGCTGAAGTAGATGCTAACACAGTGCCATGTAATCATCTTATACATACGAGTACTGTATTCAACCTTCTGTTCCGTATCATGGTCTTCACAGTACCGACCACTCTTCTTCCTTCAACCACTCTCCTTTCCAGTTCCTTTCCATACTTCCCTCTCTTTCCTACCTTTGTACAAAGGTACCTGAAATATTGCAGTATTGCCGCTAGAACCTTTCTCCTCTCATGAACGCCTCACGCTGTTAGTTTCTCTCTAAACTGGTTTAATTTATTGTTTACATTAAACTTCACACGACTTGGACGCGAGAATTTTATTCTTTTTTAACGCAGATGAATACGTTCAGCCAAGGGAAGCACACCTCACTGAAAGAGTTAAAACCTACTGATGCCACTAATTAAAGGGCAGATGGAAAACTTTTGAATTTTCTCTGGTTACTACTAGACATTCTGCCTTCAAAGGATGATATTAAAATTACAAGAAAATCGACATGGGTGTGCTAGGCTGACTCACACGCACTAGACATCATTAGCACACTTCAGCACATGTTAACATGGACACATGTGCTGCAGTCTGGGTCAGCACCTGTGACTCATGTGGTGGTGTGTGATGAATATGGTGTGCCATGAGCTGAGGTAAGGTGAAAGGTGGTCACTGTGAAGTGATTTGGTGCGTTTAATAACCAAAGAACGTAGTGGAAATGCTTCAATGGGTGATGTAAATGAAACAAGAAACGGTGCTAAGGCACAACAAACCCGTCCTCGGCAGTCATTTTAGTGCTGGCGTATAAACACTACAGGATATTTAATCAAAGATGTCAAATATCAAATTTGGAGTAAATCGGGTGAAATTTGACGATTTTATGACCATTTGAAATTGTAGGCCCGACCCACCTGACATTGACCCCCCTACCGCTAACTGGGGGGTGACCCCCCCTGATGAAATGAGGCATATTATACGATGCAGATTTGAACGATGCACGTTTAGGTTTTGGTTTCACTTCGATATGACGAATTTAAAAGGAGTTATGACGATAAAACTTTTTTTTTTTTTTTTTTTTTTTCAGGGTCTACAGCCAGGACCTTGGCCCAGTTTGGACCAAAATTTATTCAATTGATGAGGTCATAGCCCATCATCCCTGTAATTTTGTCAAAATAGCACCAACAGTTTTCGCGTGAAGTTGTTAACAGACAGAAGTTAGACAAACAGACTAACACACAAACAGAGTGAAAACAATACCCGTCTCTGAGCTGCTCCTGGGCGGGCACGGGTGATAAGTGTTGCTTGGTGAGTCGGAAGCGTGAGATGAAGAGATGTAGGTTGGAAAGATATGGGATGGGGAAGAGGAGGGAGGCAGAGGGCAACGGTGGGGAACCGTGGGTGGATATGGAAAGGTGTGGGGCGATGGAGATGTGGGGCTCAGAGATGCTGTATAGTGAGGTATGCAGTGGGAGTATGTTAGCTAAAATGGCGTGAGGGGGAATGGTGTGGACAGGGGTGGTGAGGTATAGGGTGGAGGAATGTGCGGAGATGAGATGTTGGGTGAATGAAGGAGGAGAGGTGAGGAGTGGAACAAGGGTGTGTTGTGATGGCTCTAAAACTGATATTGTGTCCTGATGAGGACAAGATGTGCTTTCATTTCTGCTCTCTCTCTCTCTCTCTCTCTCTCTCTCTCTCTCTCTCTCTCTCTCTCTCTCTCTCTCTCTCTCTCAATACTACGAGTGCTGAAGGAGAAATCAGTACGCAAACGCATGTGATAGAGGAACAGCTTAAACTAATTAATTTAATTTTGAAGCTGTGTTAACACGAATATCTCAGTGATTAAGTGGTTTGGTTGGCGTGCTACATCTTTTTCACAATATATATATATATATATATATATATATATATATATATATATATATATATATATATATATATATATATATATATATAAGAGTTTTATTTTCCCCGGTGTAGAGAACAACTCTATGCGGGAAGGCTCCCCACATACAGCTCTTCTCAACAAGTTGGGGTAAAAGGCTTTTCGTTTCATTAACTCTCCTCCTCTTACTGGCTCCCTTCAGCCTCTGTCTCTTGGCCGCACTGTTGCCTTTTCTCTCTCTTGATTTAGCTCTGACTGTCTGCTTGCATCGCTCCACCACTATGCGGGCGTGTAGCACCCGTCTAGGAACAAAGTCTAATCCCTTTTCTGTACAGCTCTTTGTTACATAAGTTAACCAGCACTCTCAGCCCTTCACGTAAGTAGCAGGTCAACTCTGGAACTCTTCCTCTATCCGTATTTCGTACTACCTGTGACCTCCAGTCTTTCAAAAGCAGTTTGTCCAGGTATCTCGAAATGAATGGATCTTGAATTTGGCTCTCTGTTATTTTGTTTTTATTTTTTCTAAGAGGGAACAATGAGTGGGCATCTAGCCCTTGCTTCCTTCTTCCCTGCGTAGCATATATACTGTAGATAGATAGATAGGTATAGATATATAGGCCTATGTATAGATGTATACATATGTATACATACGAGTATATGGATATATGTACGAGAATATATACTGTATAAACAGTAATATATATATATATATATATATATATATATATATATATATATATATATATATATATATATATATATATATATATATATATATATATATATATATATATATATATATATATATATATATATATATATATATATATACATATATATATATATATATATATATATATATACCCTTTGGTTCCTTCTTCCCTGCGATATATAGATAGAGAGATGAGTGTGTGTGTGTGTGTGTGTGTGTGGAGAGAGAGAGAGAGAGAGAGAGAGGAGGGGGATTTGAGTAGCCACTGAAGACACAGATTTGGGAGGGTTTTAGATACTGGTAAGTGAGGCAGACATAATAAAATAGACAGCCGAGACGAACACATATAAAAGATCACATGATGGATATATAAACGAACGACAGGCACAGTGACCAAAACATTCCCTTATCGCCAACAATTCGCTAACTCCATTTATATTTCGTTCTTGCTGTCATCAGGCTATGATATAACGGGGCCTATTTCCTGTTATTCCAACTATCGCCACATTGTTTCCTTCAGACTGGATGGAATACACCAAGCGCTCTCCCCCACCAAAACAAATTCAAGTGCAAGGAAACTAAAATGATACCAACCCAACCAGTGAATTAGATACATAAATCTACCTGAAAATTGGTAAAAAGACTGGTTACTCAGCATTACTTATTTTTCTAACACTAACACCTTCACGTTACACTTCCCACCACCTGATAATTGGCTGAACCTCTTCACTGCCATGACCGAACAGTAGGTAATTACTCTCAGCTGATATCGGATAATCTGATTACTCATGTTAAATATCCAGTGCAAGATTTCTAAACACCATCCGTACCCCTTACACTGAGATAGTTGAGTTAGGCATTTTGTTCTGCGCAGCTGCTGACGCGGCAAAAGGGTTAAGCATAATCAATAGCCTGGTAGGTGTATAGAGATTGCCGGCAATGTCCGATGCGGGGTTGTTAGTGACATGATGAGGTGGTCATAGCCATTACATTGCCTGTACATTACTATACAATGCTAGCAGTTAATCCGAGAGATTGAGTTAGGTAGCTTCCTTTCGCACATACAGAACTTATTTCTCTCTCTCTCTCTCTCTCTCTCTCTCTCTCTCTCTCTCTCTCTCTCTCTATATATATATATATATATATATATATATATATATATATATATATATATATATATATATATATAGCCTGTGTGTGTGTGTGTGTCTTTCCCAGAGTATTGCAAATTTATTACCTCGGCCAACGAGGTTGGAGGAGGTTATGTATTCACATATGTTACTCTGTTTATCCACACAATATCTCCAAAAGTTTTCAATGAAATTCAATGAAATTTTACGGAAGGGTGGGCCGTGGGCCAAGAAGGAATTGATTACATTATGGTGCGGATCTGGATCCCATGTATCCCGCACAATGACTCCAAAAGTTCTCAAGGAATTTCAATATAATTTTGTGGAAGAGTGGGCCATGGGTCAAGGAACAATTGATTAAATTTGGGGGGGGGGGCTCGGAACCTATGTATTCCACACAATGTCTCCACGGCTACGGATCAGGATCCTTTTTCATGACAATGGCATTGGAGGAGGTATGCGCTCTCTGAGTGATTTCTAGTTTCTACTGCCGTTGTACATTAAACATTGTTTTTTTTTCTTAACTTTCAGCGTGTATTTCGCCCTTTTAAGGGCTGCTACTGTGCTGGATAAAGAAAACACAGAGTTGGTTCAAAACACTTACAGTAACATCTGAGAGCTCATTTCATGAGAGAACATTGTGGTCTCATCATGAAATACCACGAGAAAAAGAAACATGAAGGGATTGTGAGGCGTTGAAGGAGTACAGTGTGTGTTAATGAAGAAAAATTATGACGTAAAGAAAGACAGGGTTATTGATACAACAAATACAATGAATTTCTCCTTTAATCAGCAGTAAAATATGGAGCAGGAATTAGCTGTATCATAACCTCATCTTACTTTTATAACGACTGTTGCCATGGGCACTGAGAAACGGGTAGAAACTTGACGGTTGTGATTATCAGCATACGAATAGACAAAACTGAATACTAGAATGACAGCGATATAAAGATAGAACTCTGAGGAACACTCTTACTGATTAACAGCCGTACTGTCAAAGAGAAATAGTGACCGTCTTCCAGAGAAGCTATCCATGGACCTTGAAGCACAAGTGATGAAGGTGCGGATGGGAGAAGTGTGCTGTGTAGGCCTATGTATTTCACTTCTTCTATTTATGTAACTATGCATCTATGTATGGATGCATGTGAGTATGTATGTATGTAAGCCTATATTTTTCTGTTTGCATACTGTGTAGCCCTGGTATGTACGTATGTATTTGTGCACGCATACTTTACGTTTTGTGTGTGTGTGTGTGTGTGTGTGTGTGTGTGTGTGTGTGTGTGTGTGTGTGTGTGTGTGTGTGTGTGTGTGTGTGTGTGTGCGCGTGCGCGCGCGCGCAAGGCGGCAGTGACAGAGGGCGACCAACACCCTCTCCAACAACACCGCCCATAATTGGATAATTGTGTGGTCAGACTTAGGACAGACCCACCACATCCCTCCCTCCTTCCCACACCTGTACTTCCCAGTATCCAGTCCTAATGTTCACTTCTTTCCCACCCACAACTGCACCTTCACCCTACTCTCCCTCACGCCTCTCGCCTACCCTCTCTCTCACGCCTACCTATCCCATCCTCTCTGTATCACTGCTTTCTCCCCCACGTTTGTATCCATTTCGTCAGTTTTCTGACCTATTTCTGTTCTTGCCAGTTTTCTCACCTATTTTGCTCCCTCACTGCTACAAATCTCCACCCATCCTCTTACCTCTCATCTTTAGCTCTCTGTACTTTTTCTTCCCTCTCTCTCTCTTAAAATTTCATCTCCATATTAAACTGACGTGTCATCAATTTCTCTTCTATAACCTTTTCACTCACACATAACTTCCATCCATCCTTCCTTAAATCCTCCGGCTCACACCCTCTTCTCCCACCTACATACTTCCTCCCCCTCTCCTTCCTCCTACTAACTTGCCTCTCTTTCCATTCGTCCCAGCTCCCCTTACATCTCACTTATCTAGACATTCACCTTTCACCAATCTCGTCCTCAATTCACACACCCCTGCCCTCTTTACACAGGCATCGTCCTTCAGGTGGTAAGAGATATGGTTTGCTGCCCCAAGGGACGCGAGATCAAACCCACGTTGGAACAGGAAATGGTTTGAAGCCCTGAACTTCGTTGCAGCTACCATTACTGGTCTCCCACTAGATCCACCGACATGTTATAAAAGCACCCCCGCTAATACCATAACACCAGCGTTGAATCAGACAGGCAGAGGGCACGGTATATTCAGTATAAAAGATAGGTCTTATCACTGGAGAGATACCAAAGGTGTGTGACATGTCAGAGAGCTGCTGGGTCTCAGGGAACGTAATATCAAGTCATTAATCTTATCGTACGTATATTTCATCTTTTTTCATTTGATTATTTCTCTTCCCTGACCCATCCAGCACCTCTCACCTCTCATCTCAGCCACTTTAGCGTCTCACCAGTCCTTTCCTCACCTCTCACACCTCTCTTCCCTCTTACTCTTGCATTCTGAATTACCCATCCCAACCTCCTGACATTTTACTCATCTCTTCTGTTACATTCATTCGTCCTTCAACACCAGTTTCAACCTCCTTACCGTTTATAAAAAACCATCCCTCCCGTACCCGCTCAGTCCTTACACCTCTCACTGCTATTCAACCTGGCCACTTACCCAAACCTCCCCCTCTCTCCTCAGTTACCCACCGTTGCTCAATCTGGTCCTCACTCATGGTCTACTAAATCGCCGCAACAGAACAACCCGAGATCAAACCAAACCGAGAACAGATGGCCATTCATGTACTCTTTATGGAAGGGCGGATGTGTCCCTCTTCATAGGAATTAAAATGGGAATAATCTCGTAGTGTTACAGCTGAAGGGTCACACGTCTGTCCACAGTTACCATGGCGGGGACGTGCGAGATGTACTTTTATAAATCCCAGTCTTTTTATCTGCTTTTTTGTCTTTCAGTTTCATTAATTATCTGTTCTTTCCTCGCATTTCAGTCTTTTTTATTTGCCTGTATGTCTTTCTCTGTCTCTGTTATCTTTATGCCTTGCTATAATTACAGTCCACCTTCCAGCCCCACACTGCAACGTACCTCCTCTTTAGTTACCCATAAAGAGGATAAAGGTAACACAATCACCTTAATTTCACTGACGGTCCTAGCCTCTGCTTGTGACAGGATAATTGTTTCTCACTGAATTTGGGTGTGGGGAGAGGGTGAAGGAGCATGTGAGGAGAGAGAGAGAGAGAGAGAGAGAGAGAGAGAGGAATTAACAAACAGCGTGAGTAATACGAGTGGAGTAGAGAGGTGAAAGGAAAGAGCCTATCATGGAAAGTGGAGAGAGGTGAATCGTGACAGTAAGAAAAAGGTCAAAGGAGGAAGGAATGTGAGGTGAGAAGAAGAACTGGAAGAAAGGGGTGCAGGATGAGAAAATGAGAGATGAAAATAGGTTCGGATTATGCAACCAATTAGGCTGACAAAAAAATACTTAATGATGTATTCGAATTATTTAAAAAAAAAAAAAAAAAAAGCAAAACTTAGTTAAAAGTTTGGAGGAAAAAATCCTAAAATAATTCATGCGGTAGTAGTAATTACCCTATGTTCATCTAAACGTGAACCCAGTGGATTGCAAGACGAACTTACCCTTGTTCTGTTGTCCACTCTCCTCCTATCGAGGGATACGAAAGGGACTGATGGACGTTTGAATAACCCGGCAGCTCCATCTGTCACCCATATCGGCGTCACCACGTAAAGGTGTCCCTCTCCAGCACCAGTTCTTGTGGTGAAACTGACAACCGTAAATGAGTGAATATTTTTTTAAACGAACTGAAACGGAGAGCGTTTGGCTAAAATAAATGAAGGCTGAAGTAAATGAGAGACCCTGAAAAGGTTATACATATGTCTTCGTTGAGTATGTTATCAAGGCTCACGTCGATATATCATTCCCACTCAGAATACCAGTTATGATATCAAATCCTCCGTAATATTATCGTGAAGGACTACACATGAAAAAATGACTCATTTCACTTCATTCCATCGACAATCTCCAAACAATATCTAAACCAACTCTGATTCCCTCTTATCGGCCTGAGATAATGCTTAATTTCATTTGACTAGAGTTAACGTGAGGGCAGCCACTAATCCTGCTTCCTTTTTTTATGCAATGCAAGGAAGAAGAAACCAAAGGCTAGAAGCCCGGAGATTGTTCTCTTCAAGAAAATATAATAACATAACAACAGAGAACTAAAATCTAGATCCATTCATTTCGACATGCCCGAACACACTGGGTTTAATCGACTGGAGATCATAAGCAGTAGGAAATACAGACTGGGTAAGGTAGTCCCAGAGTTGACCTGTTGCATATATGAAGGACTGGGAGTAACGGTTAACTCTTGCATTACAGAGTTGGACAGCAAAGGGATGAAAGTTTGCTGGTAGACAGGTGCTACGAGCTGATCGCAGTGGTGGAGATATGCAAACAGACAGTTCAGGGGAGCAGTGACAATTGAAACAGCGATAGGAAAGAGGTAAAGGTGCAATAGTGCGACGAAGAGGCAGAGGTTGAAGGGAGCCAGTGAGAGGAAGAGAGCCTTTGACTCCGTCTTGTTGAGAAGAACTGTATCTGGGGAGCCTCCCCACACATGAGAGTTGTTTTCTACGCAGGGGAGTCTAAAGCTTCTGTATAATCAACAACTGTGCCGGGGAAAAGACGACACGGAATTGGTTTAGCACACCTAATCTCTTGGAAGCAGATTTTACAAGAGAAGTAATGTGATCTTCCCATCTACGTTTGTAAAATATAACCTTGCTGGAATCGACTTCTGATCTCACGCCCTATCCAGATTACGTCATCCAGTCGCTGCATATTGTACACATCCATATACTGCATTATTGCGCACTTTATCCAGTCCCTGCATATTGCACACCTCATTCAGCACCAAACATTTTACACTTCAGCCAATCATTGTACACTTCACCCAGTCACTGCTCACTTCATCCAGCCACTGCACACTTCGTCCAGCCACTGCACACTTCATCTAGTCACTGCAAGTTTCATCCAGTCATTCCACATTTCCATACTTTTCTCGTCACTCCACATTTGATAATTAATTTATCCAGTCACCCCACTCTTCCCACTCCATGCAGTTACTTTATACTTGGCAGTTCACTCATTTACTTCAAATTTCAGCCAGTCGCTTCACACTTTACGTTGCATGCAACAGATAAACACCTCAATTATTCTACATTCAGCACTTCACCTAGTCATTCCACCCTAGCTACTGCACTCCACACCAGCCACTTCAATCAAAACCTGCCTCCCCTCCCCTCCCCCCCAGTCCGCTCACTTCATTACCTTCAGTTACTATTGGCCTTAAAGCTGGTAGAGGAAGGGAGCCGTGTGCCGCCTCCATTGCCAGCTCACTCGCCCGCCCACTGCCTCCACCAAGGCCTCCACCTCGTGACACCCGTGAGGAGAGTGCCACCTGGTCCAGTGTGTGTGTGTGTGTGTGTGTGTGTGTGTGTGTGTTGTGAAAATGGGTGTTTAGTACCGGTATACACGTCTGCGGACTATTGTGAACCCGTATGTGTAAATGCAAGCATGTATTTATATATCGCATGTATACGTAAATATCAGGCAAGCGGCTGGTAGCATAATGAATGGAGTAATGGATTATGGGTGTTCAAATCGAAGTTGTTCCAGGAAATAACCCGGTTATCGAATTTGTCAAAAAATTTCATTACATCTCATCAACATGCCATAAATAAACCACTTTAATACCATTATACACAATATCACAGTAGAGAGAGGCTGCTGGTGCACTAATGGTGACATGTGGGTATGTGTGCAGGAACCACCGCACCTTTGGGAAGGATTTCACAGGGCACCATGTGAGCTAGTTATCGGAAAGAGAAGTAGAAATATAAGCTCGATGAAGGCAATATATTAACTTTTGGCTGCACAGATGAATTGAAAGTAAATATGCCTTGTTTTCCAGGAACTTACACATCCAACCACCCACCCCTAAGGTGCAGTACCAGAATGACTCTGCAAGTTCTTATACACACGCACACACACACACACACACACACACACACACACACACACACACACACACACACACACACACACACACACACACACACACACACACACACACACACACACACACACACACGCACGGACGCGCGCGCGCAGAGAGAGAGAAAGGGGGAGTCGGCACAACTTTTATATATATATATATATATATAGTGTATCTATTGAAAATTTTGTACGACTGCGGGTGTGTGTGTGTGTGTGTGTTTTATACAGTTCTCTTGTTACATCACCTTCTTTGAAGAAAGAAGCTATGGGCTCCTGAATTACAATGATCACAACATTGTAATCCATTTAACTTGCTGATAACTTCCTCCCTCTCGGTGTCTCCCCTCACAAAAAACCATGACAATATTTTCTCGGCTACTTTGTTCTTGCACGTCTCTTTTCCTCTCACAGGTCTTCCACTGCCAACTTTCACTCACATAACTTGCTCAAATTTAGTCTCCCTTTTGGTTGGATGTCCTCTTGCAACATCATCAGTAACTTCACTGTCAAACATTCTCGTCCTTAATTCACAGGAACAGAGCTTAGCTGATGTTCTGTTTATTAACTAAGATCTTTTTAAATGCAGTTATTGGCCTTTTATCAGTATTCAAGACAGGACGCGATCGTTTAGTTAAAATATTGCACTGTACACAATATTACTACTCTTGAATCGTGGCCATAGTCTCATTACAGAAATTCAACCTTTTGAGTCACACACACACACACACACACACACACACACACACACACACACACACACACACACACACACACATTCTGGTCCCTTAGTGTCTAGGTCGCGCACAGTCTCTCTCTCTCTCTCTCTCTCTCTCTCTCTCTCTCTCTCTCTCTCTCTCTCTCTGTTATGGAATGAGGCGTTGATTTGTTTCAGGATTACTTCAGTGTTGTTGTGATATCTTGAGCGATGTTATGTCAGGTTATTCAACATTCCTGGCGCATAATTCCGCTTTGCATTACGACACTTTAATGTTTCGTTTGTTACCTGGTGTACTAGCAGTGCCTAGCTGGGGTTATGTTAGAGCAGATTGCCATAGTATACGGCCACATACCTTAGGATAGGTCGGTATGTGTTATTTCAGGATACCTAGATTCTGTGGAGTTGGACTGTGTAATATCGACTGGACCGGGTTAGCGTACTAGGGAATACTTTAGGTACCTATGACTGCAGTGGACTGGGTAGGTTATGCCAGTTTAATTGAATGAGACTCTGCTTCGTAGACGATATTAGTTTTTTTTAAAGTGGCATCTAAGAATCTGGGACACTGTGAGCGATATCACTTAACATCCCACATCCTTATCACTCCACTCAAAGGCAATGGACTCTTAAAATCTATGACAAAGATAAGCAATCATAGGTTAGACTTGCACAAAATCGGAAGAAAAATCGAAAAACACCGATATAACTAAAAAATATCCTAGAAAACAAGAATTTACATTATACGAAAAACAAAAAATACCGAAAAGAACTGACATCCCTAAGCTTAAGAAGGATAAAATGTGAAGCAACGTGCACATCAACAACGTTCATTATGAAACCATCGATTACCTGATTGCATTTTTTTTCTGTTCAATGAACAAAGAAACACCCAAAGGATATCTCTGCGCAGATGACGAGCAAAAAGCGCTGAGCGGCGTGAAACATAAACGCTAGAATATTGTTCAAACAGCTGAATATGGGAACGGTGCAAACAGAGAAGTATCGGCTACTTAGCCGCTTCAGTCCCATGACGTACTTTACGTTTCAGTCATATGATGTCATATAAGTTTAGAGATACTCTTAAAACCTGAGGGTTTAATTATAACTTTCCTTTAGCCTTCCAATATAAGAGGCTCTCACTGAACTGAATTAAACTCGTCTGATGGTTGCAAAAATCAAATGTAAGACGTCATCATGGTGAAGGGTTGAACAAATCCATTTCAGTGCCTCTAACTCACTCTCCTCAGTCCATCCTAGTTAAACTCACCGCAACCCGGTGTCATGACATCAACGAGCATAGCAGTGACAAACTTCGTGAAGCATAAGTATTTCGTAGTGTCCCATTTTCGCCAGGTTGTAAACTAAATTGATATATTGATTCTTGCAGCATTTTCGTGACTGAGATGGCAGGGTGCGGTGTGTGATATATTAATGGCTGAGGCTTCACAAGAAGGCTGTTTATAGCTCACGGCTGTGGGCGGTGATGAAGTTGAGAGAGAGAGGTTGGACATAAGACAGTGTTCCTGGTTAATCATGAGGGGGTGCATGCGAACTCTGTATGTATTTAAACGCCTTCGTGCAATGTATATCTTCGCACATACATGTCTGCATTCTTAAATGTACACACGCTGGTGTGTGTGTGTGTGTGTGTGTGTGTGTGAGCGCGCGCGCGCTGTAAACCCACACAATGACCCGCACACCTGACACTCACCAGACTCCCGGTCAGGTGTGTATTAGCCATATCAGGTGCTGCGCCGCGCTGCCCACCGTTTTGTATGTTTCTCTGCTGTTTGTTCGCCTCCTGTGTTTGTACTTATTGCTACCTCAGATTCCATTTTTGTGTGGTTTTAGTCTGTTCTTATTTACGTCTGGTGCTTAAGTGTGCTTGAATTTCGTGTTTAGTTCTGTAGTGGGTGATTTTAAGGGATGCTTGTTATGTGGGATTCCTTACTTAGATGTGTGTGTGTGTGTGTGTGTGTGTGTGTGTGTGTGTGTGTGTGTGTGTGTGTGTGTGTGTGTGTGTGTGTGTGTGTGTGTGCTGTCGTGTAAGATTTCGTGTGTGTGGCCTTTTTATGAGAGTGTTCAAGTATGTGTGTGTGCGTGTGTGAATGTGTGTGTGACAGTGTGTGTGGGTGTCTGAGGAAGGGGTTGTGTGAGAACTTATGTGTGAAGGCTCTGTGTGGAAGTTTTCATGCGTAGTCTTTGTGTGTGTGTGTGTGTGTGTGTGTGTGTGTGTGTGTGTGTGTGTGTGTGTGTGTGTGTGTGTGTGTGTGTGTGTGTGTGTGTGTGTGTGTTACCATAACCTAATGCGTGTATTTGTTTCTGTGTGCGAATTTGTGAAGATAAATTAAGAGATCTTGATTATAGGTTCCTCATTTTCAACTTATTTCCAAAGGGACAACTTGTCAGCCTTTACTGTAGGCTACGTTCTCTTCTACGTAGTAAAGAACCCCACATGCCCATTATCGTCTATTCCTTAGTCGTTCGTCATTCTAGACCATTTCCTACCCTCCTCACTCCCGCCTCAGGTGCGTCGTGTTCAGCGTTTATCTCGAAGGCATTTTTGACGTGGTCTGCTTGACATGGAAACTGCTTTACGACACGATATTTACGTCGTTGGGGCGTTAGATAATTTACTGCCTTTGGCACATACCTGCTGAAACATTCCTTCAATAGCATCTTTGCTTTATTAGTTTCTTCAAAGATTTCCCTCCTTGACTCACTTAAATGATTTTCTTGTACAATATTTTTCAATAACTTCAATCGTCAGCTTTCTTAAAAGAGTTATTTCCTTAGATTGTCTCATTACTTTAAGCATCAAGTATTGTTACATAATGTGCCTTTCGACACTTTCTTCAACATTTTTTTTCACACAGTACCTCTGCTTTAAAAGTGTTTTTCACCATCTTCTTATCTGTCTCCCATCTTAAGTAATTTTATGTGATGATTTTCTTTAGTTTAATCCTTCCTCATTATTTTATTCGTCCAAAATTTATTTTCAGTAACATCCTCCATCCATTTCTCTTTCTGCTAACATCCACTGCTCAGTTCCTTTCTCAGTGTTCTTGTCTCAAGCTGTTTAATTATGACGTTTATTTTTTTCTTTTTTGATTATACAAAAACCTCAGAGCAGGGCAGCCTAGTTATCAAAAATCAAAAGATAAAACTGTGGCCTGAAAACAGAGTAACATGTGACCAAATTATTTTGAGGACCCGTGATTCTAGATAACGGGATCACAGATAAACACTTTAAAGAACAGCCAACATCATTGGGTGAGAAAACCTGTGCTTTGTCTGGTGCACTCAAGTATCAGTAGCGCACGTCAGCCTACACAGCCTGGTGTCATACTGTTTGACAAATACGTACCTCTGTATTCATCCACTTTCGTAAGAGGTTTGCAGTTTACCTTGTGTAGTGTTTGAAATCATTCTCAAGTAAACTATTTCAACAACTCTGAAGCACCTGGAAGCATATTATTTTGCCAGAAGTGAGCACTGTGAAGATGATAAAGTGATGTGTGGACATGTGTGAGGTATAATCAGTGACGCAGTGATATGCATCGTCCGCCATCTGCCCACATCGCTCCCTGACGCGCCCTAGTCATGCCCTGCTTGAAGTTGAAGGGGGGTCCGTCCTCCACGGCTCCGGGGGAGAGAGAGGAGTATGGACAAGAGGGCGAGCAGGGGCGTGAGGGGAGTGGGCATGAGGTGGGTGGGCGGGGTGGGGCTAGTGGACTGTTCTGTGGGCTGCTCTCCACCCTCGCTGAGAGACTGGCCTGTGGAAGGTATAAGAGGAAAAGACAGGTGAGTATGATCAGCATAATCTACGTGAACCTATTACATAAACTTAAATGGAAATAATATATTTGGAACAAATAAAAGTATGCACCTGTAGAAGGCGCTAGACTATTTCCTTTTCCGTCTTTGTGTCACCCTCATTTTATTCTTTCATGCCTATCACCCTACACTATCACCGTCTCTCTCTCTCCTAACCCTTCTAGTACGTCTGCATCCCCCGTTCACTCCCTTTCTACCCTCATCCCTCCCAGTCTCACTTCTTCCTTTGTTATCTCATCCATTCCATTCTCCAGCAATACTTAGCTTTCTTTCCAGGCTCGTCCTTTTCACCCTCTCTCTTCCAGCTCTGTCGGTCCCTCTCTGTTTCATTCTTCTTTCTCTGATCTCCTTACTCTGATTCTACTTTTTCTACAATCATCCCTCTCATCCTTCCCATCCCTTCTCATCAGCTTCTCACTTTTCTTTTCCAGTCTCATCCCCTCTCACAGACTAAATTGTTGTTGTTCAACCCCACCCACTACGTACACTTTCCTCTCCATATAACCATTTCCTCCCCCTCCTACTCACCTCTCCTTCTCCAGTCCCTTCCCTTTCCTCCCTCACTCATCCCTCATTCTCTGTTATGTTCCTCCCCTCCTCGCCCTCACTCACCCCTCGCTCTCAAATCCCTTCTTTCCTCCCCTCGGTCACCTCTGTTTCTCCAACCCCCTCTCCCCTTCTTCACCTCCTTCCTGCCATTCCTCCACTCTGCTCCTCTATCTCCCTCCCCCACTTACCCCCCAGCTCTATCCCTCTCCTTCCCTTCACCTTTAACACTCACCGCTCCCCCATTTACCCCCCTTCAACCCATTTCCTCCCTGTCCTCACCCCTCCCTCTTAAACCCTCCCCCTTCTCTTCTACTTTCGACATCGCCTCCAACTTATTGTATTCCATTCCCCCAGTCTCCCTCATCTACGACCACCTCCCTCACCTCTCCCACTCATCCCTCCCCCTTCAAACCCGTCCCTCCCTATCCCTAATCTGCTTCACTCACCCCTCCCCTTCAACCTCCCATCCCTCCCTGACTCAGCCTCCCACGCTCATTCTCTTGTTTCTCTCTCGTGTCATCACTCAAGTTATTCCTCTTGCCTCCCGACCTTGCCTTTCATCCCACCGCCTCTCTGAATACTGAACTGAAGTCCATTAATCACTGTGTTTACTCAAGTGCCTCTCCCACCCCATCCAGCCCTCTCTCACTTTTTCTTTCGCTTTTTATGTTCTCCCTTCTCCCGCCTTTCCTTTTCTGTGTCTTCCTCCCTGTTGTTCATATTGACCTTCTCTTCTTTCTCCTGTCTCTCCTGACGTCTTATCTTCTTTTTTCTCTCCTTTTTTTGTCAAAGGTGTACAAAGGAAAGCAAACAGCAATAGGCCTTATGGTCCTTTCGAGGCTGTTTGTTACAGAATAGACTATGACTACGAGATCTAATTCTACATGCTGAAGGATAAGGATAGTAAAGCAAGAAGGCTCCCCCCGCCTTCAAACCCTCCAGTTAAAACTGGAAGGGAAAAAAATGAGAAAGACCACCAAGCCGCATGGAAAAACTGACACGCAAATTTCATAGGAAAGATTGAAAAGAAAAAGTTACATTCTATAATACTTTGTCTATATACTACCAGTTTGAATAACCTGAAAGAGAAAGTAGTAAAGTAAAATGAATAATCAGATAAATAAATAAATAAATAAATAATGACATTATGTACAGGTACGTTAACAGGGGGTCTGTAGACACAGTGTGGGAATTGCACAGTGTTCAGTGTGCACGTTCTCTTCTTCGTCCCTCTTCCTCCTTTATTTTCACTCCCTCTCTATTTTCGTGCTCTCCACTTCCTTCTCTGCCCACCTAACCATCTCTCCTCTCATGCCTCTCTGCTCCTCCTCCTCTCACAACATTTTTTCCTTTCCTCCTGTTTGCCGTACATGCATACCAGATCAACTCAATAATGGAAAGTTTAGACGTTTGTGTGTGTAGACCCAGATTTTTCCTCTTTTTTTCTCACAAGTCCGTAACAGACACAGTGATCGATGTTAGAATAATGATATATATTTCTTTGTATATCTGGGCCACTTGCTCTTCAAGTTTAGCCATTGGAAGTTTGTTAAACAGTATTCTTATGACAAATCTTGTGTGTCAAAGTGATCAACACACACACACACACACACACATACACACACACACACACACACACACACACACACACACATATATATATATATATATATATATATATATATATATATATATATATATATATATATATATATATGGAGCCTCTGTGATACAGTGGAAAAGTGTGCCTTTTCGTGCACTGAAGTACGAGGGTTCGCCCCCCGCCCGGGTAATAAACTTTGGGAGCGTTCTTCTGGCCACGTACTGCATTGGCGGACACAAGTGGTGCTGTGGTTGAACCAGTGTCGCATACTATAAAGTATGCTTGCACCCAGTCGGCTTGCGCGGGCCGATTACACTTGGTTCACAGACAACACACACATTCAAAGCCACTCCAACACTACACTTACAAGCACTTCTCACCCTACATACAACCTCTACCAGACAGCCTAAGCCACTTGGTGGAGATACATTGGCTGCATCGTCCCCACTTCGGTAGGGATAGGCCGGTCCTGCAGTGGACACTCAAACGGCTGATGAGATGAGAGATGATATATATATATATATATATATATATATATATATATATATATATATATATATATATATATATATATATATATATATATATATAATGAGAGAAACAAATACATACATATAGATAAGTATAGTACATACATACATAGACAGGTAGATACTCGTGTAGATAGATACATTACTTATTGACTGAATAATTGATTTATTTACAAATCCAGTTATCTGTCTATCTGTCTATCTATTTGACATGCTATAGATCTATCACATTCCCTCCTCCTCAACGCTAACTTTGCCTATCTCCCGGTCTCCTTCACTCCCTCCCCGCCCTCACTCCGCCACACATCCCCAGCTTTGCTTCTCTGTATCAACTCCATATTAGCACAGCGACGTCACTGGTTGATGATAATAATGTCACCTTACCTCGCTGATGTGGCTCGTGTAATTATTTCCTCAGCGCCACCTTCTTCATTTGACGTCACTTGGGGTTTATGAAGACGTTAATGTGGGTTTTATTTTCCTTCGCAGGTAAATGTTGGCAGGCTGTCTGGCACGCCCGATTCTGAGGTAATGTGAACGTAGAGTATTTGTACTCGTTTAACCCTATCATCCCTATGCCGTATTTGTTGTTTATTCTTGTTACCACAAGGCGGTTTTACGCATGAGACTTATTGATATGAAATGCCCAGGTGGAGCCCTCATTACCCCCTTCACTGCAAAAGGTCTCCTCTCAGCTAAGTAACATCATCTGGAAGTAACAAGAATAAGACCGAAAACGTGATCGTTGTGAAGTGGTTTTAGCCCGAGGCCTTTTTATCTGTTTACCAAATCAACAACTTCATGCAGCTTAAGGGAGACCTCACGTAGTGTCGGGATTTATGAAGGCTGCACTGAACTTTTCTAATTCGAATTGTCCTTCATAAGCTCGTTTGGAGACAGCAAGATAAGAAAAGAAAGATGTCATTGTAAAGGGGTCAAATAAATATGAAGTTGCATGTATAGCTGATTGTGGGCAAGGAAAGACAGGGTTAAAATAGTTTTACACTGACTATACATATTTCATAATTGATTACTTGTGTCAGTGTATATACCTATGGAGAGAGAATTTTTATTGTGAATCTGAGGGTTGTTCATGCAAGTCGATACTGTTCCTTTTTTAATCCCCGCCCTTGTTGTTATCTCTTTAATTACATCTGTGCTCGCAAAGTGAGACCAGGTGTTATGTTTTCAGGTGTGTGTGTGTGTGTGTGTGTGTGTGTGTGTGTGTGTGTGTGTGTGTGTGTGTGTGTGTGTGTGTGTGTGTGTGTGTGTGTGTGTGTTTACAACAACAAAAATCAGAGTACCAAGCTTTAGTCAAACTTGGAAGAAGGATGGAGTGACAACCTATATAAAAGCCTTTTTTTTTTTTTTTTTTACAACAATAGATCAAGGTCATAGGGCTAGATCAAATGCTGACCTAGTAGATGAACATAAGTTATTTTCATCCAGATTTTGGCCAGACTAAGAGGAAATGTTGAGGGTAAGGCAGGAATTAGGTGATTCAATTTTCAGAACAATTAGTTAAAGGCCAAGGGCACAGGACAAAGTCAAAGATCGATCCACTTAAGTAATTGTTAATAAAATGACAAACATTTTTATCCTCTTTTAACCAAACATGGTAAAAAAATGTTGAGGGTCAGCCAAGGAGTAGACTTATTGTTTTTAAAATAATAGGTCAAAGTTCAAGGTCACATGGCAAGGTCATCTTCAACATTTTATCCTATTGAGGCATCAATAAAACTGTTTTATATTGAGGCCCTTCAGTCAAAGGGCAAGATAACAGGGCAAGCGCAACTCAAACAGTTTTCAACCATTTGAACTAAACTTGGTGGCAGCACTAGGGGTCGTACAAGACTGAAGGGATTCATTTGTGAGAACAACCGCTCAAAGGTCAAAATTAGACCCATTGTGTGTGTGTGAACAAAATAACTACAATAGTTTTGATGTGATATGCATAAAACTTGGTGGATTAGTTGAAGATCACCCAAAATGCTGACCTATTGTTTTTTTAACCAGTAGGTCAAAGGTCAAGATCACATAGTAAGGTCAACTCAGTTTTTATCCGATGTAGATTCAGTTTTGCAGAAGACTTCAGGTTAAACCAAGGATAAGGAGATTCGACTCTGCAATAATAACAGCTAAAGGTCAAGGTCATGGGAAGGGTCAACATTCAAGGCCATTTAGAAAAACAGCTTAAAGTTTTGATCTGACCTGAACCAAAGTTGGTGGAAGTGTTATGGATTAGGCAAGAATGAAATAATTTGATTTTGAGAGTAATCTGTCGAAGGTCAGAGTCACAGGGCAAAGTAAAATATTTGTCCATAATAATGGTTGCTGGAGGCGGATATTGCGCTCTTGGAGTGTTCCATCTTGTTTGGTTTACCTTTACTAACGCCAGACTATTTTATTCAGCTGAGGGAGACTCTTACTAAAGAATGTTGCTTTTGGTAATGGAGAGACTGATTTCCCTTACTTGTTTAATTACCTGGAAGTGAACATCGAGTAATTCAATTGTCTAAAATTGCAAAAGTGGACGAGGTATTTTACTCGCTCCATTTTAATAAAGTTCAAACGTTTTGCTGGTGTCATTAAAGAAATGTTATACTCGTATATAACCGATTCTCAACACAGGCTGTGAAACTCGTTAATATGACTGACCTGCAGCATACGAGTATGATGTACACACTTTCGCACATTACCATCTGGGCATTAATGCCCAATTAACCTTTTTTTTTTTGGGGGGGGGGATGAAAGGGTGGGTCGGGGGGAGGGATTATAGCAGCAGGTGGCACCAGTGGACACGAGTGGCGTATTATGTTACACCTGCTGTGCCCACCACTTTGGTGAGCTGGAGCAAAAGACTAGCGCAATTTGTTATTCCATCACCATCCCAGTCCCGATCCACACCTAAGAGCTGGGATGAAGTAGGATCCACAAAAAAAGAAAGGAAGAGAATTCTCAAAAGTAGAACTAGCAAACCGCATGCGCAGCGAGGTGGACCAAACAATCATGCACGCATAATCCAAACTTTCGTAATACCCTTTATGCTGTCCTGTTTACATCCATTATCTCCTAGTGATTCCCAGACTTTTTTTTTTTTAATCAGGGGCGGACTTTCGGAATGCAAAATATAGTTGCAGCATTTTTTTTTTTTTTTTTTTTTTTTGATTGATAAGAAATACTTTTAAAAAACAGTCAACACCTAGCAGTGCTTTATTCATAACACTGCACACATCTGCATTATATTATTATTATAAGACATCCAGAAAGTATAAAACAATGCAGCTACTTAAAAACATCTATCTATATATCTATCTATTGCCAGACGCCATAATCCCGTAAGGGATGGCCATTTGACTTTGAGTTATTTGTTTACGGGAGGGGGCACTAACCCTCCATCAACCCACTTGTTGACACTTAGGGAGCATGTATGGTTATATGGTTACCACCCAGCGTTGTAAATGGTTTCTTGGCTTACAGGAAACCATTTGGCTTGTCACTTAATGTAAAGCCACCTGTAAAGGAAAGAAAAGCAATAAGAAGTGACAGGAAAGATGGGAGAAATGGAAGAGAGGAGGGCAAGCATAGAAAAAGAATGATAAAGTATGATTCATTCAAAAATATATATACTAAGTCAGTGAGAAGTTTAAACTTGTTTTTATGCGCTAATCTCATTTACTCATATATTAGGTCTACACTGAGACAAACAAGCTCTCATCTCCTCATCAACACAAATAAGCCTTTTCTTTTCCGGTCTTTGCTATTTTCAGAGCTGAAAATCCCTGTTCGCAACAATATATTGTGGAGAACTATAGAAGAAAAGATAATGCTCCTGAATAGACGCATGGACACTGTGTCTGGTTGTATTTCCAAAAAGAGTCCAGTGGCATAATCCTGTATTTCATTTTCAAGGTGGAATCACTTGAAATTCAGGCTTCTAGTGTCAGATTTGAACAATTGAAATTCGCAAAGGGATCTCTAACAGTTAAATTTTCCGTAGATAACGATGGGAAGTGCTGATCAAATTCTTCTACCAGTGTTGCAAGACGTTCCTTAATGTGGCCATGCAGTTCACTGGACGTTTTAAAACTTTTCACCGGTGGAAACACTTTGAAGTTACATTGCATCGCTTTTCTATGCCACAGGTGAAGCTTATTTCTCAAATGCAGTTACTTTGTCTGCAGTCATGAGGACACTGTCATGCAATATTAACACAATGTAATATTTACCTCCGCCAACGAAGTTGGAGGAGGTTATGTATTCAACTATGTTTGTTGCTTTCCGGAATCGAAAGATTTGGCAAGCATGTTGGTCATTTCTGTATGTCTGTGTGTCTATCTGTTTGTTTGTCTGTGCTGTACAGGTCACAATTTTGAGCCAATCATTCTGAAAAAAAAAAAAAAATAAGAAGAAGAAGGTAGATATCCATAAACCCTGGAAGCCTATTGTTTTTTATCAAAATCGGTCAAAGGCCCTGGGCTGGGTGGGGGGTTGAAACCCCTCAATGGCCGTGGGTCCGGAAATCGTCGGGACCCAGTGGCAGGCCTTGGCACCATTCTGTTTCAAATTTCGAAAATCGAATTTTTTCTTGCACCTAGCAATGCAGTTTTTAGCTTCCTAAACCCATCCCGTGCGTCGCAATGAAGCATGAAAATTTTTGACACATGACTGCATACATGCCGGTGGAACTTAGCAGACACATGACTGCCTACACGCCGGTGAAACCTAAGCACACAATCAGATTCATCCAACAACCGCTCTGCCTATGACAGTTTCATCTGTCTGTCTGTTTGTCCAGACAATATCTCCAAAAGTTCTCAATGAATTTCAGTGAACTTTGGTGGAAGGGTGGGCCACGGGCCAAGAAAGATTTTACAACATTTTGGGGCAGATCCAGATCCGGATCCTATCTATAATATCTCAAAAGATCTCAAGGAATTTCAATATAATTTTGTGGAAGGGTGGGCCATGAATCAAGGAACAAATGATTATATTTTGGGGTGGATCTGGATCCTATGTATTCCCTACAATATCTCCACGGATCCAGATCCAGATCCTTTTTAACACTTTTGCCGTCGGCCATGCCACGTTGAGTACACCGCTTCCCGTCCGATCAGCGAAGTCAAGCAACGTTGGGTCTGGTTAGTACTTGGATGGGTGACCGCCTGGGAACACCATATGCTGTTGGCATTACGTTCTCCCTACGTGTCGAGTGGGGTTGGTGGAGGATTAGTGCCCCTCCCTGTAAAACAATTAACTCTGAGCCCTTGGCCACCCCGTCTGGGATACATGGCGTCTGGCCGTCTTTGGATACGGATCCACGTCTAACCTGAAAGTGTCCAACCTGCTCTTTGGACATGGATCCGCATCCAAACAAAGAAATATTCACCATAAACCAGAAATTACATCTGAAGTCCTGAAATTTGGTTTGATATTTCCCTGATTGAATTTCCAGTTCGGTTGTTGTTGTTGTTGTTTAAAGATTTCCTGCACCTACAGTGCAGGCCGGGCCATACATTAGCCCGGTCAATGGGGTGTGGGCTGACTTTAAAAAAAAAAATGGGAAAATTCGAGAACGTGACCAAAAAACGCTTAGAGGAAAAAGTGGCAAAAACATTTTTATGCGCTCTTTCAACTTACACTCATCATAACTATTTTACCTTATGCAGTATCTCTTTCTTTTTTATTTCATCTTATTCTACAAAGTCTAAGTTTCCCAACGGTACAAAAACAAATCTCATCCAAATATTTTTGGATGAAAAAATTATTGGAATAGAAAAAGCTCGAGCACTTGGATTTGGTATAAACATTCTTAGACACACGTTCAACTTGTACTCATCACAGCTATTTTACTTTATGCAATATCAATTTCTTTTTTCTTTCTTCTTATTCTACAAAATCTCAGCTTTCTAATGGTATAAAAAATAATTAGTTAATCCAAATATTTTGTGGTGAAAAAAATGACCGGAAAAGAAAAAAACTCGAACATGCAGCAGGGCAGGAGGGAGGGAGAGCTGGGAGGGGAGAAAGCAGGAGGGTTCTGCTGGCTGTAGGGAAATGTTGCCAAACGTACGATTATTATCGTATATGTAAGATAATATTGCCTCTGGTGCAATGTACGACATTATTTTCTATTATCGTACGGTTTGTATGATAATATTGGGTTGAAAGCTAGCATGGCAGTACATTTTGTGGCCACTACCATGTGGAATGGTACGTAAAGAGAAAATTTTTAAATCCCAAATTCAGGAGGGTCATACGTAAAATGTACTCCCTCTATGCACGCATAGCTAATCATGGACAGTTGTTTCACAGTTTGACAGATGAGGATCTTAAGGGCTAATGTGATGGTGATCACTGAAAATACTTTTTTTTTATGGTCTTACTGAGTTATCATCTGCAAGAGTAAGCACATTTCTATGAATTATCTATTTAAGTTCAATGGACTGCATTCTGTGTCAGATTTTTCTTGAGTGGCACAAAGGCTATTTCTTTTCCTTGTAATATTAATTTTGTAATGAAGGATATGATTACATCATTATAATATTATTATTATGAGATTTTCATGGTATGCTCTAACTTTGATACAAAATAAAAAAGTGATAAATATACACCTAAGCATTCGTCAGTACCTTACAAAATTATGGTTCTGATGAAGATAACTGTAATTGATAATTTTTCAGTACATACACCAAGGTATTGGCGACAGTTTTGAAATACATCAGAAACTGAACACAAAAAAATGAACTTATTGGTGTACGATAATTCCAACGAAAAATTAAAAATTTGAAAAGCCGGTACTATAATTCCCATCTGAAAGTGTGACAACAATGCTGCAGGGGGGTTGGACAGCCAAAGTGTTAATGGCAATGGCATTGGCTGTGGTATGTGCTCTCTGAGTGCTTTCTAATTAACACAGCGTTTAACACAGTGAGACGACACCTTTGCACTCTTTAACCCGTCACGTCCCGAGCTATTTCGTACCTCTGACATCCCCCAATCCCGAGGTATTTTGGAAAAAAAAAAAAATTGGCTAAAAACCTCCGCTTTTGTTGAGAAACATCGAAAATTCATAGAGAAATCGCTCACCTGAGGTTTAAAATACTCGATCCAGGTACCAGTACCTCCTTACCTGACTGGGTTCTCTAACAGACTGGCACCAAAGAAAACGAGTTCTATGGGAGGGTAACTATTTCACACCACTCATAAACGGTATTTATTTATTTACTTGGTACGAATTTACATGTAGTATGAGAGTATATTGGTTTTCAAACAGTAATATAGGCATTATAAGCATTGTTTCACTCACTAACTCATCACCATACCTGACCTTCTTTTGCCACATTACCTGATCATTATTTCTGACTGTTTCTTCCTCTATTGCTATGTAAACTTTGTCCTCCACATTGTCATCGACTGGGGAATCACTCTGGCCCTGAATGTCTTTACTGGCCAGGTCACTGATAACAGGTGAATTGCCGAGACAATGGCATGAGGGGGGGAGGGGGGAGGTTATGTGGTGTAAGGCATTGTCCCTGCTTGGCATCTTGAAGAGGAATAGAGGAAGGTGTCCCGTGTATATGTACGAAAAATCACGCGCGAAAATTGAAAATTGTGCAAATTAGGGACCTTGCAAAAATTGTGCAAATTAGGGACCTTGCAATTGCACGACGTACCAGTACGTCGCCGGGACTGGCAAATGCAAAATGTTGCAATGTACCCATACGTCGACGGGACGGGGCAGGTTAATAAATAAATCACTAATTCTCACCATAATTTAATCACTTTTGTGCTGCATTAATCGCAGTACCTGACACTACATGAATCATAATGAAACTGAAAGCACTTCCCTCTCTCTGTATATAATTTTGATATATACATGAAATGCGTAGACATTTCTGGGAAAGATCAGCAAATTCTCTGTAAGAAGCATAAGCACATTTTGAATATTATATGTATAATTTACATTACTTTTAACTTTTCCTTATTATTAAATCTCATACAAAACTAAATAACAGTAAAATCTGAAAACTTCTGGAAAATTCTATGGGTTGCTGTAAATATGTTTATTATATTAGATCACTTGTAACAAAATAAATGAAGTACATAAGAGAATGGCCTCCATATTTTTTTTTTGGGGGGGGTACATGATTTTTAAAAATATATACATAAATTTTTAACTGTCAGAATCTTCCCGCTACACCTGCCATCCTTGCACCACACCGTTTGACAACCACTGTTTTGATGTTTTAATCAGCCAGACGCAGTGTCATAATAATTATGAACCAGGCTTTCATTCATTCTGGAAAGTGATGAAATTGGGTCAAATAATTCTACAAGATAAGGTGAAATAGCAAATATACAAAACACACGGATCTATTCACACTGTTTTAATTATATCAAAAAATATTAAAAATGAGCGTTCTCGGCAACTTTGTTGACCTTCCGAATACCGGTACATCCTTTTATTTGCCTATTCACTGAAATGCATTGTGTGTTGATGCGGATCTTGTGAATTTCAGATGACTGCAAAATAAATTGGTAGATTTTAGACATTGTGAAAAACTGAGGCATCTGTACAGTAATACAGAAAATGAGATGTCTAATCAGTGAACCAGAAATTTGCCTTTTTCTGAGGCCATCATTTTAACACGTCTCTACCACTGTTAAGGTAAAGATGTCTTTTACCGAAGATAAAAAAGTTCAAAACCGCCACATTTAGAAGGAAATGTGGAAAGCAGGGGTAGTATGCTCGTAAGTAACCAAGCAACAGTCGGGTAGTTTCGAAGATAAAGCTTTCTGGCTCCAACCTTTTCGGCAGCTGATGGAATTCGACACTTCACTGTTAATGTCAGAATTACCTTTGAAATGCAACTAAAATATTGAGGACCATACTCGTGGTGAGTGTAGCCTATACACTGTATATACACTGTATATGGCTAGTGAGGGAGTGATCGCCCTCTACCTACACAGATCAAAAGCCCTCGGGAGCAGGGGGGTGGTTGCTTTCTCAGGCAGAGGAACTCCTTGAGAGTGAAATGGCTGGGAAGCATGCCGGAACGTGACTGGCTACAGCATAGCTGGGTCTTTCGGGTGTGGGCAATCAGGCAAGTTAGCTGCCTACTGCGACTGCAACACAATGGCGAGGTGTTCAGGAAGTTAGCCAAAGAAACCTTGATGGACTCTGAAAGAACAATAATGGCCCCCAGTCCAGTGCAGCCCTTAAATGGGCAGGGGGTGCTAAGAATCTCATGGTTGCCTCAATTACAATCTAATTCCTTTGTCAATGCAAAAAATACAATTAAAATTGGTAACTGGAATGTGAGAACGCTAAATCATGATGGTAAAATCGATGAGTTAGTGAAGGTTTTTCAAAATTACGGACTTGATATTTGTGCTCTGACAGAAACTAGATTAACTGGAGTCGATAAGTTGGAGTTGGAGGATGGTATACGTTTATTGATATCTGGTCGACAGGACGGAATGCATTATCAGGGAGTAGGATTGTTGCTGGGTTGTAAGGCAAATAAGGCTTTATGTGAGTGGGATCCTATAGATGAGCGATTGTTATACGCACGGTTTAAATCAAATCATGGCAACATCAGTCTGTTTGTGTGTTATGCACCTACTAATGATGCACTCGATGAAAGGAAAGACACATTTTATGAAAAGTTGCAAGAAGGAGTAGGAAGGGTACCTAGACATGATGTTTTGATCTGCGTTGGAGACTTTAATGCAGTAATGGGCTGTTCAAATGAGGGATTTGAGGCATGTATGGGTAAGATGGGAGTTGGTAGTAGGATGAGTGAAAACGGAGTGAGGTTTGGAAGCTTCTGTCTAGCAAATGACTTAGTCATCGGGGGCACACTCTTTCAGCATTGCAATATACACAAGACAACTTGTGTCGCCGTGTGGAAAATATAAAAATCAGATTGATCACATCGCTATCAGTAGGAGGCATAGAAGTTCTCTGCTAGATGTTCATGTTAAACGGGGAGCGGATATTGGTAGTGACCATCAACTCAGCATTGCAAAAATAAGGTTTAAACTTAAAAATCAGAAGAAGGAAAAATTTGGTGTTGGTAGATACGATATTGTTAAGCTTAGAAGGGAAGGAGAAGAAAAGGAGGAATTCAGATTAGAATGCAGAAATAGGTTTTTGGTGTTGGAAACGTTGGAAGAGGGGGAGAGAAGTGTAGATGAGATGTGGGAGGATGTGAACAAAGTTTTGCATGAGACTGCTGAATGTACGATTGGAAGGAGACATAGATTCAGGAGAAAGAAATGGATATCAGAGGAAACGTGGGATATGATAAAAAAGAGAGGTGAGGCTAAATTGAGGAGTGAGATGCAATGCGTTGATGAACGAGAGATTGAATTACCAAGAGCTGCGTACTGGAGTTTGAATTCAGAAGTAAGAAGGTTAGCTAGGAGAGATAGAAGAAGATGTGTGGATGAAAAGGTTGCAGAGACTGAAATCTTAATAAACAAAAATGATGGACAGAGTCAAAGAATAGCATATGAATCGATTAGAGAACTGAGTGGTAATGCAGGTAAACGCAAGGAAATACCAGTTAGAGACAGGGAAGGAAATTTATTGACCAAAGATGGAGATATTAAAAATAGATGGAAAGAGCATTTTGAGACAGTTCTTAATAGACCAATACCACCAGAAGAGGATATGCCGTCTGCTCAGGAAGATTTGAATATAGAAACAGGAGAGTTGAGGCTTGCAGAAGTGGAGAAAGCAGTAAAACAGTTAAAGAATAATAAGGCACCAGGGGAGGATGGTTTATTTCCGGAAATGTTTAAAGTGGAGGGGGATAGATTAATAATGATCTTGACCAAGCTATTCAATAAGATATGGGTGACGGGGTTACTACCATCAGTTTGGAAGAATGGTGTAATTGTTAAAGTTCCGAAGAAGGGAGACCTGAGTGAATGTGGTAATTGGAGGGGAATCTCTTTGTCACCGATAGCTTTGAAAGTTTTCAGTAGAGTGTTGTTAAATAGGTTGGAGCCGGTGGTTGAGGGTATTCTGAGGGATGAACAGGTGGTTTTAGAAAGGGACGTGGTTGCAATGATCAGATCTTTATAGTTAGGCATTTGATGCAGCAAGTTAATGAAATGAGAGTACCGTTAAGTCTTTGTTTTGTTGATTTTGAAAAGGCTTTTGATAGTGTTTCGAGAGAGACTATGGGGAAGATCATGAGACATTATGGAATACCAGAGGAGTTTGTGAGGGTCATTATGAACATGCATGAGGACACATTTTGTAAAGTGATGGTTGATGGTTGTCTGAGTGATTCGTTTGAAGTCAAGTCCGGAGTAATTCAAGGTGGTGTTCTATCGCCTTTACTATTTATATTGGTCATTGATTACATTATGAAACGCGTTGGAACAGAAACCGGTGCAGGTATACTTTGGGGAGAGAACAGGAAACTTTTGGATTTAGATTATGCAGATGATATAGTTTTGATTTGTGATGGGCCAGATGATATGCAGAGAGTGTTGGACTGTTTGGTGAGTGAAGGTCGCAAGGTGGGTTTGGTTATTAATTGTGGAAAAACTGAAATAATCAATATGAATATGGAAAATGCGCAGGAATGTGTAATTGGAGGTATGGTTGTAAAGCAAGTTGATAGGTTTAAATATTTAGGTACTTATTTAGCCAAGGATGGTTCTTTGAACTTTGAATTCGAGGAAAGGTTAAAGAAGGCTAATCAGGCAATGGGAATGCTTAAAAATATTTGGAATAATAACAATTTCTCTGTGTATACAAAAATCAAACTTTATAAGGTAATGGTTAGGAGCATCTTAATTTATGGACACGAGTCTTGGTACAGCACAGTGACTATGGAAAATAAATTCTTGGTGTTTGAAAATAAAGCACTTAGAAGAATATTAGGAGTTAAGTGGTGGGAAAGGATACCAAATAGTAGAATTAGAGAAATAACGGGAGTGCAGCCAATCGATGAATATGTTAGATTCTCACGATGGAAGTGGCTAGGACATGTGTATAGGAGACAGGGAATAGTACGAGGTACACCAGGGTGGGTGGCACTTGGTAGGAGAGGTAGAGGAAGGCCAAAAGAGACGTGGGTGAGGACAATGAGACGGGAAGCTGGAGATGAGTGTTGGGGAGATCTTGAGGAGTTAGCGCAAGATAGGATGTGGTGGTGTGAGTTCATCGAGGCCCTATGCATCCCCGAGGGTGCCACAGGAAATGATTGATTGATTGATTGATACTCGTATTCCACTTAACTTAAAATGTTTACTTTCCAGCCCTTACTCACAAGGAAAATAATGCATAAGCATAAAAACTGACGACCTTAATGTACCTACCAAATAGGCAAAGAAGTCCGTTTTTGCATATATTATATATTCAGTTTCTATCTTCAGCTACATACAACTCGATATATTCATGCATAATTCTTTTACCAAAACCAGATGGTCGCTGCATTTTCATTCCAAGACATAAAATGTCGATACAAGTCTGCCAGGCCTGTACATTTGGCAATGGGGTTGGTGTATTTTCTGCACGGCAAAGATCTGGCTATCTGTCTATTGCCAGACGCCTGAATCCCGTAAGGGGTGGCCACAAACAACTCGCCTCCATGTCGTCCTGTCCCCCGCCATTTCACTGCCAATCTCCCAGTTCACCCCCCCCCCCATATACCTCACCACTTCATCCCTCCAATTTATCCTTGGCCTCCCCCTCCCTCTTCCCCTCACCACCTCACTCAATATACACTCTCCTTGTCAGTCTTTCGCTCTCCATCCTCTCCATTTGGCCAAACCATTTCAATGTATTTCTCCTAACACTTTCTATTACATCCACATCCACACCACAATGCTCCCTCACTTCCTCATTTGTCAGGCTGTCTCTCCATATGACTCCACATGCTTCTCTCAAATAACTCGTTTCCACTGCTCTCACTCTTGACTTGTGTCCTTCCAACAAGGTCCAAGCTTCATTTCCATACATTAGAGTTGGTATCACAATACTGTCATCCAGCGGCTTTTTGACTTCCATGCACACTTCCCAGTTTCTTATCACTGCTCTCAAAGAACCAGCAACCTTTCTTCCTTGTTGTACCCTATCAAGTTCTTCACCTTTTAAACTTCCATCCTTACTCATCACACTACCCAAGTACTTAAACGCACTCACATTTTCCATTTCCTCCTCATCCAACCTCACTGTACATTCAGCGACTTCATTTTTCTCGAAGACCATAACTTTACACTTCTCTATATTCACCTTCAGATTCCGTTTCTTACACACTCTCCCAAACCCATCCACCAAGCCTGGCAGCTCTCCGCCTTCACTGAACAACACAGTATCATCTACAAACAACTGTACATGGATTTTCCAAACACTGACCTCTCTTATTGGGGCTGCTTCATCATCCATTTCCCTCTCTTTTATAACCCCATCCGTAAACAGATTGAACAACCATGGAGACATGACACATCCCTGTTTCAACCCAACCTTCAAATAGATAAATTCACTCAGTTCACTGTCCACACGCACTGCAGCCTTAGCACCCTCATACATACTCTTCACAGCGTTCAGCAACTTCCCATCTACTCCATATATTCTTAATACTTTCCACATTCCTTGTCTATCCACTTTGTCATATGCTTTCTCCAAATCCATGAAGGCCGCATACAACTTCTTTCCCTTCTCTAGAAACTTTTCCACTAAACACCTAAGGATGAATATCTGATCTACACAACCTCTTTCCTTCCTAAAACTTTCCTGTGCTTCTCCAGCTAATTCCTCTGTTATTTCCCTAACTCAGTCAATAAGTATCCTACAATACATCTTTCCTATATCACTAAGAAGACAGATGCCCCTATGATTACCACACTTCTTTTTCCCCCTTTCTCTTGTACAGGGGAATAATTATACCTGACTTCCAATCCTCCGGGACTCTACCTTCCTCCCAGGCCAATCTGCACATCCTCCACATCCATTCTACTACTGTCTCTCTCCCATGCTTCAGCATTTCAACACACACTCCAACAATTCCTGGGGATTTCCCAATTTTGACTTTCTTCATTTCTTCCACAACTTCCATCCTACTGATTTCTTCCTCTCTTCTCACATCCCTCCTTCTCCCAGCCATTCCCCAGTCACTTATACTCGCATTACTTTCATTTTCTGTGTTCAACATTTCTTTAAAATGTTCTCTCCATCTGTCCACTTTTTCTCCCCTTTCCACTAGCAATTAGTCATTTTAATCTTTCACTCCCCGACTGACTTCTTTATCACCCTGTCTAACTCTCTTAACCTCTTTCCAGAATATTTTCTTACAGTCCCTCCACTTAACACTCAAATTCTTTCCAAATTCCTCATCCACTCACTTCTTACTCTCTCATATTTATCTTTTCACCTCTCTCTTCCTCTCTACGTATAACTCTCTCTTCCGTCTCTCAACTTCCTCCACACCCCTGTTTTTCAGCCACTCACTATGTGCTTTCTTCTTTTGTGCCTCTTCATTCCACCATGATGTTCCTTGCACCCGCTTTCTTCTTCTCTTCACCCCACACACCACCTCTCATGCTGCACAGATTAATTTTGTGAACACCTTGCATACACCTTCCACGTCCCCCATCTGCTCCAAAAAATGATATTTACCCAGTCACCCCTCCACTTCTCTCTTATATTCTGCTTTTTTTTCCATCCTCTTGCAACCTTTCTACCCTCCTTGTATGAACTACTTCCTCCTGTCCTTCCCTTCTTCTATTCCTCCATTCCATTTGAACCTTGACTTTCACCACCTCCGAGTGTTGGTCAGAGGGTCCACTCTCCAACCTTTATATGTTCATGCATCCATTACACACCATTTCATTCTATCATTCACACACACATAACACTGTGTAACAAACTTAATTTATCGTTTATGTTGATTTTTTTATTTTATTTTTTATCAATGTCAATGCGTAGATTCCGAATATGCTATTTGTTTTTAATGTAAATCTAGAATTACATGATTATGCAACAACATATGTATCATACAAAGACAGGAACGGCAACTTGTTACCATTTAAAGAATGATGAGAATGTCAAAAAAAATTATATATTTCCAGGTGTATATTGTGAATATCACTAGAAAATGAGCAAACAATAACATCACAAGGAATGGAGGGCACATAGATTTAGTAATGCACTTTTGATCTTGACTTTCTTCTGTAGCTGTGATGACAATCGCGCAACAATCCCCAGACGTAATCGCCCACCATCGCCTCGTTCCACCTGCCCTGATATCTGGTTTCCATCAGCAGAATGTCCTGGTGCAACCGTTCACCTTGTTCCTCGCTGACTGCACCCAAGTTGCTTTTGAAGAAAACAAGGTGGGAATGCAGACAGTGCAATTTCATTGACATTTGGGGGAGGAGGTAGCTGAATTGGTAGAGAGACAGTCTGCAGTCCTAATGGACCCAGGTTTGAATCCCAGCTGGGGCAGGGAACCGTTTAAGGATTTAAATTTCATAAAACAAAAAAAGCAGATTTCCTGCTCTACCAGAAGACTCTTCGAGATGTCGTAAAAATACCCCCGCTAATACCAATACACCAGTCCTGCATGAGACAGCCCTGTCATGTATTCAGTATGGACAGTGGGTGTTAGCACCGAAGTGGTGACATGTGGAGGTGCAAGAGGACTACTGGGCCTTGGGGATAGGCCACTGTCCCCGAGAAATAGGCCCTGAGGCCTTTGTCCAGAGTCGGACACATTAAAAAAAAAAAAAAATCTGCAACCAAGCCATTGGAATGCGCCAATCAGGTCATTGACGAGCTGTGCTGAATCTGGTCTCCTGTGGTTGCCAAGAAAACCTTCCACAACCTCTCTGAAAGCATTCCAAGCGCGCTTTTCATCATCGGTCATTTTACCCTAGAGTTCACGACTTGCAAGCTTTCTTTGAACTTGCGGCCCGGTGAATACACCAGCCGTCACCTTTGTCACGCTCAACTTGGAAACATTGATCAGATATGCAGAAACTCATCGCCATGCTTGTTGATGGCTTTCATGAATTGTTTCACAAGACCAAGTTTTATGTGTAGTGGCAGTAGCAATACCTTCCCTCTGGAGATCAGTGGAGCTCTCAGAACGTTGCATGAGCTTGGTGTGAGACTCTCTCTGAGAGGCCAGGCTTTCCTCACGAAATGTTCTGCATCACTCCAGCTGTCCCACCTCCATTAAAAACATGAGTACCGGTACCTCGTATAACTGTCTTGCATTCTAAATAGGAACGAAATCATTCTGAAATCCCCACAAACCTCCCAGTTGTGATCTGAGTGCTTGATCTTTGTCAGACAAATCTTCACATTCTCACAGCCTTCTTTCATTTCCATAGAAAGTGCAACTGGAATTGATGGGAGTTCATTGTTATTATGCAGAAGTACAGCTTTTAGGCTCTTCACGGAACTGTCTATGAAGAGTCGCCACTCTGACGCCTTGTAATCCACTCCCATGGCTTGCAACAAACCCTTCACATCAAAACAATAACACAATGAAGTTTCTTCACAAAATTTGAAGGCGATTCCCGTAACTCACCTTGCAACTGGGATCCAACAAGTTCCATTCACTTAGATGTGACGCCAGCAGCTCAGCATTGGACTTGGTGAGTCCTAAATCTAGGACCAAGTCATCCAGTTCTTGCTGACTGGGAGAGTGTGGAGTGTCTCCAGAACATTCTCCAAAATACGATTCATCATCACTTTCCCCTCTATCATCGACGATGTCCTCATGGTCAGAGACAACCTCCATGTCTGCAGGAGGGACAGGAATCGCCAGCTCATCATTGTGAGGCACCGGAGAGATTGAAGAAGGCATATTTAGATATACAATGTTCTTTCTGCCTTTAATGCTCTTCGCACCACTTATATCAACCACGCAATAATAACAATCGTTGTAGTAATTTGAAGGCTCTCGCCACACTCTCGGAACTGCGAAAGACAACTTCTTTCTCGCTCCTCGTAGCCAAGCTTCTAGCGCAGAGCGATAGCTAGCACAAGTGTAGTGAGGAGCCCAATCCTTATCTTGATTGCCCATTGCCACGCCAAAATATGCTTTGTATGCACAAGCAAATTTGGTATCAAGGTGGATTTTGTCTGATCATCTTCGGTCTAATATTTTCTCCACATGCATAACAAAATATATTGGCTGACAGCTTGCAAGAATGTCTACTGGTCGTTCTCATCAATAGAAACACCTTTAGAAGCAAACTCCTTGGAATCTTGGGTTTTCCAAGGGAGTTCTCGGCTCTGATTGGTGAACGTCTCAATTACGAAATCAAATTTTAAAAGATTTTTCTTGGTAACACTGTATTTTTTTGGCATCAACTCTAGTAATCTAATTTGTTTCTAAACCAGAAACTTGAGACTAGCTCATTAAATGAACTGAGTCCACGTTGCATGACACAATAATGGTCATATCAGCAACATCTGCATGGATGCAGATAGTGTGTGTGTGTGTGTGTGTGTGTGTGTGTGTGTGTGTGTGTGTGTGTGTGTGTGTGTGTGTGTGTGTGTGTGTGTGTGTGAGAGAGAGAGAGAGAGAGAGAAAATGATTTATTGGGTCGTTATGGGGCACCAGGTAATAATGACAACAGATGACAAGTGAAAAACATGTGTGCATGGAGGGCTAATCATTTCCAGTTTATATTTTAAACACAAAGATATCCACGAATTATATGGTACAGACAGACTTAAGAGACTGTGGAAAGGAACCTGATTGATTACGAATATGTGCTGGTAGACAGAGACTATCTGGAGCGCTGTTGATATGAGTGCTGTGAAAGGACGATGCAGAGGTTCATCTGATCATATGATGGTGGTGTAAAAGGTAAAACTGAGAGGAGCATGAAAAATAATGACAGCGATGAGAAATCAGTGTGAAAGACTGGAAGTGAAAAAGTTGAGAAGTAAAGCAGTGGCATACGAGTACCAGATAAAAGTAGAAGACGTGTTGGAGTCAATGAATTAGGAAGCAGTTATCTGGAAAATATGTGGAATACATACTTGGAGGGTTTGGTTACGAATGCTAAGGTGATATGCGATGCTGCGAGGTTAGCAAGAAATAAGAAAGGCAGGCTACAGCTTGGAGGGATGCTGAGGTTGAAAGGGAAATGGAGGAAAAGAGAAAGAAGTGGCTAGAATGGACATAAGAAAGGACAGCAAATGAAACAAGTGAAATCAAAGGGGGAATATGAGAGTATAAATATGTGAAGAGACTATACAGGTAACGTTAGCCAGTCTCTTGTGCCCCGCCCCCTTGGCCCCTCCCACTCACCCATCGGCCCGAGTGGGAGTTTCTTGCAGTGTTGCCACACGTACGATAATTATCGTACATGTACGATAATATTGCCTCTAGTACGTATACGATACCATTTCCTATTATCGTACAGCTTGTACGATAATTTTGGGTTGAAAGCTAGCATGGCAGTAAATTTTGTGGCATGCATAGCTAATCATGCACAGGTGTTCCACAGCCTGACAGATGAGTGATCTTAGGGGCTAATGTAATGGTGATCACTGAAAATACTTCTTTTATGGTCTTGTTGAGTTATCATCTGCAAGAGGAAGTACATTTCCAAGAGTTATCTATTAAAGTTCTATGGATCGCATTCTGCTGCTAGTCAGACTGATTTTCTAGAGTGGCACAAAGGGTATTTCTTGTAACATGGTATCACCTAATTCTTAAACAAAATAAAGTGATAAATATGCACCAAAGTAAACATCAGTATCTTACAGAATTACGGTATTGATGAAGATAATTGTAATGGGTAAATTTTCAGTAAATACACCAAGGTATCAGCGACAATTTTAAAATATTTCAGATTATTAAACACCATAAATGAATTTAATAAATACGATAATTCCAACGAAAAAACGATAATTTTGAACAGCTGGTACGATAATTCTCATTTAAAACTGTGGCAACACTGACTTTCCGGGACGTGAAGGATGCCAGTCCTGCCGTGCCAGCGTTGGGTAAGTGTATTAGGCGCATTCGCTAATCGAAACAACAAAACTATTACTTAACCCTATAACTGCAATTATATCTTTTCCATTTGACTAAGAAATATATTTTGTAGTAAGGGATGTTGGAGAAAAGTACCAAGGAACGTCATCGGCTTGAAAAGTTCGTAATGAAAGTTCCCTCTATGAAAATAAAGGTATGCATCCCTCTATCAAAATAAAGGAATACATTCTACAAAAGAACTTAATGTTTTGACTTTTTTCCTTATATTTGGTACATACACACACACACACACACACACACACACACACACACACAACCCTTTTCCCTCTATAAGATTTCAGTGACTTCACGTGTATAGAATAAAAAATTTTATACAGCATTGTTGGTAAATATAATAATTAGCCTACATGTCTTTTAACTTTTGTTAGGGAGACAACCCCCACCTACTCACGTTATCAATATTGAGGAAAAGCAAACTTGGCTGTAAATCAAGTGAGCTATATTCTATCTATCTATCTATTGCCAGACGCCATAATCCCGTAATGGGTGGCCATTTGACTCTGAATTATTTGTTTTACGGGGAGGGGCATTAACCCTCCACCAACCCACTTCCTGACACGTAGGGAGCACGTATGGTTTGGTTGTAAGGTTACCACCCAGCGTTGTAAATGGTTTCTTGGCTTACAGGAAACCATTTGACTTGTCACTCAATGTAAAGCCACCTGTAGAGGAAAGAAAAGCAGTAACAAGTGACAGGAAAGATGGGAGAAATAGGAAGAGAGGAGGGCAGATGCAGAAAAAGAATGATAAAGGCTAAGGAAGAAGTAGGCTGCACTACATCAAGTGAGTGGATGGTGGTTGCCACCACCTAGTTATATTCAATTTCTAATATCATCCTGACTTACCTCGTCTTACTACTGTCCCCCCTGATTGAAAAGTGGGGGGAGGGATTTCCCTCCTTCCCCCCCCCACTTGGATGACACCCATCTGTCCATTATAAGAAAATACAAATGCATATACTGTAATCGTTTTGCTGTAGCCTGAAGACAGTATTATGATGCAACAGGCGGAAGACAGTTTATGTAAGCTACCGTATCGGGTAGTAACATTTTGCTTTAGTACTTCTGTATTCGATCTCTATAATATTAACCCCTTAACCGCGGGGCGTCACTTTCGTGATGCTCGGCCACAATGGATCATACCGTGGGGCGTCACTTTTGTGATTCTGTGTTATTTTGAATTATCCCGGGCTCTCAAGTGGTGGCTTGTATCATCTATCAGTACTATCATTGTCCAACACTAGTCAGCACTCCAAATCTCATCTGTACTCCCATCCATTGTTGACAATTTAGCGATTTTACCCCCTTCGTGACTCCCCTCCCTACCTGCCCTCCATTACCCTGTCCTCTCACCTCCCACGTCGCGCTGTGCTACGCAAATTTCCCCCGGATTTTTCCACAGATTTCATCCATTGAAATAAGCCCTATGCCCTATACTTATACAAAATAATATATACCAAAAAAAAAAAAAACAGGTAAGTGATAGTGTTATACACCAGGAATTGGCTAATTATCACCTGACAACACCTCACGTGCATTCATTCGCTACATTACCACGGTAATTTCCCCTTTGAATTATCCCTTGCAATAGATGTCTGTAATAAAAATATATATCAGAAAGGAAGGGAGAAGCCTATGACATTTACATTCACCTGGAACTACCTATTTCTTTATGTATTGGCGAGATTTTCTACCTATAAAAAATTAGCATGTAAGTTAGCAGCAGTCACCCTAAGTGTCACTGTCAACCCTTCCCTTCTCAGATAAGCCACGGCATTTAGTTCCTTGTCCTCCGTTGTAGTGAAACAATGTCGCACTCACGCCCCACCATTCCTGCTGCTTCTGCGCCCATTGCAAAGGGCCCCGTGACCTCTACCCCTAAGAAAAGTAGTGAGGGAAGCAGGAAAGGCCTTAGTGACTGCAGTGGCACGTGAACTGGCAGAATTGTCCATGTTGATGATGGACAGTGATTTTGACGATTCGGGCGAATCGTGTGATGAGCCGGGTGAGGTTACCGTGCCAGAAACTGCTACAACGAGTGCTTCAGTGTCGGAAGTAGTGTCTAGCTCCAAGGGATAGGAGCCTTTAGTGCAGCAAGGACAGGAATTTGGGAAGGGAGTGAAAAGGCGGTGTGTTAGCCCCAGAACAATGCCCCCACGTGACCCAGCCCGCCATGAGTCACGAGTGCATTCACCTCCCCGTTCCCCAAGCCCCACTTCACTCATTTCTTCATCATCGTCGGTTGAGTTATCTGCGTAGTCTTCGTCATCGGAGTCACCACCAGCATCAACAGTGAAGGCAGGCCGTAGAGGTAAAGGTAAATCAAGGAGAGTGAAAAGTTGTGTAGCTAGTAGGGTAAGGGCTGCTAGTGCTGTACGGCAACCTAGGGTCAGTGCGAGTGACCTTGACTGAGATAAATCTGCCTCACAGCCAACCTCCACCACCACCACCACCACCCGCCCTACACCGCCACGACAGGGAATCCTGGATGCCTTCGCGTGGACGGAAGGGTCAGATTTTGTGCCTGAAAATTTATTATTTGATGAGAGCTCCTCAGGAGTTCAGCCTGCCTTCACTATTGACGAAAATGCTGAGTGTGTGGACTACCTTTTGGCCTTCCTAGATGACAAAGTCAGGCAGCACATATGAGACCAACAGGTATGAATCACAACGTGCTGCAAGTGGTACAGGTGCAGCCAAGATGCAACAGTGGTCCATGCTGGGAGTGCAGGAGCTGTATGTGTTCTTTGCCCTCATGCTTCTCATGCCACACTCCAAGAAGCATGAGTTGGAAGAATACTGGTCCATGGACCCCTTACTACCCTCACCCACCTTCAATAAGTACATGGCCAGAGATCGCTTCCGGAACATCATGGGAAACCTGCACTTTGCCGACAACGATGTACCTTCCCAAACCGACCCACTCTGGAAGCCGGGAGATTCTGAGCAGCATGAAGGATAAGTTTATGTCATTCTTCCACCCCTTTCAGAAGGTTGTCATTGACGAATCCTTGGTTTTGTTCAGAGGACGTCTTTGGTTTGTTCAGTACATTCCAAGCAAATGCCATCGCTTTGGAATTAAGTTCTTTGTACTGTGCGACTGTAAGACGGGGTACATCCTTGACTTCGTCATATATTCAGCCAGCACTGTCGATCTGGATAAAACACACCCCCTTGGCTTCTCAGGCTGTGTAGTGAAAGTGCTCCTAGAAAAGTATTTTGGTGGGAATCATGTGCTGTATACAGACAACTACTATACAGCACCGAAACTTGCCAAATACCTTTCTGAGCACGGCATTGACTCCTGCGGCACTGTGAAAAGTAATCGTGCCCACTTCCCCAAATTCCCAGAGGCAGGAACCTCGCAGCGAGGAGACGTGCACCTACGCAAGTCTGAGAAGATGCTGGCAATACGGTGGCATGACAAGAGGGTCATGCACATGCTCACCACCATACATAAGGGGGAGATGACAGGCAGTGGGAAGGTCGACCGTAGGACAGGAGAACCTGTGATGAAACCTGATGCTGTGTTGGACTATAATATCAACATGCGGCTGGTGGACAAGTCCGACATGATGATTGGTGAGATTGACTGCCTCAGGAAGGATACTAGGCGGTACAGGAAAGTTTTTCTGCATCTCATAGATATGACGATGCTGAACGCCTTCATCCTGTACAAGATGAAGGTCAAGCCACCCAAGTCCTTCTCCCTGAGGTTGTTCGCCAGGACCTGTGTCCAGCAGCTGCTGGAAAGATATGGTAGGGTGACAGCAGCAACTCCAAGGTGCCATCCAGTAACACTTCCCGACCAACTTGAGCAGAGGGCGTATATGGATCGGCACCGATTTGAGCTTATGCCTGCCACAGGGAAAAGGAAGGCTGCGATTCGCAGGTGTCAGGTATGTGCACATACCACCCGCCGCACACCTGAGCACAAATGCACCTCTTGACAGTGCGCTGAGTGCCAGGTTCCCCTCTGTGTTACCTCCTTCTTCGATTGCCACAGCCAGAAGCAGTTCTAACAGTGCAAATGTGAAAGCAGAATAATTTGGAAATAATGTGTAAATAATGTGTAAATAGCAGGTGAAAGCAATGGATGTTCAGTACATATGATTGAACAGTGTATTATAGTTTTATCTTACTGAAAGTGACAGTGAATAACATAGTGTAAGTAAAATAGAAGGGTAAATATTGAAAATAGAATAGAAAATGTAAATAGTAATGTAAGTAATTAGTAATATAGGAATATGAGTACAAATAATTTATGTTATAACAATGAAAGTGAATCCATGGCTCTCTACGTATTTTACTGAATGAAAAATTGAATGACTTCAGTGACAATAAACTAATACGACTGAAGGAAACTTATGGAGAAAGACTCCAGATATATATAAGTGTGATATAGTAATAGAAATATAAAGTGTGAGGGGTTTTATGAATAATAAATGACAGAGTACCAAGAGCAAACTAGCGCAAGTGCGACGATCAGACGCGCTCGTAATTTCCATTGCTTTCACAGTGGGTTTTTTTTGGAGTATGGATCCCAAACTACTTGAAAATCATAGAATAGTGTTTATAATGTTTATATCTGGCTTTGGTAATCATATTATGGGTTGTTGGGAAGTGTAAAGTGGAGACTTCGTTACCCTACTTCAGAGGTCTCCACAAGTCCTACGGTAACAGACGAAGGCTCAACAAACATTCCAGAAGAAAGCTGAAGGTATGTGCCATAAGCATATATAATTTTAATATTCTAGGACTAATAACTGATTTTTAGCAAATATTTTTTGAGTCTGTCGGAGCCCGAATAACCCCGCGGGACATGCAAAACATTGGTAAACATGCCCGCGGAGTAGGGGTTAAGGAAATTAATGAAGGAAATAAATAAGGAATATTACATTATGGTTATGATAATGTGGTAACTTACCAGACATGTCTGATAGATGAGTTACTATGTTTAACAGTAAAAGGGGCACAGCTACGATGTGTTAATACCAAGCTCCGAACTTTTTTGGCGCCAAAACTCAGATGCAGTCGCGGGAGGAGGCAGGCTGGTTCTTTTCAAACTGATTTTGATTCAGTTAAGAAATTTTAGTGCTTCCTTTGTCATAAAGAAATGAATTAAAAGTAAAAGTAAATAATACGATAATATTTCGTGGTAAGGCTCATTATTCTGTCAATACGAAGAATAATTATCTCAGCCAATCAGCAACGAGTAGAGCTGGAAGAGGGAGGGGCATTAGTAGGGGGTGGGGCACAAGAGACTGGCTAACGCAACCCGTATGGTCGAGAAAATGTAAATAATGATCTTACAAGAAAATGAATACAAGCTGCTCTGATTATAGGAAATTTTTCTGAAAAGATATGCAAAAGAACAAAAAAGAGTGAAAGTGTGACAGATGAAAGTGGAAGAATGACAATAAACGGTCAGAAAGAATTTTTTGTAGGTAGATTGATTGGAATCGTGAGAACAGAGCAGTAGTAACCAAGACTGGGTTAGGTGAAATGTAGATAAGAAAAGTTGCCCCGAAAAATGTGATTTTGGTAGAAGTGAAAAATGCTGTGAAACAGCTGAGAAATGGGAAGACTTCAGGTGCTGATGAGATAGAAGATTAGGACCAGTGGAGATGGAAGTGAAGTGTTAACTGGAAATACATAAGAGGATAGGAGAAGATTAAGACCAGTGGAGAGATGAAAATGAAGTGTTTGATGGAAATATATAAGAAAGTTTGAATACGTGGAATTGTACTATCACAGTGGACACACACACACACACACACACACACACACACACACAGAAAGAGATGTGGTCTCTACATCTTGTGTTGAGAAAGAGAGAGAGAAATGTGACCTCTACATCACATCATGTGTAGAGAGAGAGAATGTGACCTCTACATCTCATCATGTGAAGAGAGAGAGAGACAGATGTATTCTCTACATCATGAGTGGAGAGAAACAGGGAGAGAGATGCATTCTCTACATCATGAGAGAGAGAGAGAGAGAGAGAGAGAGAGAGAGAGAGAGAGAGAGAGAGATGTATCCTCTACATCATGAGTGGAGAAAGAGAGAGAGTGAGAGAGAGAGAGAGAGAGAGAGAGAGAGGTTTTTCATGCGAAGAATGAACCAAAAGCTGAGCCTGCAGAACGTTCTTTCCAAGAAAAAAAAATACAAAAGAGAGCCAAATTAAACATCCATTCATTTTGAGATGCCTGGACACACTGCGTTTGAAATACTGGAGATCATTGGAAGTAGGAAATACAGACAGAGGGAGCCAGTTCCAGAGTTGACCTGTTGCATAAATGAAGGACTGGGAGTAAAGGTTAACTCTTGCATTAGAAACTGGACAGAAAAGGGATGAGAGTTTGTTGCTAGACGGGTGCTACGCGCCCGTCGTAGAGGTGAAGGGATGCAAGCAGTCAGTTCAGAGGAGCAGTGACCAATGAAGTAGTGATAGAAATAAGATAAAGAGGCAACAGTGCGGTGAAGAGACAGAGGTCGAAGGGAGCTAGTTAGAGGAGAGTTGATGAGACGAATAGCCTTTGACTACACCCTATTGAGAAGAGCTGTATGTGGGGAGCCTCCTCACACATGAGAGTTGTACTCTAAACAGGAGCGAATAAAACCAGTGTATAAAGTAAAAAACTGTGCATAGGTAAAGAAGGCACGGAGATGACTTAGCACACCTAATCTCTTGGAAGCAGATTTAACAAGAGATGTAATATGATCTTTCCAAGATAAGTCCCGAGTGAATGAAACCCCAAGCATGTTCAACGATGATGCAGGATTAAGCTGAATATTATTAAACATTAGTGGGTACTCCTGTGGAAGATTTTGACGGATTGATAGGTGCAAAAACTGAGTCTTTGATGCATTAAAAACAAAAGATTATTTTTACCCCAGTCAGAGATACGAGCCACGTCAGACATTAGGTGTGCCATAGCCTCAACCCTTGTTTGTTGAACTGCTGAGATGGACGTTGCGGGAACCGAATGGAAAGTGAAGGGTGGAGTCATCAGCGTACGAGTGGATAGAGTTAGATGTACAGTCACGCGTACTAATTTCTGCTCGGGGGTTACCCCTTCCTTCCCCCCTTTACCCTGGACAGAGGGAAGGGGGGAATCGCGAACAAGTCTACCCCGTCTTCTGCCCCCAACTCCCCCACCCTCCACCTCCAGCTGCCAGTTACTGATTAGATGCAAATTTTCTTATGTCCTGTAAACATACTAAACTGTCGTCGCACATGCTTTCAACGGCCAAGATTTGGACTATATTTTTAGAATAAATTATTACCATATTGAACTGCATTCTCAAATTGAAAATATTCACCATCATTGCAATCCAGTGTCGTCCGCTGCACAATTCTGGGTTCCAGTGCTTACCTTTTCACTTCCCCCAGCTGTCTCTCTCTCTCTCTTTCTCTCCTTCTCTCTCTCTCTGAAAATACTTCTCCCACTCACTCTTTCTTTTTAAATTTATATAACTTTCTCTTTGCTTCTCTCCCCCTCTCCACCTTCTCTCTCGTTCTTTGTCATAAGTCTTCCCCGCCTCTCACCCCTTCCCTCCCCCCACCTTAGGCCTGATCAGCAGTCAGTTATACCGTCACCGCTCCTTCGTATATCGTGTGCTGGCAACATTTATCACACACACTTAGGTCAGATGTATGGAAAGCTAATTTTATATATATATATATATTGTTACGGAACAGAGAAAGATAATGTACACTTTAAGTGAGAATACTAAAAATCACTACTGTCCCGTAAAGTTCCAGGTTCAAAACAAAAGAGTTAGGTAAAATTACAAGTTAAAGTTTAATGCTCAAACTAACAACAAAACATTCAGGACTCATAAGGATAATGTAATGGCAAAAAACAGGTTAAATATATGGTTAACTGCAATAGCCTCTATTAACATGAAATTAGCAAGAGTAAATATATCTAAGTCAGCCCTGATAAAATGAAAATACACTGGGTAATGCTCAGTTAATGCAAGATAAATTATTACAGATACAAAATATTATTAATGATGACCGACATAAAGAACCTTACATGAATTACAAAAACCTTACTAGGCCTAAGAATTAACTTTATGCTACACAGTACAAGAAAAAAATGCAACAACAGTTAAACTCAAATTACACAGCTGCTAGATGGCTGGAGACTTCCTGAGCACTCACAATAATAACTGTACAGGGGAGGACAGAGATGTGAACAAAATGAGGAGTAGATCTAAGTGGCAATAATGCAGAGACTGAGCTCATTATATAGGGGCCGGCAGAGCTTGATACAACTTGTAAGAAGGACGCGCAAATGACGCCATGGGGACAAAGAGTTGACAATCCTGCTCTGAACAACAGAAAGAACGACTTACTCTACTATAACAGTAGAAGGGGGGAGTGAGGTAGAACACGCTCGTGATCAAACAGGCAGCACACTGTACGTTAAAATTACACAAAGGATGATGAAATCATAGGCTATGTAACACCTCCCCACAAAGAAAAAAGAAATTTACAAAGGAAATTTCTTATTACTCTAAAATAATCTGTCTAAAGTCTAGATAAGCAATCTGCAATAACATTTTCTTTCCCCTTGACATGTTGTATGTCTAATGAATACTCCTGAAGAAGTAGACTCCATCTTGTCAATCTCTGATTTTTATCTTTAAACTTACTAAGGAGTTTCAGTGGGTTATGATCGGTATAAATGACTATGGGGTCAAAACCAGAACACAAATAAAATGAAAAATACTGTAAACCCAAAATCAAGGCCAAAAGCTCTTTCTCAATAGTTGAGTAGTTCTTTTGAGGTGGAGTGAACTTCTTACTTTAATAAGATACAGGGTGTTCAATACCCTGATCATCCTCTTGCAGCAAAACAGCCCCAGCTCCTGTATCACTTGCATCAACAGACATCTTAAAAGGCTTAGCAAAATTTGGAGTAGCGAGCACTGGCTGACTTAATAGGATAGCTTTAAGTTTGTTGAAAGAGGATTCACAGTTATCGGTCCAGACAAATTTAACTCCCTTTTTCAGTAGGTCTGTAAGTGGTGATACAAGAATTGAAAAGTTAAGAACAAATCTCCTGTAATAACCTACCATTCCCAAAAATCTTTGCAGCTCTTTCCTACTATTAGGTCTGGGAAGATCACTTATAACCTGAACCTTAGCTCCTGGTGGTGCAACATGTCCATCACCAATTACATACCCAAGGTACTGAACTTCAGCTTGACCAAACTCACACTTTGATAAATTAGCTACAAGATTAGCATGAACTAAACGCTCAAGAAATTTACTGACATGGCATAGGTGATCTTTCCAGTTGTCACTGAAGATTAATACATCATCAATATAAACAACACACCCTGCCAAACCCTCTGTTACAACATTCATGAGCTTCTGAAATGTGGCTGGTGCATTCTTCATACCATATGGCATTACAGAACATGCAAAAGTCTTTCCTAGTGTTACAAAACATGAGATCTCCCTAGCACGTTCAGTCATAGGTACTTGCCAGTATCCCTTTAACAAATCAAACTTACTTATGTACCTAGCCTTTCCGATCTTGTCTATGCAATCTTCCACACGAGGGAGAGGGTAAGTGTCTGTTTTGGTTATCTGATTAACACGTCTGTAGTCAATGCAAAGCCGCTGTGACCCACCTGGCTTAGGGACTAGAGTGACAGGAGAACTCCACTCGCTCTGACAGGGCTCAATCATCTTGTGGTCCAACAGGTAGCCAAGCTCCTTCTGGATGAGAGGAACTTTCACTGGGTTCACACGGTAAGGAGGCAGTTTAATTGGCTTTGCGTCTCCAACATCGACATCATGCATCAACACAGTGGTTCTTCCTGGAGTGGCACGGAACACTTGCGGGTACTCCTGCAGTAATGCCGAAAACTCCTGCCTTTCCTCGGAAGGTAGATGAGAAAGCTTAGTCTGGAGATTATTCATGATATCAGGATTCTTCCCCAAACTATCACTCAGGCTCATACTGCATGGCTTCACTTGCAGACTCGGGTGGAACAGCTACAGTGCAGACTGGATTATTTTCGTCCCGCCTGTGATATAACTTTAGCATGTTGATGTGACATAGTTGCTTGTTCTTTCTACGATCTGGTGTAGCGATGACATAGTTGACATCACTGAGTTTCTTCTCCACGAAATAAGGACCACTAAACTTGGCTTGAAGAGGTTGCCCATGCACCGGTAGCAGAATCAAAACCTGATCTCCTGGCTGAAAGTGGCGTAACCTGGACTTCTTATCATACCAAGTCTTCATCTTCTCCTGAGCAGCTCCTAAATTCTCTCTTGCCAGCTGTAAAGCAGTGGACAGCCGTTCTTTGAACTTCATCACATACTCCAGCAGGTTGACATCATCTTCCTCCGACAGCCAGCATTCCTTGAGTAGCTTAAGGGGTCCTCTTACTTCATGGCCAAACAGTAGTTCAAAAGGTGAGAAGCCCAGTGATTCATTTGGAGATTCTCTTGCAGCAAACACAACGAATGGAAGACCTTTATCCCAGTCTTTCTGATGTTCCAAGCAGTATTTCTTGAGCATCGATTTGAGTGTTTGATGATATCTCTCCAACGCTCCTTGAGTCTGGGGATGGTAAGCTGAAGACGTGATCTGGGTGATGCCCAACTCTCAGAGACTGCTTGAAAACATTTGACATGAAATTACTTCCCCGGTCGGACTGTACCTCCTTGGGCAGACCAAACTTTGTGAAGAACCCTAGCATTTCCTTAACCACGTTCTTTGCTGAGATATTTCTAAGTGGAATGGCTTCAGGAAAACGAGTAGCCATATCAATCAGGGTCAACACATAAGAAAATCCTGAAGAAGTCTTAGGAAGAGGGCCCACAATATCCACCAACACACGGGTGAAAGGCGCCTCAAAAGGAGGAATGGGAACTAGAGGTGCAACCTTTTCGGTCTGATTACACTTCCCCACAACTTGACAGGTGTGACAAGACTTACAATACCAGGAAACATCCCTGAAGATACCTGGCCAGTAGAAGTGTTTCAAAATGCGTGCCACAGTCTTCCTCACTCCAAGGTGTCCTGCCAAACTGGAATCATGAGCCACTCTAATGATATCCTGCCTACAAACACGAGGGATGACAACTTGATGTACAACCTCCCATTCACAGTCGGCTGATGCTGTTGGGGGTCTCCACTTCCTCATAAGTACTCCTGACTTTACATAATAACAAGTAGAAGCACCGGCTGACTCTTCTTCACTGTAAGCAGAGTTAGCTAGACCTTTCAACTCAGGGTCAGCAACCTGCACCTCAACCAACTCTTGATGAGACAAATTATCAACACTACGGGGTACTACCTCATCTGGTGAGTGGTCCAAATTAGCAAGAAAAGTGTCAGCTAGGATAACATCGTCAACATCATTATCCTCTAAATCACCAGTAACTTTAGACTTAGCCCTAGTGACAGCACATGCAGGGAACACATCAGGGACATCACAATCCTGGGTCGCAGCCACTGGCTCACTAGACAACTGAGGAGCTGGACACACTTGACTTCCACCAATATCATTTCCAAGTAAGAAAGTTACACCTGACACTGGGAGTGTCTCAACCAACCCAACCATAACGGAACCATTAACAAAACCAGACTCTAAATTCACTCTGCACAGAGGGACAGAGAAGTAATTATTCCCTACGCCTTGTAAGATTACAGTTTCATCAGAGGAATTAACATTAGAGCCTAGAACACTGGTCAGCATAAGGGACTGGCAAGCACCTGTATCACGATATATTTGAACTGATTTCCTGTCATTACTGTCCAGAGGACTGACAAAACCATCAGACAGGAAATTAGCACATGAACTCTTGAGAGTGTCACCCACGTTACTGCTCAAAAGAGGAGCTCCAACATGAGAATTTAAGTTACCCCTCAAAGCAGGTTCAATTAACTCAGTTAAAGAATTCTGAGAACTCTCAAGGGTGGACACTAGACCAATTGACTGAATATTTAAAGACTCCTTTTTGTTCACATCACGCTGTCTCCTGAAATATTTCTCCGTAGTATGACCAAGCTTACTACAATATGTACATTTACTTTTCTGAAATCTAGAGGTGAAGCTGGTATTTACTTCCTGAGAAACATCATCTTTATTCTCTTTCATGTTACCTGTACTCTGAGTAGAGGCAACGTACTTACTCTCAGCTTTCCCTTTTTCTTTAGAATATCTCTTGTGAGTGAGAACATATTCATCAGCTAAAACTGCAGCATCAGACAAATTATCTATTCTTCTCTCATCAAGATATAGGCTTACATCTTTATAAATACACCTTTTGAAGTCCTCCAGCAAAATCATCTGCTTAAATTTACCAAAATCAGAATCCACATTCTTAGAATTTAACCACTGCTCTAACAGATCTTCTTTGATTTTTGCATACTCAACATGGGATTGCTTATCTTGCTTGTAAGTTGTCCTAAATTTTACTCTATAAGCATCAGGAACAAGCTCATAGGCCTTAAGAATCAAGCTCTTAACTACATCATAATTATCAGATTGATCCTGAGGCAAAGATGCATAAGTTACTTGAGCTTTACCGGTGAGAACAGTTTGAAGGAGTACTGGCCAATACTTTTTGGGCCAATTAAAACCTGTAGCTACCCTCTCAAACAACTGAAAATACTTTGTTAAATCAGATTCATTAAAAGGAGGGACAAGTTTAACATTTTTAGCCACATCAAAATCATCAGAGCTAGATGATCCAGTTCCACATTGTTTCATGCGATACTCATGGTCTCCCTGAATCCTGGCAAGTTCAACTTGCGCCTCAGCCTCCTTAGCACGAGACTCCGCCTCCTTAGCCTGAGCCTCCTGCGGGGCTAGCTGTAACTTAGCTAATTCAATCTGCGTTTGCTCATTTGGAGGAGTTACATTAAACAAGCTTTCATTAATCATGTCAACAATTTGATCTTTAGAATGATGAGAGCGAACAGCAATTCCCAATTGTTGAGCAACAAGCTTAAGTTCATTCTTTGTTGTTTTCTACATCCAACACTGTTTGCACATTTGACAAAAATCCTTGGCTTCATCAAGCGTAGTAATAGTAGACATCATGAATAAATCACAGTTACAAAATATCAAGCAATATCCTTATGATAATATCCTGAATATCCTGATATGAGGTCGCCAAATTTATGTTACGGAACAGAGAAAGATAATGTACACTTTAAGCGAGAATACTAAAAATCACTACTGTCCCGTAAAGTTCCAGGTTCAAAACAAAAGAGTTAGGTAAAATTACAAGTTAAAGTTTAATGCTCAAACTAACAACAAAACATTCAGGACTCATAAGGATAATGTAATGGCAAAAAACAGGTTAAATATATGGTTAACTGCAATAGCCTCTATTAACATGAAATTAGCAAGAGTAAATATATCTAAGTCAGCCCTGATAAAATGAAAATACACTGGGTAATGCTCAGTTAATGCAAGATAAATTATTACAGATACAAAATAATATTAATGATGACTGACATAAAGAACCTTACATGAATTACAAAAACCTTACTAGGCCTAAGAATTAACTTTATGCTACACAGTACAATAAAAAATGCAACAACAGTTATACTCATATTACACAGCTGCTAGATGGCTGGAGACTTCCTGAGCACTCACAATAATAACTGTACAGGGGAGGACAGAGATGTGAACAAAATGAGGAGTAGATCTAAGTGGCAATAATGCAGAGACTGAGCTCATTATATAGGGGCCGGCAGAGCTTGATACAACTTGTAAGAAGGACGTGCAAATGAAGCCATGGGGACAAAGAGTTGACAATCCCGCTCTGAACAACAGAAAGAACGACTTACTCTACTATAACGGTAGAAGGGGGGAGTGAGGTAGAACACGTTCGTGATCAAACAGGCAGCACACTGTACGTTAAAATTACACAAAGGATGATGAAATCATAGGCTATGTAACAATCTATACATATATATATATATATATATATATATATATATATATATATATATATATATATAATTGTATTTCTCATTATGTGCCAAGCTCAAATAGAGAACACCAGACCAATATTCGTATTATATTAATAGAGTGACCGTTCCACTTCACATAGCTGGGTAGCTGGGCTTATAAACTGCACACACACACACACACACACACACACACACACACACACACACACACACACGACTTAAATTTTGCACTGACAGCGGTTATTGAATGAGGAGTTTGACTGGGACAGGGAAGGTTTGGAGCCAGCAGATCCAGTTGTTAGAATGACTATATTTGTAGTCGCCACGCTGTCAGTGCAAAATTTAAGTCGTGTGTGTGTGTGTGTGTGTGTGTGTGTGTGTGTGTGTGTGTGTGTGTGCAGTTTATAAGCCCAGCTACCCAGCTATGTGAAGTGGAACGGTCACTCTAATAAAAATTACGAATATTGGTCTGGTGTTCTCTATTTGAACTTGGCACATAATGAGAAATACAATTATATATAAAAAAAAAAAAAATTAAGCTTTCCACACATCTGACCTAAGTGTGTGTGATAAATGTTGCCAGCACACGATATACGAAGGAGCGGTGACGGTATAACTGACTGCTGATCAGGCCTAAGGTGGGGGGAGGGGAGGGGTGAGAGGCGGGGAACACTTAAGACATAGAACGAGAGAGAAGGGGGAGAGGGGGAGAGAAGCAAAGAGAAAGTTATATAAATTTAAATAGAAAGAGTGAGTGGGAAAAGTATATTCAGAGAGAGAGAGAGAGAGAGAGACAGCTGGGGGAAGTGAAAAGGTAAGCACTGGAACCCAGAATTGTGCAGCGGACGACACTGGATTACAATGATGGTGAATATTTTCAACTTGAGAATGCAGTTCAATACGGTAATAAATTATTCTAAAAATATAGTCCAAATCTTGGCCGTTGAAAGCGTGTGCGACGAGAGTTTAGTCATGTTTACAGGACATGAGAAAATTTGCGTCTAGTCAGTAACTGGCAGCTGGAGGTGGAGGGTGGGGGAGTTGGGGGCAGAAGGCAGGGTAGACTTGTTCACGATTCCCCCTTTCCCTCTGTCCAGGGTAAAGGGGGGAAGGAAGGAGTAACCCCTGAGCAGAAATTAGTACGCGTGACTGAACACCTTAGAAGGTCACTGATGAATAAAAGTTGGTGATAGAACAGAGCCCTGAGGAACACCACTGTTGATAGATCTAGGAGAAGAACGATGGCCATCTACAGCAGCAGCTATAGAACGACCAGAAAGGAAGCTAGAGATGAAGACACAGATAGAAGGATAGAAACCGTAAGAGGGCAGTTTAGAAATTAAAGATTTATGCCAGACTCGATTGAAAGCCTTTGAGATGTCAAGTGCAATGGCAAAACTTTCGCCAAAGTCCCGAAAGGAGGATGACTAGGAGTCTGAAAGGTAGGTGAGAAGATCGCCAGTGGAGTGTCCCTGACGGAACCCATACTGACGATCAGAAAGAAAATTGTGATAGGAAAGATGCTTTAAAATTTTTCTGTTAAGAATTGACTCGAAAACTTTTGAGATACAGTATGTTAAAACAACTGGATGATAGCTGGAGGGTTGGGAATGGTCACCTTTCTTTGGGACTGGCTGAATGGGAGCAAACTTCCTGCAAGAAGGAAAGATACAAGTTGAAAGCCGGAGGTGAAAGAGTTTACCTAGGCAGGGTGTAAGCACAGAAGCACAGTTCTTGAAGACAAAAGGAGGAACTCCATCAGGCCCATATGCCTTGTTAGTATTGAGGCCAGTGATGGCAGAAATTACATCAGCCGAAGAAATTTTAATGTTAGCCATGAGGATGTCAGAGGGAGGAACTGATGGAGGAACAGTACCGGAATCGTCAGAGGTGGAATTGGAGGAGAAAGTCTGAGCGAAGAGACCTGGTTTATCAGTAGAAGAAATAGCTACAGAGCCATCACAGTAGAAAAGAGGAGGGAAGGATGATGAGATAAAGTTGTTAGAAAGGTTTTTGGCAAGGTGTCAGAAGGAACGGGAAGAATTCGAGTTGGAGAGTTGAGAGCATTTAGTACGGGTGACATTATTTTTAACAGAGCGAAGAACAGACTTAGCATGATTCCGAGCAGAAACATATAAAAGATGTGATTCAGGGGTGGGTTGGTTCCAGTACCTTGTATAGGCCCTCTCCTTGTTGCAGACAGCATTAGAACAAGCCTGATTAAACCAAGGCTTTCTTGCATTGGTCAAAGGATATGAGAAAGGAATGTATGCTTCCATGCCCTAGAGATTAACCTCTGTAATGCGCAAGGCAGACTCAGATGGCTCCCGGCCATGGAAGCAATAATCATTCCAGGGAAAATCAAACAAGTACTGCCTAAGGGCCTCCCAATCCGCAGCTCCAAAGTGTCACAGACGACTTTTCTTTTGTGGGTCCATGGGCCGTACCGGAGCAATAGGACAGGTTAAGGTGATAAGGTTGTGATCGGAGGAGCCCAACGGAGAGAGAAGATTAACAGTGTAAGCAGAAGGATTAGTTGTGAGGAAGTGGTCAAGTATGTTGGAGCTCTCTCCAAGGCAGTCAGGGATATTGGTAGGGTGCTGCACAAGCTGCTCTAGGTCATTAAGGATGGAAAAGATGTAAGCTTGTTCACCAGGTGGATCAGTGAAAGGAAAGAAGAGCCAAAGGTGGTGGTGAACATTGAAATCTCCTAGAATGGAGATTTCAGAGAAAGGAGAAATGGATAGAATGTGTTCCATCGAAGAAGTAAGATAGTCGAAGAATTTTTCATAGTCAGCAGAATCAGGAGATAAATAAACAGCGCAGATATATTCAGTCAGAGAATGATAAGAAAGCCGAAGCCAGAGTGTACAGAATTCAGAAGAATCAAGTACAGGAACACGAGAGCAGGATAGGTCGTTGCTTGCATATACACAACATCCACCTTTGGCTTTGAAATGAGTATAGAGAAAGTAGGAGGAATCAGAAAAGGGTTTGCTGTCAGTTGCCCCAGATAGCTGAGTCTCAGTAAGGAAAAGAAGGTGAGGAAAGGAAGGTGAGGTTTAGAGGAGGAGAGGTGGTGTTCGACAGAGAAAGAGGTATAGGAAAGGCCGCGAATGTTGCAGAAATGAAGAAGTGAGTCAGATGGTGGATCCAGGCACGCAGAGTCATCACTGGGAGAGAGGCGGATGGTGGGGGGCATTTATGATCCCCCCCCCCCGGAACTCCGAGGAATGGTAGTAGTGAGCCATTTTACCTATTTTTTTAAATTTTGAAATGGAAGTGTAGTGTGTACTGTGCATGTAGTTTGGTGTTGATAGAGAAACTTGTATTGGAGAGCATGCTGGCCTACTCTCTGTGTTACTGAAACACTGGTAAAGTTCAGCAAAGGGGGATTGTCAGGAACTAGTCCCGAGGGCTGATGAAACGGGAGCTCCAGCTCTCCCTATCATCAGCTTTCCACCCACCTTGGGAGTACGACGCTGCTCGATTGGTAGTACAGTCAACTCCACCTACATCATGAATGTGGAGAGAGAGAGAGAGAGAGAGAGAGAGAGATGTATTCTCTACATCAAGAGTGGAGAGAGAAAATGTGGTCTCTGCATCATGACAGAGAGGGGGAGGGAGGTATGTGGTCTCTACAAGTGATGTTCCTAATGTATATCTTTCACAATTCGCGAATGCGAATGCATCCATCCATCCATCCCTAATTCAGTCCTACGTTGCCCCATGAGCAGCGTAGGAGCCCAGGGCTAGGTAAGTTGGTCCTGACATTTAAGATGGTGAATGCAATGCAAATTTTCAATATTCATGAATACGAATGCAAATGCAAACATGCTGTGTGATGACATAGAGTCGTGGGTTATTTATTTTTTCCCCCAAGAAATTTCATCAGTGGTAGGTGGTGGCGACCATCATCCACCCACTTGATGTAGTGCTGCCTACTTCTTCCCTAGCCTTTATCATTCTTTTTCTGTCTGCCCTCCTCTCTTCTATTTCTCCCATCTTTCCTGTAATTTCTTATTTCTTTTCTTTCCTTTTCAGGTGGCTTTACATTGAGTGACAAACCAAATGGTTTCCTGTAAGCCAAGAAACCATTGACAACGCTGGGTGGTAACCATATAACCAAACCATACGTGCTCCCTACGTGTCAGCATGGGTTAGTGTCCCTCCCCGTAAAACAAATAGCTCAAAGTCAAGTGGCCACCCCTTCCGGAATTATGGCGTCTGGCAAGAGATAGATAGATAGATATTTCATTGTTAGTTTCAGCCATAATGAACTGAATGAACAAATTTCTATCTTTCCTGTTTTACCAGGATGATTCCCCCGGAGATATCAGACGTGTCCTGCACGAACTTCAAACGGACCCAGAACAGATCACGCCAAACAGGCATTCTCTCTCTCTCTCAGAAATTCTATTTTTCTGGTTAAGAGCTAAAAATCTGGAGAATACCCAAATATCAACGAGAGTTCTGAAAATCGCTCATTAGAAAAAAAAAAAAAATCTGGCGAAATCCAGACTGTTCTGAGAATCTGTCAACGCTTCATGACGTAGCAAGCAGCCCCTGGGTAGCTTGACACAGCTGCTTGGTTGGCAACACTAGGCAAGCACACTCGTTCAACTCATGCTTTTAACTATTTGATTTTCCATGAACTTTACCAATAAAGTTACATTATTAATTTCCGCAAAATACTCGCATGACAAGATGAGAATGCAAATGTGAATGTGAATATCAAAAAGAAAAAAAAAAAACGCGAATTTTTTGCGAAAGCAAATCCGAAGGCAAATATGTGAACCATCACTAGTCTTTACATCATGAGAAAGAGAGAGAGAGAGAGAGAGAGAGAGAGACGTGCATTGAAGGAGTTAGTAGTTTTGTTTTGTTTTTATAACAGAACAGAGGAAGGAAAAACAAATTAATAAAAATAATTATAATCCATACACCAGATTACTGGCATCCTCCATTCATAAAATATCTGTAACAGTTGGACTTGTACAGCTGTAGGTTGAAGTTTGGGGGGAAACAACTCTGGGGAAGCGAGTTCCAGAGAGATGTAGTTTGCGGAATAAAAGAATTCCGATAGGCAGAAGTTCTGCAATATGGCTGTGTGACATTTCAGTCATGAGCGCTACCAGATGCCTGTGTAGCATGAGGGAAGGCCTGGAGAGATGGCAAAATGGACGCAATTTCGTCTGAGCATTTGCCATCAAAATATCTGTAAAATAACGCAAAGAAGGCAACATTCCTTCTTACTTGTGAGGGAGGTTGTTTATTTATAACAGCAGGGTTATTAATAATTCCAACAGCTTTGTTCTGAATTTCGTCTAGTTGTTTTAATGCAACCTCTTCACATCCATTCCACAAGAGTGATCAATACTCAAGCTGAAAGCACACATGACTATCATAAATAATACCTAAATGCTCGTCAGTGAAATAGTTATGGACTCTGTACAACAATCCAAATTTCTTTGAGGCGGTTTTAGCAAGTGATCTGACATGAGAGGTCCAACTGAGGGCACTGTCAAGTGAGACACTTATCCTTATCCCGAAGTTACGAATCTAATTTGCCGACTTCCCTTACCTACATTAATCTATCGACCAGAGGCTACATACCTTGGAGACCAGATGCGGATATGGGTACGCATTATCCCAAAAATACTTGCGGAGATGGGATTATTAGTAGCATCGAAGGTAATATACGAATCTGGCAATATCTGTCTATTAGTAAATTGTATATATTTGGTTTTACTAGCATTAAATAAGACAAGGTTGTTTTGTCCCCATTCATTGATCGTAGATAAGATGCTGAGTTGAGAGTTAGAGATATGAGACTTTGTAAATGGGTGATTGAGTGTGAATGAACTGTGAAGTGGTGAGTCATCTGAATATGAGCGGATGGGATTGTGGGTTACAGATAAGAGATCATTAATATGAACCAGGCACAGGGTTGGCGCCAGAACTGATCCCTGTGGCACGCTGGCGTTAATTGAGTGGAAATTGGAATATACAACATCTACTTTTATTTTTCTGTCGCTGAGATATGACGAAAGCAAAGAAACAAAAGACGTTAGTCCATAGCAAGGGAGTTTGGACGGCAAGGAATGGTGCCACACTCCGTTGAAAGCTTTAGAAATATCAAGGGCTACTGCATGCGTTTCTCCATGTTGGTCGATTGAGTGATGGATGGTATGAGTCAGGATATTAAGTATGTCAATGGTGGATTTTTCGTGGCGAAAACTATATTGTCTATCACTAATTAAGTTGTCGAATTCAAGATGTTTGACTATGTGCTTATTAATTACAATTTCAAATACTTTACCAAGAGAAGATGTGACAGCTATTGGTTTGTAATCAGAGGGGTCAGAGGAACTTTCTTTGGAATGGGGTGGATATTGGCTTCTTTCCATGAATTAGGGAATGAAGAAGTATGTAGTCTAAATAAATTAGCTAGAACAGAGGCAAGTTCTGGGGAACACTTTCAAAACAATTGGAGGAATTCCACCTGGGTCTGGAGCTTTGTTGGTTGGTAAATTGTCTAGGATGGATTTTACGTATCTTGTCTGTATTTTCAGTGGGACAATTTTGGGAGAGTCAAGTTCTAGTACTGGGACGTTCTGGCTGGCTTCCTCTATGGTAGAATTTCTGGCAAATGTACTAGCAAATATATTCACTTTCCCACGTGGGTCATTTGTAATGTTGTCATCTGAAGATTTTTGTGGGGGAATGGATGATGACTTGTTAAAGTTATTAGTGAAAGAAATGAGAGTTGACCAGAATATTCTATTGTTAAGTAGTTTTGAGGGTTGATTTTGAAGAAAGTTTGATTTAGCGAGATTTATCACAGCATGGTTTCTAGCAATTTTAAATTGCCAGAGTCATTCAGTTTTTTTTTTTTTTTTAAGTGTCTGACTCTGGCCAAAGGCTTCAGGGCCTATTTCCAAGTTCTAGTAGTCCTCCTTAGGGCCCAGTGGTCCTACATCTCCACATGTCACCACTTCTGCGCTAACACCCACCATCCATACTGAATACATGCTAGGGCTGTCTCATACAGGACTTGTGTACTGGTATTAGAGGGGGTACTTTAATGATATGTTGGCGGGTCATCTGGTCGATGTTTTATATTGTTAAGTATGAGTTATATGCTAATGACTTTTGGGCTGTTGCTCTGGCACAGTTGCTATCAAACCATTTTGGAGTTCGATCTTTTAGTGAACCGATGACTTGGTATGAATAAATCCATACCAGCTAGTATTAAGTCGCAACTGTGGGACTGAGTAGAATTGACACCATTAGAGAAGAACGACTACCATGGAATGTCAACAAGATAATTTCTAAATCCATCCCAGTTTGCCCTATCAAAGTGCCATTGGGTCACCCTGACAGGTTCAGAACAGGAAGGTTTGGGGGGGGCTGACTAATGAGGCTTTAATAAGATTGTAGTCAGAGGATCTAAGTGGTGACAGTACTTCTATCCTGTACTGATCTGGATTATTTGTCAGGAATAGGTCTAAGAGATGAGCATTATGGTCAGGATTATCTGGAATTCTGGTTGGTTGCTTTACCAACTGCATGAGATTAAACGATTCTGCAAACAGCTCGCACTCTAGACCAGCATCGTCAGTCCTGGCAGAATGCAATAACCATTCAACATTATGTATGTTAAAATCACTCAAAACGGTAATTTCGGTGCTAAGAGCAAGGTTAAGGTTACTCAACTGTGTAGATATGGAGTCAAATATACTGGGTTCTGAAGAAGCACTGGGGGAGCAATAGACTACACAGATATATTTGGTAACATTTAGATAGTTTAGTTTGTACAGGGAGTAATCGAAATTCGTTGAAGTGAAGTTTAAAACAATGTCAACTGCATATTCAGATTTGATATAACAACAGGTGCCGCCCCTGTTACCGAGGTTTGTGAGGAGTGGTAACCAGGAAAACGAAATTGGGATATTTCAGTCGAGGGAGAGATTTGTAGTTCTGTGAGGAACAAGGCCAGAGGGGGTATGGACTGAAGGAAATAATGAACTGAATTTATATTGGTGCTGAGACCACTGATGTTGGTGAAGAATAATGACGCACCTGCACTTCTCTGCTGACGAGCATGAATGGAATCTGCAACAGTCGCTGCCAGCACAGTCGCTTGATGGTGACCGAGAGAACCCTATGCAGCCAGACCTACTCTGCCGGTGGTGTCAGTCCGTGATACACTCGTTTGCTAGTAATAATCCAGTGGCCATTGCTCAAGGGAGTGGAAATAGGTGTGATATCTTACGAGCATGTAGTGTGGTGGAGACAGTTGAAGGTAAAGGTATTAAGAGAGCACTGAAAATGTTCACCAATGTGAGATGGTCAGGATCAAGTTCTGAGGGCTGGTGAAACGGAAGCTCCAGCTCTCCCTGTCACCAGCTTACCATCCACCTCGGGAGTTCTGCCCTGTCCGACTGGTGCTACAGTCAACTACTCATAAACTGTACTCAGACTATGCATTATAGTCTACCATATCGATGCTTAATTCTATTGAGTTAATGATTGTGTTTTGTTTACTTTAATTGCTCTCTCCAGCAACACTTGATATAATCTCTTATAAGTATGTTAAATACACATGCGAAAATTAGCTGAAATTTTGATTGGAGAAGGCATGGGTCGAGCTCGGGAGGAAAAATTTGTGAAGAAAATTATTTTGAACTTCATACTTCCCGCTTCTTTTGCTTGCCGTTCTGGCTAATGGCCTAACCTCCAGTCAGTCATCAATATTCTCAGTATACTGTATATAATATCACAGTAAGTTCGAGATATTAATAAGTAAACCTTTAAATATTGTCCCAGTACTGCCGTATTATTTACTTAATTTGTCACAATATGGGGAAAAAATTAAGGAACTCGTAAGTTTTGTCCAAAAGTGTTGCTTTGGTGGTGGAATATAGAAGTTCGAGCATATCTTGGCCATCTGATAAACTTTCTAAGGCCTCTAATTTCTATATAATCTATACAAACATATTTAATGATTTTACCCGAGTGTTAGCGTTAGAAATGGTTACTGTAACCCGTATAAGAAATTATTTCAAATATATCTACCAAAGAATGCCACCAAACACAGCTGCAACAGCCAGTCAGTTGCCCGCTTTCAGTGGCTAAAAACTCTTCCCTTCTTGGACAACAGATAGGCTGTAGTATAATTGGGTGATGCACGGCACAATCACAAGCAGTAATTTATTTACTCCCCCCCCCCCGCCCCCCCGTCCCCGCCCCTTGGCGAGAAGGAAGTCGAAGACAAGGCTGGAAAAAGGCCAGGAGTATATCACTGGCCGGTTCAGACGTCGGAAAATGCTTCATGAAACAGAAGGTCACATAACTGAACCCGAACACGTTTCACGCCAGTATAAAATTAATGGTTTTTACGAAATTTAAACGCATATCCATCTATTATCCCCTTTTTTTTTTATTTTGTGGAAACAGGCAGACAGTATCAGACAGAAATACAGGCAGACTGAAGCTTTGACAGACTGACTCCAGCACTGACAGCCAGAAAACTGACAGTCAAATACATAGATGGATAAAAACATATAAAATCATAGAGTCAAACACAGAGACAGAAAGACAGGGACGCGGACAAGAAGATAAGCAAAAGAAAGAAATATAGACCAAAGGTAGACAAAAAAAAAGACAGACTAAGAAAAAGTAACAGACGTAAGGAAAGGCAAACATACAGAAGAGCAGATAGATAAACATAAAGAAAGATAGACGGACAGACAAATACAGAGAAAAATGAGAAAGAAAAAAAAGAGAGACAGACAGACAGACAAAAACTTATGGAGAGACAGGATGACTGTCATAAAGTCAAAAAGAAAAAGAGAAGGACAAAAAGACAAAATGACAAAAAGAAAAAGTAAGAAAGGAAGAACTAATGATAAATGGATAAGCTTCAGATTCTTTCATACCTGTTCACACTAGAGTGAGACGTGTTCGGGTTCAGGTGTGTGAATTTCTTCTTCATGAAGCGTTCATCATAACTGACCCGGCTGGTGTTTGTTCTCTTAGAGTTTCTCCAACCATATCTTTGGCTTTCCTTTCGCCAAGGAGGTAAAGAAACTATTGCTTGTGACTGTACAGTTGCGGACATATCAAACAGAAACACCCCGTCCACCAACGAGGTGGTGTAGTGCTCTCCGCATCTGGTAACACTGATTAGTATGGAACTTCACCAGGTTTCGTTCGGTCGCACACACACACCTCAAAGCCAGCCAGGAGACAGGACGTGTGTGCTGGGCAATCCCCAGGTCCTGTCCTCCCCCGTTAGTTTTTAAACCAGCCCATACACCACTGACCGGGCTAATGTATGGCCCGGCCTGCACTATAGGTGCAGAGAATCTTTGAACGAACGAACGAACGTTCGGTCGCTAAGACGAACCGAACGCGCGATCATTGCCGCCGTGTGCAGTTATTGGTGGTAATATATAAGCAATGTATCGTCAGAATATATACTGATGATAGTAATTTTTTTTTTTTTTACTATTGTCACAATACACCCTCTACATAATGGCAGTTATTATGAATGGCACGGATTTCATGAGTGGTTTATTTTCGAGTCATGAACCATGCAACACTTAATAATTCATCATATAAGTCACAGTTATCAGCTTCCCCACAGCTACCAATGAACAGAAAATTATCGTGACGCCCATCCTCCCTGCCGTGAACCTGGCATTGGGAGACCTCTGAAATCGAAGCAAGTTCACTACATACAGGAGGTGGAGCCACAGGGGGCTGCAGGGTGGGGGTGGGGGACCTGGGAGACAGGAGGAGGGGGAGGGTGGAATGGGGCAATACTGTTCGAACTGGGGGCTAGAGGAGAGGGGCGATGGGGTAGGGGAAGGTGGACTTTGGTAGACAATAGGAGCTACAGTGGGAGGGATAGATTACAAGGTGATGACTGAGACAAATCAGTGTTTCATGGAGAATATGAATTTTACAGTCAGACCATGAAACATTATGTTAACGTTGCCAAGTGTTGTTATTGACTGTCAGGGTTTGTAACAATTCACGACACACTTTGTACTGGATGGCTCAGTACCCCTGTATTATGGGTATGGTGGCAATTTGCTGCTGTGCAAATATACGACACGTCCCTACAGTTTGTCAGATGTTACAGATGTTGTCATAGTGATTGGGAATTACTCTTGTAGCCTATTAAGTGGTATCATCATGGATGGCGACTGATATCGCAAACAGAGTAGGGATAGGCCTATATAGATTTTTCCTTTATCACTAATAAATATGAACAGTCTGACAGTAATGATGGTCCCTACGGTTCTCATTAACATCTGTATGGCGCCAGTGTAAAATAAAGGTAGATTTACTTAACCCAGGTATATGTTACCGTTTTCTGTATGCCGTGTTTGGCTGTTGATTTAAGAGATTGCCAATGGTTATTAGCTATATTTAGGTTCATATTGAGCAACTGTCGTATGCCGTAAGCATTCCTTCACAAACCCTCGAGCCAACATTGGTGAAACAAGGTTGTAATGTCTGCAGTTATCCAGTCTGAGCACGTGCATATTACATCAACTGTGCCATCAGTTACAGAAGTCGCATTTATTAAATGCAAACACACACTTCATCTGCAGTGTGTTTTGTTATGTTAAACAACCCAGTGGCGTTCACACTGTATGAAACAGACAAGATAAAGATAAATACAAGGACCATTGCCCTGTTCACGGAAAGCAACTAGAGAGCAGCACATCTCAGTAGTGTCCGAACATGAAGCTGTTGCCCTGGCTGAGTAACGGTGTATGTTGCAGTCCACCAAAGAAAACAGGTGAATCACTGACGCTGATGTATAAACATGTAATCCGCTGTTCATGGTGGAGCAGTCATTATGACCATCTCCCCTCCTCGTCAGTACCCGTCTGAGTGCACGCAGTTGTCGGGAGGAGGGAAGGGGGAGCAGTAAACTGGATACTGAGGTTGTGAAATCAGATTGTTTAAGTTACACGTCCTTCATACCACAATTTACTCTATCGTTATAGGATTAACAGTTATCCGACATAAAGATCATATAATACATTCACGGGTGTCCCGGGTGCTGACATCTTGATTCACTTTTCGTTGACAATTTGGAGAAAGAAACACCGATGTGGGACTTAGTGTGTATTGACGTATATTCAGCAGTTGTATTCTGAGGAAGCCAAGACGCGAAAAGTCAATACACACGAAGTCCCACATCGGTTTTTCTTTCTCCAGTCATATAATACAGCTGATAAAGCATCTCTACTCACCTATTACCCCATCCCAGTATCGCCACCTATGTTCTGGGACCCAGTCCACAAACCCCCCTCCCCCCAGTAAATCACGTGTTGGTTTACAGTGGTGCCATACAGATATTAACGAAAACCATAGGCACGAATCACTACTGTTAACTATTATCTAATGTAGCAAGAGAAAATTCCTCCTTCCCCCTCCTCTGCTTTCGATATCAGTCGTCATCCACGATCTTACTACTTAAAGGTAACAAGAATGACTCCAAGTTGCTATGACAACAGGTGTGACATCAAACATTCCAGGAACTTTTCATATATCACCACGTGATGACATAGTCGCCACCATACACTAATACTGCAGGGTATGTGTTATGTGCCACCCCATGAGGAGTAAGCCGTCCTTCAGACTATATAACAAAACATGTTGGCAGACTGCGTAACCAGGGCTCTCAGTTTTAAGGAAATTTCCTTAGATTGAGAAACCTGAGGTTATATGAAGAAATTTTTAAGGATACGGGGATTTTAAAGAAAATCTGAAGAAATTTGATGGAATTAACTTGAAATATCTGAGGATTTTTAACGATTTTTCGAGAAAAGCAGAGTAGGCGGCGGCTGAATCGGTAGAGAGGCGGCCTACAGTCCTGATGGACCCAGGCTCGAATCCCGGCTGGGGCAGGGAACAGTTTAAGGATTTGAATTTCATAAAAAACAGACTTTCCTGACCTACCAGAAGACCCGCCGACATGTCGTAAAAATACCCCCGCTAATACCAATACACCAGTCCTGTATGAGACAGCCCTAGCGTGTATTCAATATGGACGGTGGGTGTTAGCGCGGAATTGGTGACATGAGGAGGTGTAGGAGGACTACTGGGCCCTGGGACAGGCTACTGCCCCCGAGATATAGGCCCTCAAGCCTTTGCCCAGAGTCGGACACGCAAAAAAAAAAAAAAAGCTAACAATCAACTGTCAGGGGGAGGCTATATGTCTGAGTTTTTTTTTTTTTGGTATATCGCTACCACGCGTTGGCGAAAAAAAAAGATAATTCATTAAAAATTATTTACAATTAAGATTTATAAGTTTGGTTATTATGCATTTGGAATTTTTTATTTGATTGTGAGTTATGGCAGTTATCGAATCGGACGATTTAAAGTATTTTGTATAGCATGTATTTACTGCAAAGCTTATGAATGTGTGGTCATTGTATTTTATTTTATGTCTGCAAGTAAAAGTGATGTTATTATGTCTTTGTTGAAGAGTTTTGGCCTGCTCAATAATTTTATGTTCCATTTACTATCTGAGGAAATATGATCAAATTTAGAGAAATTTTTACAGCTTTCCCAGGAAATTCCGCGAACAAGAACTGAGAGCCCTGTGCTTAACGTGCCAAAGTCTGCATAACGTTTAAAGCCCAGTCTACGCGAGCGGGCAATGCCTGACGGGCACTGCCCGCTGAAAGTACCGTATATCCCTCGCTTCTTTAGCAATGTTACCAAATCAAGCGGTTTCTGGCGGCCATTGGTCACTACCGGGCACACTTGTTCTGTTGTCCACACGGCAAGCATTGCCTCAACAACGGGCAAGGGTGTTATAGATAGTTTGCCAGTGGTTTCCCTGCTTATGACGCCATCTACGTTCGTGCCCGCCAGCCACCTTCCAAATGAGTAAATTGGAATATGATTTGGTATCAATGTTTGCCCGTCGTCCACTGCCCGCTCGTGTGGACGGAGTAACAGCCCGACTACCAAATTCCATAATCAACGTTCAACTATGGCTGATTTGGCACCATGTCACCAGCGTATCATTTATCCATCCCATCCTACTTTCCTGCCACAGTCCACTCTCCCCTACCGCATTACTCGTCTCCTGTAGAGCCCCCCTCCCACCACCCAGGCCAGTATTGCCCCCTCGGCCCTCCTCTCTCCTATCTCCCAGGGGACCACACCCTGTCTCCTCCTGTGGCGCCATCTAAAGAGGTCTACCAGTTTCGGGTTCACAGCTAGGAAGGAGGGAGGTTACGGTAATTTTGTGATTATTATGATACGTACGGGAATGCAGACTAGATATAATGGCTTATATGTTGGCCGTTGGCAAATGTTATATAGTTCGTTTTGTCAAAAGTTATACTTACGAAACCTGTGTTTCATGTGAATAATTTACCAGTGTATGGTGTGAAACTTTTTTTATTACTATAGTCACAAAACCAGGGGCGCAGCCAGAAATATAATTCGGGGGGGAGCCACAATGACTAAGCATGAGAAATATAAAAACACAATGCACTTCACCATTTGGGTTGATGTATGGCAAAATCACCCATCTTGCTGATTATTTATTACCTCAAAATACTACGAAAAAAAAATTGAAACAATCACACACTTCCGAACAGGTTAAAGTAGAAGCTATCCGACGCCAGTCGAGGTACGACGACAAGCCATATATGAGAATGCAGTGCAATTGAGATATTAGTAGAGTAAGGTAACTTACCTTTCTAACGGGGTAACAATAAAAGGACATGACCCCGCTAAAAAGTCAAAGGCAGAAGTCAAGGTTTAGACTGAAAAAAAATCACTGTATTTTAATCATTAGTAACAGAAAGACAAATGCCATTCTTCTAAGGTGGCTGGTTAACTTTCAACCAAATGTGGGCATATTTCATTCATTTTATTAAATATTAGACTTCTCACCAGCACAATTACTGTACTAATGACTAGTGTAAAGTACGTCAAATTATGCGTTAAATTTACTCATTTTATCGTTCTGTGTTAAAGTGTAGGTCCTTTTTGGTGAAACTCTTGCAACCCTACCCCTAACATTGGCATTTATCAATTTCTGCTCCCCATTATCATTCCCCATCCTCTCCACATGCCCAAACCATCTCAATCTCCCTCTCCTCATCACAACACCAATGCACTCCAATCCAATCCTACCTCACAACCCACGCCTTGCACTTAAGGACGCACTGCACTATACGTATTCCATAGTTGAGTTCCACTAAGTTGCCTGTAGCTATTTATGCTGAAAATTTTCACGGAGAAATATGCTTTCTATAATCATGAAAGGCTTTGTCCACCTCTTGCACCGTAAAAGGTACAGTTCCTGCTAATAAGACAGGTCCACCAATCATACATTGTCAAAAATCATCATTATAGAGTACAGTATATCATCACAAACTGGCCAGTTGCATTTCTCAGGTCCTCTCCTTTCCAAACATTTCATTGTACAACACTTTTTCCCTACTTTTAACGCTATACCAATACCGGTATTTTTTTTTCTTTTTTTTTTTTGCTATAACCCTTATCACAGTATTTTCTCTCTTTAGGGCATGTATGCAACCTGAAAATGAGAAAAATCTACTTGTTGACACCCAAAACCCACCATAAATACAGCAAACTATAGAATATAGGAGTATATAATGCATGAAAAGTTGGTTTTTCCTTGCGATAATCACAAAGGAAATTGTTGTCCCAACTCGCCCTGAAAAAAAAATGGTGGGCGAGTTGGGACAATTGTCCCATTGTGCTGTAAAAATGCATTTTCTGGTTAAATCAAAAAAAAAAAAAAAAAAAAAAAAAACTTTAACAATTGAAGATTTCACCCACCAAAAAATAGACCTTTACCTCTAAAACTGACTGTGCGAGAGGAATATTGGCAAAATATGTGTATTTTCAAAAATGATACTCTACAAAGGTCAAAATGCTACCCTTTCGTATTTGCACATTTCTCATGCGTTATTCATGGTTCTATAGAAAACTATTATTTACAACATTTGTAAAGTTGGGGCAGGGCTATTGAATGGGCACCATAAAATGGAAGCATCTTGTTGCTCCAAGTCACCCCGTGTCCCGCACAGTCCCAGCTCACCACACTCAACGCTAATGTCTATGAAAATCCATCGTCTGATAATACTCCACTTAGTTCAGTGATGATTAGTTTACTTCAGTGATGGTTGCCACACAGGGCACAGGTAGCTAAAGCCTGAAATATATCACAAGGAAAATCTTAAACAATCATTGGCTTCCCGTTTCTGCGTGCAGCTACACTTATGTAAAGTTCATGGCATGACATTATCATTTGTTATTATTACTGGCAGTAATAATATCCTTTACAATGTAATGCATTTGCTAAACATAAACTGATCTTTTAGAAGAACTTGAAGTCCAATATACGTGACCGCTGCAGCTGCTTCCGTCTCATACTAAAGTGATCCAGGGAAACCCACGGATTACGTCATTTCACTTCTTGTCACAGTATAGCGTGCAAGTAGCATAATTAGCAAGTTGTATGGACTGGTCACTGGTGCAACACAATCTGATGAGAGTTGACTGATGACTGATGGTGCACTGCAGCAGTGTTGCCACACTTTTAGAAGAGAATTTTCGACCCGGCTCTTCAAAATTATGGTTTTTTCGTTGGAATGATTGTACTTTATTAAATTCATTTTTATAGTGTTTAATAATCTGAAATATTTTAAAATTGTCGGTGATACCTTGGTGTATTTACTGAAAATTTACCCATTACAATTATCTTCATCAATACCGTAATTCTGTAAGATACTGATGTTTACTTTGGTGCATATTTATCACTTTATTTTGTATAAGAATGAGGTGATATCATGAAAATTTCAAATATAATAATTTATTCATATCCTTCATTACAAAAATCATGTTACAAGAAATACCCTTTGTGCCATTCTAGAAAATCAGTCTGACTAGCAGCAGAATGCGATCCATAGAACTTTAATAGATAACTCTTGGAAATGTACTTCCTCTTGCAGATGATAACTCAACAAGACCATAAAAGAAGTATTTTCAGTGATCACCATTACATTAGCCCCTAAGATCACTCATCTGTCAGGCTGTGGAACACCTGTGCATGATTAGCTATGCATGCCACAAAATTTACTGCCATGCTAGCTTTCAACCCAAAATTATTGTACAAACTGTGTGATAACAGAAAATGGTATCGTACACGTACCAGAGGCAACATTACGATAATTTGGCAACACTGCTGGGCAGGCCGGTGATGAGTGAGTGACTCAGTGATGGCCGGTAAACGTGCCACGATAATTTATTTTTCTTGCCACTTCTGCCACATGTAGGCCTACAAGCCACAGGTACTCCTAACTAGTTAATTACATAAACCTATTAGTAGCGGAGTTTCCCGTCATGAAGCTAATGTGTCATAAGGTACATAAAAAAAAAAATGAAAATTTCGCAATGACGCATTTCTTGCTTCCTTTCCTACCTCCTCTCCTCACCCCGTCCAGCTGCCAACGGCTCCCCGTGCGTAAATTTGAATATGTCTCGCACCTATAGTAAAGTAAGTCTTAAAAAGTATATATGTATACAAGACTTTTTACTCAGAATTGCATATTTTTCAGTTCTCCAAATATGTGACATACTGAATATTACTCCTTGGATTAAACAAGTATTCGACATTTAAGATTCGCAGTCTATTCTCGAACATACGTAGAAATTTTGGGGGGGCCCGGGCCCCCGTGTCCTCCCCCCCTGGCTGCGCCACTGCACAAAATGTTGCTATTTGCAGTATATTGTCAGGCGGGACATTGTTTACGTACCACTAATAACTGCGTACAGCGGCAATGATTACCGCGTTCGGTTCGTTCTAGCGACCAAACGAAACCTGGTGAAGTTCCATGCCAATCAGTGTTACCAGATGCGGAGAGCATCACACTAACACGCTGGTGGACTGGGTGTTTCTGGTTGATATGTCCGCAACTGTACATGTTAGTAATAGTTAATTTTAGGGCTAGTTTAATGTGTGGAAGAAATGCAAACACGTGTTTGTTAAAGTATTTATGTGCAGCACACGGTTAACAAGGGTAAACAAGACAAGACTCTCTCTCTCTCTCTCTCTCTCTCTCTCTCTCTCTCTCTCTCTCTCTCTCTCTCTCTCTCTCTCTCTCTGTGCGCTGAAGTTATCTGCTACATGATTGAAGGTGGCTTATCTTATCTAGCCACCAACACAGAAATGAGAGAGAGAGAGAGTTTCTCGCTGTCTCTCTTTCACCTCTACCCTGAGGTGTGGTAACGGTGTGAGTACCAGTGTGAGCGGCATGAAATTTGCATTAGCTATTCTATATGTAAATCGGAAAAAGTAGGAGGATCGAATGAGAAGGGGAGAGAGGCGGGGGAAGTAGAGTGGAAAGGGCTGGGAGGGAGAGGACGAAAATATGATGATGATGATGAGAGCGAGAGGGTGTCGGTGTGTGTGGGTGTTTGTCTTTGTGTATTTGCATGTGTGTGTGTGTGTGTGTGTGTGTGTGTGTGTGTGTGTGTGTGTGTGTGTGTGTGTGTTTAAGTCTAATGCATAAATCACACAAACCTTATAGCTGACACAACGTTAACACATCTTAACCTCTTCGATGCTGTGTTTTCCTTATGATTCTATTTTTGCCAGAGCTACACGATTGTATTTATCGTCGAGGATATCATTCGTTGCTAATGTGGCATTTTTAAGACCTTACTCCCATCCACAAAATTATGATAAAAAATAATAATAATAATAATAATAATAATAACTATTTGAGCAGAAGGCGGCCCACAGCCTCAACATCCTCTGGAAACGTGCCGTCCAGAAAAGAAGTGAGAAGTAGCACCTTACAGGACTAAAATTCCTAAAGTAAATTCTATTAAAAACAATATAAAGGTGCACCAAGACTGAGACCACCAACTGTGCATGCTGGCAATTATAGTACTAAAGAAAGTTATACTCACCTTCAATTTCCATTATTATATTTAAACTGTGAGAGTAAGTAAAAAGTAAAGGCAATATCCTCTTAACACATCCAGAGTGCAATGTTCAAAGCAGTTGTGTTCTTTTTCAGTAGTATTCCTGCAATTCCACACATTTTTTTTTTTTTCTTTTTTTTTAGCAGTGCACAATCTTCAGTCTGGCAGCAAATTACCCATTTTCTGTGCAACTTTCTAATGCAATAGTTAACCAACACTCCCGGTCCTTCATAGAAGCAACAGGTCTTCACTGGAACTGTTTTTCTATGTTCAGGCATCTCGAAATGAACGAATCCTGATTTTTTTTTTTTTTTTTTTTTTTTTTTTTTAGGGAACAGTTTTGCTGGCTCTTAGCCATTGGGTCCTTCTTCCTTGCATAAAAACAAAATCACAAACTTGAGATTTCGCATCTTTATCGCTGTTGCCACAGCTGTGTGGGGGAGGGCACTGTCACGGTTCAGGAAAACAGTTTTTGAAAGCACCTCTCTTCTTTTGTTACTAACTGCAGGTTTTACCTTGTCCTGAAGCTTGGATGAGTACGCTGCACCGGTATCAGTTTGTCGCATGATATTGATAACACACCAAAATAGGCCTCATTGTATTCCAGAGTAAGGTTTACAAACCTTTCTTGGCAGTTAGAGTCTTTACTTTTACAGCATTTTTCCTCCTACATTTTTTTTTTTTTTTTTTTTTTTTTGTCTTTTAAGAAATTATTTTATCATGCAAAGCTATCAATACAATGCATGTACTGTCAGCATCTATTCCTGATTACTTACTTCAGAGTAATGCAGATTATTACTGCCGACCCGATACACTCTAACAGTCACTAGTGCCATGTCGGATAACGGCTGACCATCCCACTCCTGACAGTCATTTCGGTGGGTTATCACCCACCTTTAGCAAGGCGAGGCGATATAATTTTTTGCCGGTGTGTTTCTGTGTGTGTGTGTGTGTGTGTGTGTGTGTGTGTGTGTGTGTGTGTGTTCCCAACGTATCTTGAAAATTTTTGGACGAATTTTCACCACACCTTAGGGAAATAGCAGCCGTATGGATGTGCAGAAACCTGTTACTTTTGGTGAGAATTTGATCAAAGACGACCGAATGTCAGCCACCATAATTATATTTTTTATTTTGGACTGGCTTTTTCCAAAACGCGGTGACTGAATTCCGGAGAATTTTGCGAATTTCCTTCAACTTTGTAGGTAACTTACTTTATCCAAGAACATATTTTCGTGGGCGATTAGTATTCGGCCCCTGAATGCTTTTCTTTCATTTTATAAGTTTATTATGACAGTTTTTTTTTTTTTTTTTTTTCGTTTCCTACAAAATTGTTCCATTTGTCAGTTACAATATGTCATAGGAAGGCTACGCGTTTTTGACATCCAGGATAACTCTCTCTCTCTCTCTCTCTCTCTCTCTCTCTCTCTCTCTCTCTCTCTCTCTATATATATATATATATATATATATATATATATATATATATATATATTATTTCAGTGTGTGGACAGGTCCGGGGCAGACATAAAACACTGACAGTACTTACGTTTTCAGATGCTTACGGACTCAAAAACATTCGTTTCATTTTCCTTTCACCTGACGGTTTGTTAAAAAAAAAAAAATAACTGTTCAGTGCCTTTGTCCTCATTGCAGAGTTAATTGCTTGTTAACTTTGTTTTGTTCTGCATTGCTTTTGATTTAAAAGTGCGTGCATTAGAGAAATGACCACTATTGCTACGAAGAATATAAGTGGCCGCACAGATCTCTATAATAACTGGACAGTGATGTCTGCACTCCTATAACTTCTGCTGGTGAATCCTAGGATTACTTCATTGCTCAGAAAATTTCCCAATCCTTTGAAACTTGCTCTCTTAAGTTTTTTTTTGTCATTTTTATGACTCTCTTTTACACACATTCCACACACCATTTGCTTAGTAAATTATTGATTTGCAGTACCTGACACTTTATTTCATGTAATGGCATTTGTAACCAAAATGGCCCTGCATTTTTTTTTTTTTTTTTTTTTATTAATGCAGTTCTTAGAACAGCATTATTAGTTTCGGTGTCGTCTGCAAGTTTTTATGCAAAGTTATTAAACCTCACGTCAGTGTCATTAATATTAATGACCGCTTCAGGCTGTCATCTTATATTTTTCTGTTCAATGCTAAACATTGTCCAGATCATGAGAGAACCCTTTATGGAAGATGTGCCGAGTGCTTGTAGTCCTAGTGATCACGAGCAAACAAGCGATGTTTACTCTCAGTTAAGTTTGGAAATGAACAGCCCAGTCCATCCCAACCTTTACACTAAGTAGATGCTAATTACTTTACTCCTATGTGAAGTAGAGTTGAAATTCTTCTGCATGTGATACATTCATTCAATAGATTTTGTTATCAACTAAAAACTCATCCATAAAGGCATAGGAACCCCTTGGAATCTTGAGTTTTCCATGGGAGTGTTCGGCTCTAATTGGTGAACGCGTCAATTACGAAATCATATTTTAAAAGATTTTCCTTCGTAACACTGTGTTTTTTGGCATCAGCTCTAGTAATTAAATTTCAGAGATTCCCCCTGTGATTTTATATCGAGGCAATTTTTGATAATATGATGCTCGCTTGCTCCTCACGCTCTCACAAGGCGCATTGTACTGGTTGTAGCATTGCACATTCGACATATAACAGGACTTTAATTAATGTTGTTACTAGCCACGGAGGCTGAGTAGTCAGCGTTGCTTACTGCGAAGCTGCCGGCTTATTAGCCCCAGGGTTTGAATCCTGGTGCAGGTAGCTGGCGTCATGACTCAGGTGTCCATCAAGTGAAATGAATACCTATGGTGACACCTAAGGAAGGTAATTGCTAACTTGAATGATTCAGTGGCCTTGTATTCCAGAACATTGGGTGAAAAATCCGCCACAGGCTCAAAGGCCTAAATTACGGATATAAGCATCGCGGCTAAGCGCCTCATGGCATCTGCCCAAGCCTTTAAACTTTACCTTTAACTGCAGTGATTCATAGCCCTATCAATATGCAGTAATAATGCCATTCTTAGTGTTAATATTCTTGACACATTGAATTTCCCAGTCTTGAGGAAACTATTTAGAAACAGCAGCCATACCAAAGTCCATAGTGACTCTTGTCTTTTGACGTGCGATGTAAACAAGGATTACAGAGCTCACAGTGAAGACTGAATAATCTACGGCATTTTCAGTTAGGCAACTGAACTGAAGAAAGCTTATTACATTGGCAATAAAAGCCAAAGCATTCGCCCACGAATGCGTATCGCCCGCTGTCACTAAAAAATTAGATCAGTAATCCTTTAGCAATCTGAGGCATATTATCACAGCTTTGCCAAAATCGAGAAAAAGTTTTAGGATTTCTCTGTTTGCTTCTGCTAAGTCAAATATCACACTAGCATTCAGAAGTGTAAAGTCTGGGGTATTATGTTGGTGAAGGTCATTGAGTATAACAGGCTTTTGGAGGCATCTCTAATAGTAACCCTTTAAATAGCCATTCTCTTCTTTGAGGGTATAATAGAAAATGGTGAATAATGGCATGCTAAAAGAAGAAGTTAGATGGCATTTTTTCTGGCAAAATCTTCTGGCAATCGTAGGCATATAACTGCAGCTTAGCTAAAATTTTTACCAAACAAGCCAAAAACCCCGGATACTGCCCACAAAGTTTGGATACAATTCGCCCACTTGATTTTAAGATATTTGGAAACAACCAGACGCAAATACACAGAGATGCAGGTGATTACATTATGGCCCCACTAAGCGTGCGATAAATATATTTTTAACACTAAACTGTGTTAAAACTAAAACTATGACCCACATCTATGAAATTAGTCAGGTATCTTCTTGCTGCAAGTCGGCTCTGTCGGAGTATTTCCATATCTTGTCAGTCTATAACAACAGTAACACAAGATGATTCACCATACGATACAACTCTATTTCCTCTTCCAGAACCACATGTTTAACCAGCTACTATACAAAGGTTACGTGGGATTACTGAAGTTGGTATTTTGACTAGTTTTTTAGAGAGAAGCATTTCAATGGTCAAAATGTTTGGGGAAGTTTAGTGCTGTAATTCTTTAGTTTACTGTTATTGTGACTATGAAACAATTTTTTGCAAAATTCTAAAAAACCACTTAGGCATGATCTTGATCTCGTAAATCCTTTCAGGAGAGAGAGAGAGAGAGAGAGAGAGAGAGAGAGAGAGAGAGAGAGAGAGGAACTCCGAGGAAAAAGGACTTGAGGGAAGGAAGTGGATAAATAGAATGTTAAGGGAGGAATGAGGGAGGAAAGGAAGACAAGTGTTATAATGTTTGCCCCTATTGTAAACTATGTAGTGGTCTCCACTGATCGATCTACCAGAGAAGGAAGTGATCCAGACCTTCAGACTTTCTTCGTCAGTGGCAATTCTGATTTCCTCTCTCTCTCTCTCTCTCTCTCTCTCTCTCTCTCTCTCTCTCTCTCTCTCTCTCTCTCTCTCTATATATATATATATATATATATATATATATATATATATATAGATATAGATATATAGAGAGATATATATAAAAATAAAAATATAGAAATAGATATATATATATATATATAGATATATATATATATATATATATATATATATATATATATATATATATATATATATATATATATATAGTGAACTTGGAGAGTCTGGACAGTCTCATCAGCGGCAGACACAGATGAGGTATAGTCGTTGTGAAGTCTGTTATTTTGTTCTGTTTAATTCGTCACATCACAGTCAGTTGTTTTGTAAAATCACTAAATATGTAATTTACTTTTATTTTATTTTTTAAGACCCAAATCTTTGTATGAGGTGTCAGCCTACCCTCGGTCACTGTACCGATCCAGAACTGTTCGCTGTAGAGGTGGTGTTAGTAAGTCCCTCTGTGTGTTTGAACAATTGGTTACTAGAAGCACTCCGAGTTATCTTGTCAATTTGTTGTTATTCTGAGCAAGTGTTATGATGAAGTGGGAGAACTCTAGGTCTAGTGGATTTAGACTTGCCATTGGCATTAGACAAGAAGGGATACCGCCCCCTTACCCATACAAAGAGTAAATGGAGTAGATCAGTACCACATTGGCAGAGATGAGTGTTGGTTACTACATCCATTTGAAATGCATTAATTCATTAAGTTATGTAGATGATATGGTTCTCTTTCCCCCCACCCCTTTTATACACTGTAGACACTAGCCAGTGAATACCAACTTAATGTAAGCAACTGATGTATCATGTATAACAACATTAAACATTTTATGTGGCCTATAATTATTCCTGTTAAAGTCTCCAGTCTGACCAATGTTCTTCACCAGAACTAACTGGTCATGTCCTTATATTTTGACAGCTTCTGTGGTTGCCATAAAACAAATGAAACAGATGTAGTGATATATACCACTGATGGCAGTGAGTAATACTGTCGAGATGAAGTTCTCGTTTGGTAGCCAAGAACCAAACTTTGGGTTTGATATAGTAAAACTTTGGGCTTGAGCTTGAATGACTAATATGATCAAGCTTAGGGTACGTCATAATGACATATGAAAGAGACATATAGGGGTACCCAGGTATATAAGCTTTTCCTGAACCTTTGCTACCTTTTATTTGAAGTGCATCAATTTCACTAAGAAGAACTGAATGTATAGTCTAAAGCCGCGAGCGAAATCAATCTGAAAATGTCAAGAAGGCAGTGCTTACTTGTAGGAACCACTTTATCAGGCAAGGATACAACTCGTATAACTGCAGAGGGATCTGATATGCATGGTACTCTATTATACTTTTAAGTCTCACCCACTTCTGTACTATTGTCTGCTGTGCCTCTGGGTTTGTTGGGGGGTGGGGGTTACTTGCTGAATCATTGTCTATTTTTTTAGAGAGACCACACTGGGTGATGATGTGGGTATGTGAGTGGGTGGGAAAAGGAAAAGAGGTCGTTAAGGAATAGTTCCATGGAGTGAATGCGTCATAGTGAGAATAGGTCCATATGGGAAAATAGGCCCATGGGGAGTATGTCCTGAGGGAAATGGACTCAAGTAGGAACAAAGGTACAAAAGGGAAATGGGTTCATAGGATATAATAGGTCTATGTGGAGTTCAGTGTTTCCTCATGGAAAGAAAATAGGTTAATGTACAAGATAGATCCAAGGAGGAAATAGGTCCAAGGTGAAAATAGGTCCACGGAGGGAAATATTTCAATGGGAGAGTTTGTGGCACACAGTAGGTCCGTGAAGAAAATATAAC